>NC_092350.1:10501057-10831244 GCF_963676685.1 Mytilus edulis
TAAAAAAAAAAAAAAATCTACACAACTATAAATATACGCATAAGTACTTTGTATTAGAACACAAACTATATATTATATATTTAAGAGAATGTGACAGCAGAAGAAGAAGAAGAAGAAAAGAATCCAGCTAGATCACAGACAAGACCGACACACACACAACGAACGAACGAACGAACGAACGAACGAACGAACGAACGAACGAACGAACGAACGAACGAACGAACGAACGAACGAACGAACGAACGAACGAATATATTTATATAAAAATAAGGTCAAAGATTGTAATTTGTGTGCGTAAATTATATAATATAATATATAGGACTGCAACTAATTTACACAACAAACGATACAAATATGCAACATTGACCACTAACAACTGAGTTTTTCTTCCTCTCGTGCTTGCGCATTTCCGTCGAATATACGTTATATGGTTGTATATTTTCTTGGACTTGTATAAGAAAAGAAAGAAAGAAAAAAAAAAGAAACATGTAATGTTCTTCATTTTTTTCACACCAACTATTGTAATATATGATAAGAAAGTAGACACCTGTATATTGTTTGCAAAGAAAAAAGAAAACAGAAAAATAAAAAGACAGAGAAATAGAGGGAGTGAGCTATGTTTGAGATTGCTTTCTGCATTCAACTAAATTGTACAACAAAATCAGATTCTTTTTGAAAAATGTTGGTGGCCCTGAAAAGGGCCGTTGTAAGTGAAGTTTCTGTTGTGTTGACTTTACTTGGCAGCTTTCTGTGTCTTCTTTGGCAGAAGTACAGCCTGGATGTTTGGTAAAACACCTCCTTGGGCAATGGTTACACCAGAGAGAAGTTTGTTCAATTCTTCGTCGTTTCTGATGGCCAACTGGAGATGACGGGGGATGATTCTGCTCTTCTTGTTGTCACGGGCAGCATTTCCTGCCAACTCCAAAACCTCAGCTGCTAAGTATTCCAAGACAGCGGCAAGGTAGACTGGTGCTCCGGCACCAACTCTCTCGGCGTAGTTTCCTTTCCTCAAAAGTCTGTGGATACGACCTACTGGGAACTGAAGTCCGGCACGGGATGACCTAGACTTTGCCTTTGCTTTTGCTTTTCCTCCTTTTCCTCGTCCTGACATTTTGATTTAATACGTTGTTTGACTTGAACAAGTATAAACAATGATTATCCCAAGAGGTGGTAGTTTACTATTTATACCCGCAAAACGGATTGAAAGATGTTTCAGTTCTAAACCAATCAAATCATCGCTTCTTCCAGGTAGTTAGGTTGAATGTTAGAAGGTGCTCTCTCCGAAGTTCGCGTTAAGTAAAAACTTTCAATCCGTTTTGCCGAGTATAAATAGAAATTTTTATTAACGGCCATCATTCACTGATTACATTTCAGAGAGTATACATCTGTCAAAATGCCACCAAAAGTTGGAACCAAAGGAGCCAAAAAGGCCGTAACAAAGGCAAAGACTGCCCGACCCGGCGGTGACAAGAAAAGGAGGAGGAAGAGGAGAGAATCCTATGCCATCTACATCTACAAAGTCTTGAGACAGGTTCACCCAGACACTGGAGTATCCTCAAAGGCTATGTCTATCATGAACAGTTTTGTCAACGACATCTTTGAGAGAATCGCTGCAGAAGCTTCCCGTCTCGCTCACTACAACAAGAGATCTACCATCACATCTCGGGAGATCCAGACTGCAGTTCGTCTGCTCTTACCCGGTGAATTGGCCAAGCACGCTGTCAGTGAAGGTACCAAAGCCGTCACAAAGTACACCAGCAGCAAGTAAACAACGAGAAGTTTCACTTCACAAACGGCCCTTTTCAGGGCCACCAACATTTTTCAAAAAGAGTCTTATTATTGTTGTACATAACAAACTTCTAAATCAAGCTGTGTCCCACCCCAAAAATGAACAATTTATCTATATCTGGATTCTGTCTTTTTGTCTTTCTTTCTTGCTTTCTTATTTTTCTCTTCTTTATTCTTCATCTGATTAGTCCGATTTCAAAAAAGGTTGTTATTAAAAATATACACAAAATTTAACGGGTTATACGTTTCTTCCTCTCTTTTTTTTGTGTGTCTAGAATAAAATTATACTTGAATATGTATTGATGAACCATTGTATAAAACATAAACACGAACAGATAAATTCAACGTTGACAGAAAGGGGGGCGGGGATAAAAAAAAAACAAAACCAAACAATATAAACTAGATTGAATGTTTGACAATGGAGAAAAATTAAGCAATATATTTATGACATAAAAGAATATGAAATAAAGAATAAAATTGTAATTTACATTACAAATCGGGATTCATATTGTATCCACAGACTTGCTTGCCTTTTTTTAATGGGGGTAAAATAAAAAATGAAAAAGTACAATATGAGCGAATAAAAGAAAAAAGGAAAGAAAAGAAAGTTGGGCAAGTTGGACAAGAGAAAGCTATGATTTTCATTTTTAAGTACAACAAATGCAGATTCTTTTTGAAATATGTTGGTGGCCCTGAAAAGGGCCGTTGTATTTGTATTTTTCAGCTGGCTGTTTAACCTCCGAATCCGTAAAGGGTACGTCCTTGACGTTTCAGGGCGTAGACAACATCCATGGCAGTGACAGTCTTCCTCTTTGCGTGCTCTGTGTATGTGACAGCATCACGGATGACATTTTCCAAAAAGACTTTCAAGACACCACGTGTTTCCTCGTAGATAAGACCAGAGATACGTTTGACACCACCTCTTCTTGCTAAACGACGGATTGCTGGTTTGGTGATACCTTGGATATTATCACGCAACACCTTCCTGTGACGTTTGGCGCCTCCTTTACCTAGACCTTTTCCTCCTTTACCTCTTCCTGACATGTTGCTTGCTTTGTGAAGTTCGATAAAACGAATGACAACACTATCCAAATTATGCTATATATGTCATGAACGCGGCCCTAAAAGAAATACCACTGAATTTTTGATAGGTTGGACCTGATTGGTTGTTTTCGTCTAAATCCGGGAGGTAACTCTGTAGGAATTCTGTACACTTTCAATCCACTTTTTGATTGAAGCTCTGAAAATATATGAAAATAAAATATTTCAAACTGTATACAAATAAAAATACAAAGATTATAAAAGATGGACCAAATAACTAATGATCTCCATCATCAATTAATACTTCTTATATTTTCCAATGTGAAAGAGATTTATTTCCTTTTACTTAAATTAAAATACAAGAACATATCACACTGCATACATAAGCAGGAGTTAACAATGTGCAATTGCAATTAAAAACAATTAGTTTAAAAAAAATCTTTTTATACAGTTTTTTCTTGTTCTAAGGATACAGTTTCAGAGATAGTCCACTCTGCAGACTTAAGAGAGTAAAAGCAAAACTAAACTACAGCATACCAGTTTTAATAGTTAAGCATGGACAGATAAATTTGTAAATAAAAACAGGTGTGCATAATAATTTTTCTAAAAATCACCTTTACCAGTTTCAATAAAGATGTCCCGGGAAATTGACATTTCAAACATGTTATTATTACATGTATACAATCAATGCTCATCTTTTAACTACTAATTAGGAATCTTTCTAAATTTAGCAGCTACATATATATGAATACTTTATACATGTAGTCATAAGCTTTTGAAATGTACACAGTGCAGCCTCACTTTTTAAATACCACAATTGGTACATCACTGAATGAATAAATTATTGCGCCTTGCCTATTTTTCTCCACCAATTGGGAAAAAAGATTCATCCGCACACATGTTCACATCATTTATAAGGCACATAGAGCACCCAAAATAGCTGCATTTTAATCGCAAAATAAAGGTATTAAAAAAAAAGTTCTTTCTGTAACACACAATTGATGAAGACAAAGTTTTCAATGAGAATTTAAGGTGGACTACTTGGACCCGTACCGAAAATATATTTCAGAAATATAAAATAATTGAATCTTCTCATGTTGTCACAGTATAATACACAATATAAGTAAAAATTACATACAAAAAGCATCTAAAAAAAACAGTGAGAAAATAAGACCTGAGAAAAATGCATTTTAGAGAAAAATATAACCACAGAAATTAGAAAGAAATACATTTTAATAATTCTGCAATTAGTAGATGGATTGTGTTGTTCTTGGAGTATGTTTTTTCTTACCTTTTTCTATTTATGTATACATGTATATTATTTTTTTTCAGGGCGGTATACCAGAAAATGTATAACATTCTTGTTTTTTTTTTTCTGTAGGATTTGGAAGAAAATATGTATGTCTCTCTGTCTCTCTCTCTATATATTTATCCTTTTATTTCTTTCCTTTGCATGTTTTGAAATAAGTTTCTCTTTATGTTTCTTCTTCTTTCAATACAGTAACCTGACTGTCTTGGTCTAATCTTAGTGCAAAATAAAAAGATAAAAAGAAAGAAGAATAAAGATGTGGAGAAAGAAGAATAAAGAAAGATGGTGGAGAGGGGGTTTCAGCTATATTTGATTTTGATGTACAACATATTCAGACTCTTTTTGAAAAATATTGGTGGCCCTTAAAAGGGCCGTTATTGTATAGAGTAAAGGTCAGTTTAAGCACGTTCTCCACGGATTCTGCGAGCCAACTGGATGTCTTTGGGCATGATGGTGACTCTCTTGGCGTGGATTGCACACAAGTTGGTGTCCTCGAAAAGACCAACGAGGTAAGCTTCACTGGCTTCCTGGAGGGCCATAACGGCAGAGCTCTGGAAACGAAGATCAGTCTTGAAGTCTTGAGCAATTTCACGAACTAATCTCTGGAAGGGGAGTTTCCTGATGAGGAGTTCAGTACTTTTCTGGTATCTTCTGATCTCACGAAGAGCGACTGTTCCTGGCCTGTATCTATGTGGCTTCTTAACTCCACCTGTGGCAGGTGCGCTCTTACGGGCGGCCTTGGTGGCAAGTTGTTTTCTTGGAGCTTTTCCTCCAGTGGATTTACGGGCGGTCTGCTTTGTACGAGCCATTGCGATATGTTCTCTGTGAAAATCTACGATTACACGACAGAATACTTTAAAACTTCGAATGTTAGTGTATTTGTGCTAGCCGCAATGTTTGCAAACACGACACTGATTGGCCTTTCGGTGTAATAAAACTCACGTTGATTGGTTGAAATCTCTGTATTATGATTGGACTGATCTGGAAGTTACTTTCACAGCTTTCAATCCCTTTTTGGACTGAAGCTAACAATTATTGTTCACCCCAAGCTAACATTTGGCACACATTTGTTTCTATTCTGTTTTGTTGTGATCGTGTCAACGAAAATTTAAATCAGAAAAAAAAGTACTCAAGAGTAATGAAGAATTGAATTATTCTTTATTCAAATAATAAATAATTGGTTAATCAACAGTCTGACACGAAATTAATAATTGACAGGAAAATAAGTCTCTGTAAATTAAATAGCAAAATAGGAAAAAAAAGAAGAAAAAAACATCATCCATCCATTTTGATCAGTATCCGATTGGTATAGACATGCAGCCGTTTTCTTAGAGCGTGTCGCCTGTTTCTCGTATAAAGACATGCTTATAACAGTACACAACTGTCACTCGTCTCACTCGTCTCAGTGTCTTGAAAAGGTTCTTACGACAGAGAGAACACTTTTTAATGTCTATAGTCTTTGTATTCTCTAGCTACATTCTCTGTATTCTCTATAGTCTCGGTATTCTCTCCAGTATACTGCACGCATACTGGGAAACTTGCTCATTGTTAAAGTATTATTTATTGTTTATATACGATTTTGCCGAATACAACTGATTTCAGCTTAAAAAAAAAAAAAAATCTACACAACTATAAATATACGCATAAGTACTTTGTATTAGAACACAAACTATATATTATATATTTAAGAGAATGTGACAGCAGAAGAAGAAGAAGAAGAAAAGAATCCAGCTAGATCACAGACAAGACCGACACACACACAACGAACGAACGAACGAACGAACGAACGAACGAACGAACGAACGAACGAACGAACGAACGAACGAACGAACGAACGAACGAACGAACGAATATATTTATATAAAAATAAGGTCAAAGATTGTAATTTGTGTGCGTAAATTATATAATATAATATATAGGACTGCAACTAATTTACACAACAAACGATACAAATATGCAACATTGACCACTAACAACTGAGTTTTTCTTCCTCTCGTGCTTGCGCATTTCCGTCGAATATACGTTATATGGTTGTATATTTTCTTGGACTTGTATAAGAAAAGAAAGAAAGAAAAAAAAAAGAAACATGTAATGTTCTTCATTTTTTTCACACCAACTATTGTAATATATGATAAGAAAGTAGACACCTGTATATTGTTTGCAAAGAAAAAAGAAAACAGAAAAATAAAAAGACAGAGAAATAGAGGGAGTGAGCTATGTTTGAGATTGCTTTCTGCATTCAACTAAATTGTACAACAAAATCAGATTCTTTTTGAAAAATGTTGGTGGCCCTGAAAAGGGCCGTTGTAAGTGAAGTTTCTGTTGTGTTGACTTTACTTGGCAGCTTTCTGTGTCTTCTTTGGCAGAAGTACAGCCTGGATGTTTGGTAAAACACCTCCTTGGGCAATGGTTACACCAGAGAGAAGTTTGTTCAATTCTTCGTCGTTTCTGATGGCCAACTGGAGATGACGGGGGATGATTCTGCTCTTCTTGTTGTCACGGGCAGCATTTCCTGCCAACTCCAAAACCTCAGCTGCTAAGTATTCCAAGACAGCGGCAAGGTAGACTGGTGCTCCGGCACCAACTCTCTCGGCGTAGTTTCCTTTCCTCAAAAGTCTGTGGATACGACCTACTGGGAACTGAAGTCCGGCACGGGATGACCTAGACTTTGCCTTTGCTTTTGCTTTTCCTCCTTTTCCTCGTCCTGACATTTTGATTTAATACGTTGTTTGACTTGAACAAGTATAAACAATGATTATCCCAAGAGGTGGTAGTTTACTATTTATACCCGCAAAACGGATTGAAAGATGTTTCAGTTCTAAACCAATCAAATCATCGCTTCTTCCAGGTAGTTAGGTTGAATGTTAGAAGGTGCTCTCTCCGAAGTTCGCGTTAAGTAAAAACTTTCAATCCGTTTTGCCGAGTATAAATAGAAATTTTTATTAACGGCCATCATTCACTGATTACATTTCAGAGAGTATACATCTGTCAAAATGCCACCAAAAGTTGGAACCAAAGGAGCCAAAAAGGCCGTAACAAAGGCAAAGACTGCCCGACCCGGCGGTGACAAGAAAAGGAGGAGGAAGAGGAGAGAATCCTATGCCATCTACATCTACAAAGTCTTGAGACAGGTTCACCCAGACACTGGAGTATCCTCAAAGGCTATGTCTATCATGAACAGTTTTGTCAACGACATCTTTGAGAGAATCGCTGCAGAAGCTTCCCGTCTCGCTCACTACAACAAGAGATCTACCATCACATCTCGGGAGATCCAGACTGCAGTTCGTCTGCTCTTACCCGGTGAATTGGCCAAGCACGCTGTCAGTGAAGGTACCAAAGCCGTCACAAAGTACACCAGCAGCAAGTAAACAACGAGAAGTTTCACTTCACAAACGGCCCTTTTCAGGGCCACCAACATTTTTCAAAAAGAGTCTTATTATTGTTGTACATAACAAACTTCTAAATCAAGCTGTGTCCCACCCCAAAAATGAACAATTTATCTATATCTGGATTCTGTCTTTTTGTCTTTCTTTCTTGCTTTCTTATTTTTCTCTTCTTTATTCTTCATCTGATTAGTCCGATTTCAAAAAAGGTTGTTATTAAAAATATACACAAAATTTAACGGGTTATACGTTTCTTCCTCTCTTTTTTTTGTGTGTCTAGAATAAAATTATACTTGAATATGTATTGATGAACCATTGTATAAAACATAAACACGAACAGATAAATTCAACGTTGACAGAAAGGGGGGCGGGGATAAAAAAAAAACAAAACCAAACAATATAAACTAGATTGAATGTTTGACAATGGAGAAAAATTAAGCAATATATTTATGACATAAAAGAATATGAAATAAAGAATAAAATTGTAATTTACATTACAAATCGGGATTCATATTGTATCCACAGACTTGCTTGCCTTTTTTTAATGGGGGTAAAATAAAAAATGAAAAAGTACAATATGAGCGAATAAAAGAAAAAAGGAAAGAAAAGAAAGTTGGGCAAGTTGGACAAGAGAAAGCTATGATTTTCATTTTTAAGTACAACAAATGCAGATTCTTTTTGAAATATGTTGGTGGCCCTGAAAAGGGCCGTTGTATTTGTATTTTTCAGCTGGCTGTTTAACCTCCGAATCCGTAAAGGGTACGTCCTTGACGTTTCAGGGCGTAGACAACATCCATGGCAGTGACAGTCTTCCTCTTTGCGTGCTCTGTGTATGTGACAGCATCACGGATGACATTTTCCAAAAAGACTTTCAAGACACCACGTGTTTCCTCGTAGATAAGACCAGAGATACGTTTGACACCACCTCTTCTTGCTAAACGACGGATTGCTGGTTTGGTGATACCTTGGATATTATCACGCAACACCTTCCTGTGACGTTTGGCGCCTCCTTTACCTAGACCTTTTCCTCCTTTACCTCTTCCTGACATGTTGCTTGCTTTGTGAAGTTCGATAAAACGAATGACAACACTATCCAAATTATGCTATATATGTCATGAACGCGGCCCTAAAAGAAATACCACTGAATTTTTGATAGGTTGGACCTGATTGGTTGTTTTCGTCTAAATCCGGGAGGTAACTCTGTAGGAATTCTGTACACTTTCAATCCACTTTTTGATTGAAGCTCTGAAAATATATGAAAATAAAATATTTCAAACTGTATACAAATAAAAATACAAAGATTATAAAAGATGGACCAAATAACTAATGATCTCCATCATCAATTAATACTTCTTATATTTTCCAATGTGAAAGAGATTTATTTCCTTTTACTTAAATTAAAATACAAGAACATATCACACTGCATACATAAGCAGGAGTTAACAATGTGCAATTGCAATTAAAAACAATTAGTTTAAAAAAAATCTTTTTATACAGTTTTTTCTTGTTCTAAGGATACAGTTTCAGAGATAGTCCACTCTGCAGACTTAAGAGAGTAAAAGCAAAACTAAACTACAGCATACCAGTTTTAATAGTTAAGCATGGACAGATAAATTTGTAAATAAAAACAGGTGTGCATAATAATTTTTCTAAAAATCACCTTTACCAGTTTCAATAAAGATGTCCCGGGAAATTGACATTTCAAACATGTTATTATTACATGTATACAATCAATGCTCATCTTTTAACTACTAATTAGGAATCTTTCTAAATTTAGCAGCTACATATATATGAATACTTTATACATGTAGTCATAAGCTTTTGAAATGTACACAGTGCAGCCTCACTTTTTAAATACCACAATTGGTACATCACTGAATGAATAAATTATTGCGCCTTGCCTATTTTTCTCCACCAATTGGGAAAAAAGATTCATCCGCACACATGTTCACATCATTTATAAGGCACATAGAGCACCCAAAATAGCTGCATTTTAATCGCAAAATAAAGGTATTAAAAAAAAAGTTCTTTCTGTAACACACAATTGATGAAGACAAAGTTTTCAATGAGAATTTAAGGTGGACTACTTGGACCCGTACCGAAAATATATTTCAGAAATATAAAATAATTGAATCTTCTCATGTTGTCACAGTATAATACACAATATAAGTAAAAATTACATACAAAAAGCATCTAAAAAAAACAGTGAGAAAATAAGACCTGAGAAAAATGCATTTTAGAGAAAAATATAACCACAGAAATTAGAAAGAAATACATTTTAATAATTCTGCAATTAGTAGATGGATTGTGTTGTTCTTGGAGTATGTTTTTTCTTACCTTTTTCTATTTATGTATACATGTATATTATTTTTTTTCAGGGCGGTATACCAGAAAATGTATAACATTCTTGTTTTTTTTTTTCTGTAGGATTTGGAAGAAAATATGTATGTCTCTCTGTCTCTCTCTCTATATATTTATCCTTTTATTTCTTTCCTTTGCATGTTTTGAAATAAGTTTCTCTTTATGTTTCTTCTTCTTTCAATACAGTAACCTGACTGTCTTGGTCTAATCTTAGTGCAAAATAAAAAGATAAAAAGAAAGAAGAATAAAGATGTGGAGAAAGAAGAATAAAGAAAGATGGTGGAGAGGGGGTTTCAGCTATATTTGATTTTGATGTACAACATATTCAGACTCTTTTTGAAAAATATTGGTGGCCCTTAAAAGGGCCGTTATTGTATAGAGTAAAGGTCAGTTTAAGCACGTTCTCCACGGATTCTGCGAGCCAACTGGATGTCTTTGGGCATGATGGTGACTCTCTTGGCGTGGATTGCACACAAGTTGGTGTCCTCGAAAAGACCAACGAGGTAAGCTTCACTGGCTTCCTGGAGGGCCATAACGGCAGAGCTCTGGAAACGAAGATCAGTCTTGAAGTCTTGAGCAATTTCACGAACTAATCTCTGGAAGGGGAGTTTCCTGATGAGGAGTTCAGTACTTTTCTGGTATCTTCTGATCTCACGAAGAGCGACTGTTCCTGGCCTGTATCTATGTGGCTTCTTAACTCCACCTGTGGCAGGTGCGCTCTTACGGGCGGCCTTGGTGGCAAGTTGTTTTCTTGGAGCTTTTCCTCCAGTGGATTTACGGGCGGTCTGCTTTGTACGAGCCATTGCGATATGTTCTCTGTGAAAATCTACGATTACACGACAGAATACTTTAAAACTTCGAATGTTAGTGTATTTGTGCTAGCCGCAATGTTTGCAAACACGACACTGATTGGCCTTTCGGTGTAATAAAACTCACGTTGATTGGTTGAAATCTCTGTATTATGATTGGACTGATCTGGAAGTTACTTTCACAGCTTTCAATCCCTTTTTGGACTGAAGCTAACAATTATTGTTCACCCCAAGCTAACATTTGGCACACATTTGTTTCTATTCTGTTTTGTTGTGATCGTGTCAACGAAAATTTAAATCAGAAAAAAAAGTACTCAAGAGTAATGAAGAATTGAATTATTCTTTATTCAAATAATAAATAATTGGTTAATCAACAGTCTGACACGAAATTAATAATTGACAGGAAAATAAGTCTCTGTAAATTAAATAGCAAAATAGGAAAAAAAAGAAGAAAAAAACATCATCCATCCATTTTGATCAGTATCCGATTGGTATAGACATGCAGCCGTTTTCTTAGAGCGTGTCGCCTGTTTCTCGTATAAAGACATGCTTATAACAGTACACAACTGTCACTCGTCTCACTCGTCTCAGTGTCTTGAAAAGGTTCTTACGACAGAGAGAACACTTTTTAATGTCTATAGTCTTTGTATTCTCTAGCTACATTCTCTGTATTCTCTATAGTCTCGGTATTCTCTCCAGTATACTGCACGCATACTGGGAAACTTGCTCATTGTTAAAGTATTATTTATTGTTTATATACGATTTTGCCGAATACAACTGATTTCAGCTTAAAAAAAAAAAAAAATCTACACAACTATAAATATACGCATAAGTACTTTGTATTAGAACACAAACTATATATTATATATTTAAGAGAATGTGACAGCAGAAGAAGAAGAAGAAGAAAAGAATCCAGCTAGATCACAGACAAGACCGACACACACACAACGAACGAACGAACGAACGAACGAACGAACGAACGAACGAACGAACGAACGAACGAACGAACGAACGAACGAACGAACGAACGAACGAATATATTTATATAAAAATAAGGTCAAAGATTGTAATTTGTGTGCGTAAATTATATAATATAATATATAGGACTGCAACTAATTTACACAACAAACGATACAAATATGCAACATTGACCACTAACAACTGAGTTTTTCTTCCTCTCGTGCTTGCGCATTTCCGTCGAATATACGTTATATGGTTGTATATTTTCTTGGACTTGTATAAGAAAAGAAAGAAAGAAAAAAAAAAGAAACATGTAATGTTCTTCATTTTTTTCACACCAACTATTGTAATATATGATAAGAAAGTAGACACCTGTATATTGTTTGCAAAGAAAAAAGAAAACAGAAAAATAAAAAGACAGAGAAATAGAGGGAGTGAGCTATGTTTGAGATTGCTTTCTGCATTCAACTAAATTGTACAACAAAATCAGATTCTTTTTGAAAAATGTTGGTGGCCCTGAAAAGGGCCGTTGTAAGTGAAGTTTCTGTTGTGTTGACTTTACTTGGCAGCTTTCTGTGTCTTCTTTGGCAGAAGTACAGCCTGGATGTTTGGTAAAACACCTCCTTGGGCAATGGTTACACCAGAGAGAAGTTTGTTCAATTCTTCGTCGTTTCTGATGGCCAACTGGAGATGACGGGGGATGATTCTGCTCTTCTTGTTGTCACGGGCAGCATTTCCTGCCAACTCCAAAACCTCAGCTGCTAAGTATTCCAAGACAGCGGCAAGGTAGACTGGTGCTCCGGCACCAACTCTCTCGGCGTAGTTTCCTTTCCTCAAAAGTCTGTGGATACGACCTACTGGGAACTGAAGTCCGGCACGGGATGACCTAGACTTTGCCTTTGCTTTTGCTTTTCCTCCTTTTCCTCGTCCTGACATTTTGATTTAATACGTTGTTTGACTTGAACAAGTATAAACAATGATTATCCCAAGAGGTGGTAGTTTACTATTTATACCCGCAAAACGGATTGAAAGATGTTTCAGTTCTAAACCAATCAAATCATCGCTTCTTCCAGGTAGTTAGGTTGAATGTTAGAAGGTGCTCTCTCCGAAGTTCGCGTTAAGTAAAAACTTTCAATCCGTTTTGCCGAGTATAAATAGAAATTTTTATTAACGGCCATCATTCACTGATTACATTTCAGAGAGTATACATCTGTCAAAATGCCACCAAAAGTTGGAACCAAAGGAGCCAAAAAGGCCGTAACAAAGGCAAAGACTGCCCGACCCGGCGGTGACAAGAAAAGGAGGAGGAAGAGGAGAGAATCCTATGCCATCTACATCTACAAAGTCTTGAGACAGGTTCACCCAGACACTGGAGTATCCTCAAAGGCTATGTCTATCATGAACAGTTTTGTCAACGACATCTTTGAGAGAATCGCTGCAGAAGCTTCCCGTCTCGCTCACTACAACAAGAGATCTACCATCACATCTCGGGAGATCCAGACTGCAGTTCGTCTGCTCTTACCCGGTGAATTGGCCAAGCACGCTGTCAGTGAAGGTACCAAAGCCGTCACAAAGTACACCAGCAGCAAGTAAACAACGAGAAGTTTCACTTCACAAACGGCCCTTTTCAGGGCCACCAACATTTTTCAAAAAGAGTCTTATTATTGTTGTACATAACAAACTTCTAAATCAAGCTGTGTCCCACCCCAAAAATGAACAATTTATCTATATCTGGATTCTGTCTTTTTGTCTTTCTTTCTTGCTTTCTTATTTTTCTCTTCTTTATTCTTCATCTGATTAGTCCGATTTCAAAAAAGGTTGTTATTAAAAATATACACAAAATTTAACGGGTTATACGTTTCTTCCTCTCTTTTTTTTGTGTGTCTAGAATAAAATTATACTTGAATATGTATTGATGAACCATTGTATAAAACATAAACACGAACAGATAAATTCAACGTTGACAGAAAGGGGGGCGGGGATAAAAAAAAAACAAAACCAAACAATATAAACTAGATTGAATGTTTGACAATGGAGAAAAATTAAGCAATATATTTATGACATAAAAGAATATGAAATAAAGAATAAAATTGTAATTTACATTACAAATCGGGATTCATATTGTATCCACAGACTTGCTTGCCTTTTTTTAATGGGGGTAAAATAAAAAATGAAAAAGTACAATATGAGCGAATAAAAGAAAAAAGGAAAGAAAAGAAAGTTGGGCAAGTTGGACAAGAGAAAGCTATGATTTTCATTTTTAAGTACAACAAATGCAGATTCTTTTTGAAATATGTTGGTGGCCCTGAAAAGGGCCGTTGTATTTGTATTTTTCAGCTGGCTGTTTAACCTCCGAATCCGTAAAGGGTACGTCCTTGACGTTTCAGGGCGTAGACAACATCCATGGCAGTGACAGTCTTCCTCTTTGCGTGCTCTGTGTATGTGACAGCATCACGGATGACATTTTCCAAAAAGACTTTCAAGACACCACGTGTTTCCTCGTAGATAAGACCAGAGATACGTTTGACACCACCTCTTCTTGCTAAACGACGGATTGCTGGTTTGGTGATACCTTGGATATTATCACGCAACACCTTCCTGTGACGTTTGGCGCCTCCTTTACCTAGACCTTTTCCTCCTTTACCTCTTCCTGACATGTTGCTTGCTTTGTGAAGTTCGATAAAACGAATGACAACACTATCCAAATTATGCTATATATGTCATGAACGCGGCCCTAAAAGAAATACCACTGAATTTTTGATAGGTTGGACCTGATTGGTTGTTTTCGTCTAAATCCGGGAGGTAACTCTGTAGGAATTCTGTACACTTTCAATCCACTTTTTGATTGAAGCTCTGAAAATATATGAAAATAAAATATTTCAAACTGTATACAAATAAAAATACAAAGATTATAAAAGATGGACCAAATAACTAATGATCTCCATCATCAATTAATACTTCTTATATTTTCCAATGTGAAAGAGATTTATTTCCTTTTACTTAAATTAAAATACAAGAACATATCACACTGCATACATAAGCAGGAGTTAACAATGTGCAATTGCAATTAAAAACAATTAGTTTAAAAAAAATCTTTTTATACAGTTTTTTCTTGTTCTAAGGATACAGTTTCAGAGATAGTCCACTCTGCAGACTTAAGAGAGTAAAAGCAAAACTAAACTACAGCATACCAGTTTTAATAGTTAAGCATGGACAGATAAATTTGTAAATAAAAACAGGTGTGCATAATAATTTTTCTAAAAATCACCTTTACCAGTTTCAATAAAGATGTCCCGGGAAATTGACATTTCAAACATGTTATTATTACATGTATACAATCAATGCTCATCTTTTAACTACTAATTAGGAATCTTTCTAAATTTAGCAGCTACATATATATGAATACTTTATACATGTAGTCATAAGCTTTTGAAATGTACACAGTGCAGCCTCACTTTTTAAATACCACAATTGGTACATCACTGAATGAATAAATTATTGCGCCTTGCCTATTTTTCTCCACCAATTGGGAAAAAAGATTCATCCGCACACATGTTCACATCATTTATAAGGCACATAGAGCACCCAAAATAGCTGCATTTTAATCGCAAAATAAAGGTATTAAAAAAAAAGTTCTTTCTGTAACACACAATTGATGAAGACAAAGTTTTCAATGAGAATTTAAGGTGGACTACTTGGACCCGTACCGAAAATATATTTCAGAAATATAAAATAATTGAATCTTCTCATGTTGTCACAGTATAATACACAATATAAGTAAAAATTACATACAAAAAGCATCTAAAAAAAACAGTGAGAAAATAAGACCTGAGAAAAATGCATTTTAGAGAAAAATATAACCACAGAAATTAGAAAGAAATACATTTTAATAATTCTGCAATTAGTAGATGGATTGTGTTGTTCTTGGAGTATGTTTTTTCTTACCTTTTTCTATTTATGTATACATGTATATTATTTTTTTTCAGGGCGGTATACCAGAAAATGTATAACATTCTTGTTTTTTTTTTTCTGTAGGATTTGGAAGAAAATATGTATGTCTCTCTGTCTCTCTCTCTATATATTTATCCTTTTATTTCTTTCCTTTGCATGTTTTGAAATAAGTTTCTCTTTATGTTTCTTCTTCTTTCAATACAGTAACCTGACTGTCTTGGTCTAATCTTAGTGCAAAATAAAAAGATAAAAAGAAAGAAGAATAAAGATGTGGAGAAAGAAGAATAAAGAAAGATGGTGGAGAGGGGGTTTCAGCTATATTTGATTTTGATGTACAACATATTCAGACTCTTTTTGAAAAATATTGGTGGCCCTTAAAAGGGCCGTTATTGTATAGAGTAAAGGTCAGTTTAAGCACGTTCTCCACGGATTCTGCGAGCCAACTGGATGTCTTTGGGCATGATGGTGACTCTCTTGGCGTGGATTGCACACAAGTTGGTGTCCTCGAAAAGACCAACGAGGTAAGCTTCACTGGCTTCCTGGAGGGCCATAACGGCAGAGCTCTGGAAACGAAGATCAGTCTTGAAGTCTTGAGCAATTTCACGAACTAATCTCTGGAAGGGGAGTTTCCTGATGAGGAGTTCAGTACTTTTCTGGTATCTTCTGATCTCACGAAGAGCGACTGTTCCTGGCCTGTATCTATGTGGCTTCTTAACTCCACCTGTGGCAGGTGCGCTCTTACGGGCGGCCTTGGTGGCAAGTTGTTTTCTTGGAGCTTTTCCTCCAGTGGATTTACGGGCGGTCTGCTTTGTACGAGCCATTGCGATATGTTCTCTGTGAAAATCTACGATTACACGACAGAATACTTTAAAACTTCGAATGTTAGTGTATTTGTGCTAGCCGCAATGTTTGCAAACACGACACTGATTGGCCTTTCGGTGTAATAAAACTCACGTTGATTGGTTGAAATCTCTGTATTATGATTGGACTGATCTGGAAGTTACTTTCACAGCTTTCAATCCCTTTTTGGACTGAAGCTAACAATTATTGTTCACCCCAAGCTAACATTTGGCACACATTTGTTTCTATTCTGTTTTGTTGTGATCGTGTCAACGAAAATTTAAATCAGAAAAAAAAGTACTCAAGAGTAATGAAGAATTGAATTATTCTTTATTCAAATAATAAATAATTGGTTAATCAACAGTCTGACACGAAATTAATAATTGACAGGAAAATAAGTCTCTGTAAATTAAATAGCAAAATAGGAAAAAAAAGAAGAAAAAAACATCATCCATCCATTTTGATCAGTATCCGATTGGTATAGACATGCAGCCGTTTTCTTAGAGCGTGTCGCCTGTTTCTCGTATAAAGACATGCTTATAACAGTACACAACTGTCACTCGTCTCACTCGTCTCAGTGTCTTGAAAAGGTTCTTACGACAGAGAGAACACTTTTTAATGTCTATAGTCTTTGTATTCTCTAGCTACATTCTCTGTATTCTCTATAGTCTCGGTATTCTCTCCAGTATACTGCACGCATACTGGGAAACTTGCTCATTGTTAAAGTATTATTTATTGTTTATATACGATTTTGCCGAATACAACTGATTTCAGCTTAAAAAAAAAAAAAAATCTACACAACTATAAATATACGCATAAGTACTTTGTATTAGAACACAAACTATATATTATATATTTAAGAGAATGTGACAGCAGAAGAAGAAGAAGAAGAAAAGAATCCAGCTAGATCACAGACAAGACCGACACACACACAACGAACGAACGAACGAACGAACGAACGAACGAACGAACGAACGAACGAACGAACGAACGAACGAACGAACGAACGAACGAACGAACGAATATATTTATATAAAAATAAGGTCAAAGATTGTAATTTGTGTGCGTAAATTATATAATATAATATATAGGACTGCAACTAATTTACACAACAAACGATACAAATATGCAACATTGACCACTAACAACTGAGTTTTTCTTCCTCTCGTGCTTGCGCATTTCCGTCGAATATACGTTATATGGTTGTATATTTTCTTGGACTTGTATAAGAAAAGAAAGAAAGAAAAAAAAAAGAAACATGTAATGTTCTTCATTTTTTTCACACCAACTATTGTAATATATGATAAGAAAGTAGACACCTGTATATTGTTTGCAAAGAAAAAAGAAAACAGAAAAATAAAAAGACAGAGAAATAGAGGGAGTGAGCTATGTTTGAGATTGCTTTCTGCATTCAACTAAATTGTACAACAAAATCAGATTCTTTTTGAAAAATGTTGGTGGCCCTGAAAAGGGCCGTTGTAAGTGAAGTTTCTGTTGTGTTGACTTTACTTGGCAGCTTTCTGTGTCTTCTTTGGCAGAAGTACAGCCTGGATGTTTGGTAAAACACCTCCTTGGGCAATGGTTACACCAGAGAGAAGTTTGTTCAATTCTTCGTCGTTTCTGATGGCCAACTGGAGATGACGGGGGATGATTCTGCTCTTCTTGTTGTCACGGGCAGCATTTCCTGCCAACTCCAAAACCTCAGCTGCTAAGACATGGATGTCTTGCCTTACTGTGTATAATTCTGAGTGTAAGAGATGCACAGAAATGAATGGTAACTCATATGAACTTTGCACTTTTATGCATCCGAGTCCATTTGTTATCGGATGAATTGGGTGTAATAAAGGGCTCACCAAAAAATTTCATATATAGATTTTATATATACATTATTTAAAAGATTAATTTATAAAACAAACCTGCATGAATATACTTCAACATTATTACATTCAATCCTTCCATTAAAAACTCAAAACATAATGGTTTCTTTTTTTCAGAACTACTTGACAGGATGCCGAACTGGAAGTACTCGCCACAATAACCTTGAAACAGTTTGTCAAACACACCCTTTCAAGACAAGACTCGCCACTAATATCACTATACATTGATGTTTGAAGAATTGAACGTACGACGAGATCATGTTCCTTATTTTAAAAGAAATCCATTTGGTTGATCAAACATCGGTAGACCTACATATTTTATTTTCTCTCTAATATGAATTCAGGTTCGCATCATAAGAAATGAACACAAGTGGCAATATTTACACCTGAAAATCTACTCTCAGTACAGTCTAATTAAAGGTAGCTACTATTTGATTTTTATGTTTGGAGCTTGAATTTGAAAAAGCAGGTGTTTACAACACTATTTCTTTTGTCCATTTGTCTTAAATTGCATTATATATGGAATTGGCAGTAACAACATCTCTCTCCTGTTGGGTGTTTATTGGAAGCTGATGCCATAGCTTTTAAGTGAGTGTACAAAATAGTGGCAATCAATACATCATGTGGGTTACAATTTCAATATAAAGAGGAAATCTTCCAATATTTTATTAAAAAAAAAACAACACCTAGAATGTATTTTGAAATTTGATATTAGGCTTTCCTTGTTCCAAATCTATGTACATGTATATAAGTATATGTGTATCAGTGAAAAACCATATGAACTTAGTTTTTTATCCTACATTGAACTTTTGATGTCGTCCTTAACTTTTATGTAATTTATACTTATTCATCTGCATATAAACTATTTCAACAAAGATAGTATTCGTTAACAATGGTAATACCATTTGAATACAAGGAAGGACATCAATTTGCTTAAAATAGTCACTAAAAAGTTCTAAGTTTCAGAATGGATGTTAGGAAGTAGGTGAAGTGTTAGTCTTGGTTCACATTTTTTGTAATATTCTACAGGAAGTATAATCTGATATAAAGATTTCATATTTGACAAATTGTGAATACATTCTAAATGCACTATTAACTTTTAAATATTTTCTTGTCAATAAAATAAAATTAAAAAAAAAACACTTCATAAAAAAGAATTCAAACAATGTTAACTTAACACTTCACTAAAACGTATTTTTAATAAACAATGTTAACTTAAAATACCAAGTAAACTTACTAACCTTACAAGCTTCTATTAAAAAAATTTATTCACTTACCACTCCTGTCTGTGACATAACATAATAAAACAAACAATATTACTTATAGGATAATAGAAGGAAGCCATATACTTTAAAATAAGTTGAAGCCATAACTTTAATAAGATGAAGCCATAACTTTAATTACGTGAAGCCATAACTTAAATAAGGTGAAGCCATTAGGTATTCCGATATATTACTGACATTAAAGAGCTTTATAATTGTCCATTTCATAAGAAATGTTTTTGTATTTGTTTGACATCTAATAAAATTCATATAAGACTAATTATTGATGTTTAGATGTTGAATTGTCATGTAAATAAATAAGTGGGGTGAATCAATGAATTGAATAAGGTTGGTGAATTCATTGATTAAATAAATTTAATGAATCCATAAATTAAAAGATGCCATATTACTAATTATGTTTGAGCTATATTGTCCAACAATTATACAGTGAAACCATTAACTTTGTAATAAAAGTTGTCTGTAAATCTTTGTTAATTTTTCAATAAAATCTGGTCTAATGGAAGCGTTTTTCCTGCAATACAAAAGAAAATGTTTTTCATCCTCAATTGTATTGTAGGACTGACACAACCGGTTTTCCCTAGGGATTTTTAGGTGTTTCCCTTTTTCTATAAATAAATTATGATCACTGAATCTTAATTAAGTTATACTAGGTCTATTTTCAAATATATTAGAATTTAGATATGTTTCTATATATACTTTTTATTACCAACACTTATACACATTCAGTCTGCACTGTTGCCCCAGACTAGTAAAAATTCATTCGGACTATTAAGATTTTGCAAAACTTTGATTTGACCAATAAGAAAAATTTCAGAATATTGGTCTTCGGACTAGCAGTTGAAAAAGTTTTTGGTGCAGACTGCACATTTTGGCAAACCATTAATTAGAAAATTGAATCTATCAACAATTTAAAAACAACAGAAAAACTACTTGTAAACTGCATCAATTTTACAGATTCAGTCAGAAAAAATGTAAACATTATGTCCACATGTATGTTTTCATAATTTAA
Organism: Mytilus edulis; assembly: GCF_963676685.1. NCBI lineage: Eukaryota > Metazoa > Mollusca > Bivalvia > Mytilida > Mytilidae > Mytilus > Mytilus edulis. Next base: position 10,521,669 of record NC_092350.1, read on the forward strand.
GCAGGTGAAAAACAAAATTTCACAATTATCATATATATAGGTAAAACTTCATGCGCTAACTAAGTCTATATGTTTATCCTCCTGATATTAGCATTATGCCTTTAGATTTATTAGATTTATACATTATGTCATTTTTTGTTGAACGTGTTGAAATGAATATAAATTCCAAGAATGTGTTATATCGATTAGTACCGATAAGTACCGATTGCACAGATGCATGATGAAATTGTTTGGTTAAAATTTGTCAATTGACCATTTTTTCTGCAACTGTCGTTGCAATTTCAATTTCCATTATTATTTGTATTATAATTTACTTATCCTATAGAAAACAATTTAAAGATTTCTGTTAATATTCAATATTTTGTCATTGGTTTGTTTATGTTACATTTATTCATGGATTATTTATATCTTTTCTTTTTACATTTCCGAGGTGATTACCAATGCAGTTGAGATTCCATTACAGTGATTCCCAATATGTATTGTGTGATTCATATTACAGTGGTGATTCCCATTACAGAGGGGGAGGACAGGGGGTACCCTTCTCCTCTCCTACCATAGCCAGAAATTAGTAGTGGTTTTGCTAATTAATATTCATAATATGTAAATGAGAATTGTATCACGTGATAGTACTTTGAACTGGACTGGCTTGATAGGCTTGATATCATTAAAATCTTTAAAACACGGATATTATAAGTTTCCCGTCACAGAGTCCTTATTTACAATCACTTTGATATTTCCGTAAAGTTGTCAGGCGGTCAAAATCAAACCAATGAACGCGAATTTAGTGAATTTTTCGTGCTTTCGTGAGTTTATTCTTCTTGAAATAGTGAAATTTTAATTTTACGTGGGAACCTAGAGTTCAACGACTACACATACAAGGTTTGGGCTTGCTTATTCTTTGGCAATTCAAGTTTCATATTTCACCCCGGCAACCTGTTTTTGTAATGACCTTGTAAGCCAATTTTCAACACGAAGTTTGCAAATTTGACGTTTCAGCCATTTTAGCCTGTATTTTACACTGCAATGTTAAGAGCCTCTCGCTTCGATTTTTAAAATAGCTCAGGAACCTGTATTTTTGCAACAACAGTCATTATGTTTCGTTTAAATGGTGTATATTGTTGTGTATATTCATTTTCTGCCCCGGCAACCTGTCTATCACTTAAATTAAAATTAAAACAGACATTTTTTCAAAATTCCCTATCATTTTAATGTAATTTCCGTGACCCGTATCCGATTTCTTTAGTATAATATTCAAATAAGCAAAGTGGCGTTGATTTCTGGATATGCCCCTCTTCTCCTTTCTCCTACCCCCTTTCTCCTTTCTCCCATTAGAATAAAACATCTCCTTTTGAGATATTTTTTCTTGAAATATTAGATCATTTTTTAAAAGGAGAAATCTTTTATTTTTTCTCCTTTCTCCTAGCCTTCCTCTCCTTTCTCCTACCCCCTTTCTCCTTTCACCCACCCCCTTTCTCCCTGTCTCCCTTACCCCTGTCCTCCCCTCCCATTACAGTGATTCCTGTTACAGTGTTGACTGCATTGCAGTGGTTATTCCTATTACAGTGATTCCCATTACAGTGATTCCTGTTACAGTGTTGACTGCATTGCAGTGGTTATTCCTATTACAGTGATTCCAATTACAGTGATTCCTGTTACAGTGTTGACTGCATTGCAGAAGTGATTCCTATTACAGTGATTAATTCCATTACAGTAGTGATTCCAGGAACTTTTAGGTTTACATTCTTCAAAGAAAAGAAGTCAATTCCCATGAAGGTAAGTACAAACTTTGATATCATTTTTATTTTCTGTCACAATGTTACAGATTTCCACGGAACTTTAAAATGTAGATATTGGTACTTAGTCAGAGGAAAAAGGTCTAAAGATAAGAATTAAAATTAAAACCTTGCCACAAGTCATATCTGCAAGGTTTTTGCCATTTGATGAGGATGGAAAGTTTGATAATGATGTGTCATCTAACGCATATTGGTTTTAAAAGATGAATTTATGATGTAGCACAAAATTTGATGTATTATTAGCTTGAAAGTCAATACTTCAATTTATTAAAATTCATATTAATGCAACCTAAAAAAATAATTTAAACCTAACCAAAAAGAGGGGTTATAAAGCAGTGGCAGATCCAGGTGGAGAAGGGGGGTTTGTGTGAGGGTCACCCCCACTTTTTTTTGAATGAACAATGCATTTCAATGTGGACATATGGTTGTAACACCCCCCCCCCCCTTTTTATCCTGGGTTGGGAACCCCCTTTTTAAAATGGTTGGCTCTCTACAGGTGAAGATAGGAGTTTTAAACATGAGTGTGAAGTGATAAAAGGGAGCATCAAGGAAGAACCACTTAGTTGACCTATTGGACACACTCATTATTTTTATACAGGTATATAACTATGGTTTTATACATTTCATAATCTATATGACATGAAATTAAACAGACCTATACAAATTATAAACAGAAAGTTCTTTTATTATTTCAATGTTTAAAAAAAAATTCCAGTTTGAAAGTTGAATTGATAACGTCATTTTCAATGTTCAAATATATAACTGAACCCTGGTTTTCCCTTTACCAATGAATGTGTCACCTTTAAAAGCAACAACTGCCTGTCACAAACGCCAAAATGATTGTCAGAAAGGTCAACCAATTCTGTTTGGCACGTTTTGGGTTCTGTTTTGCACCTTCTGATTTTGCCATTGTTCCACCCATTACAATGTTTTTTTTGACAATTTTGGGGTTGCAGCTTTAAGGCTTTAAATGTTTTTTTCTGTAGTCAATTCTTTGGCAGTTCAGCTAATGGGAAACATGTATGGCACAAATCTGTGCAAAAATGGCATTCAGCAATTTAATTAGCAGTTGACGTTGCGGCCGTACACCTGTCTTGCAAATGACGTTGCGTAATCAAATTCTATTGACGGTGCATTCTCACTTCATGTTTATCTGGTCATTGATGGCCTTCAACAAATCCCTTCTCAGGGTTTCATTGTCGGAAGGACAGTAAGACGCGTTTCTGATGTCAAATTGTCTGGTTGCAGAACGTTCATGTTTTCCTGTTTGCAGTATTCTACTGGGTGGATTCAGTTTTTTTTTATTCCGCAGTCTTGGCAATATTGAGATGTGTTACATTTTTTAACTGATGAAAGTGTGCCCAAGGATTGAAAGAACTGTTTCACAAAGAAAAAAAATGAAATTCGTGAGATCTAAATAATCTGGTATGTTCAATAACCACAGATAAGTCAGATGATGATTTTTTTTAAAGAGAAAGAAGTATGATGAGCATAAATAGTAGTTGTATGAGGATCAAACATGATTTGTTTAAAAAAAATCTACAAATTGAGTGATGCGTTTTTAAAGTCAGTCAGTATATGTAACTTAGCTCTAACTTAATTAAAGGCCTTAGGGTGAGGCCAACCATAATCTGATGAATTTTATAAGAATGATTTTACAGAAATTTTCATACTAGATTTATAATAAATATGTAAAAACAATTATCCAAATTATAAAAAGTCTAAAATAAACAATTAACAGGGCATAGACTTGATAATATGTAGCTTCATTTCATGTGTACTTTAGTCTAGTTAATTATCAAGATGACCCCAAACACAACTGACCCTCACATAACACAATATAAACATAAGTTTGCAAGTGAATAATTCATCATCAATGTTTCTCATCTTCTTTTGACAAAATATAACAATACTGGTAAAAGCAAATCATTATTTCACTATTTCACTTTCATTAATGATTGAACCCAAAAAATTATAATTTAAATGTTTTATATATCTCATAGATAGTGCCCCTTTAAATTACAGAAATTGCCTATTTTACAATTGTCTAGTTAAAGTATAGCTTATTTGAAAAAAATAATAAAAAATATAGGTCACTGATGAGTTACGAAAGATATTTCAATTTTTATGCAAAAAAATGGCATTTGTGCATCAAAGGGAGATAATTTGAAGCTTTTTCAATGATATAAACATTTTAAAAGTCATCTGGGGCTAAAATGAATCATTTTTTTTTGGCTGAATTCTGTACCATATCATAAACTTACAATTTCAATAGTCTAATAATTAAAATTTGTAATGATTTTTTTCCTTTTTTCTGAAATTTATACCCTCGAGCCTCCATAACTACAAGTATTATATTCACTTGAATTTCAATCAAGTCTTGAAAGTTCATTTATTTTGAATAAATAATGTCAGTCAGACATGTACCACTTACAATTATTCCATGCACCAGACCTGCTTATAATATCTGACAAATTGACAGAAGTGACACAGATCCATGACATAAACTGGAGGTCAGGTGAACCCTTTCTTGTCATGTAGACGTTGCAAGGAACCCATAGACCAAATATATTTATCCTTTGACTCATAATGAGTTAGTTATTCACATTCAAAGCAGCAGCTGACCCATGAAAATGAGTCTTAAGTTAATATGCAATTATATATGTCTCTGGTAAAACTTAGTCTCATCATAATTTAAACAATTTGTAAAATGCATTCTACTTACCAGATATTACATGTGGTCATTTCTTCTGTCAAAATACTAATGACAAAGTCAGGTCCTTAGTTCAGGTGTCAAAATTACAGGTGAACTTAATTAACAACTGTTCACTACTTTCCATTTTATAACAGGAAATATAATAGTATATCACCAGGTAATTTTGACACCTTAGATATAGGTAAAAAGTAGATAATCTTTTTGTATTTTTTTTTACCCATGACTGTGCAAGAACCTAATATTTTTTTGCAAGGTGATTAAAACCCCTTTACCATCATTTATTGTCAGTCAAACTGATTATACAAAATATTATTTTTTTTAAATTTGATAACTTTTTTTTTATCATGGCATTAAAATAACATGGTCATATCTTGAAACCCAGAACTATCTTTTGTTTTCCAATTGAAGTAAGGCTGGGGTTAATATTTTGATTCAATAAAGATACATACTTAATTATAGTGAAAAATGAAAGGTGATATATAATTTTAATAAACTAATGAACTAAAATATTTCAAGGCTATAGACTGATTTTTCAAAGACATAGAACAGAAAAAGGAAAAACATCATCAAAACTGTTTATTTTATAATTTTATGGGTAGATTAGCTGCTAAAGTCTTCTTCCAATGTTTTAAAGAAATTGGAAAAATTTTCAAACAATATACAATGCAAATGAAATAAATTTTTAAACTTTTTGTCATGATCCTTAATCCAATATAAACTTATGATGATGCAGAATAAGGCCATTATTTCATTTCAGTACAAAATATGGTTTAAAGAGGAATAACTCTTGCTTTTTAAATTATAAAGAAAATGTTTCAGGGGTAAATTCAGTAAAAAATCTCCCATTGACTTTAATGCTAATCTATGTGTGGAAATAAATTTATACCTGATTTACCTTTAGAAATTAAAAACTTTCATATATCATTCATGAAAGTACAAATGTAGCCCTATCTTTTGCAACAATAAAAACATAGGGTCATGCCGCATTTTTGGGCATTCACATGGCCTTGTTTACAAACAATGTAGATTCGCACTGAATTCCTATACTGACCCCCATTACTTTTCAACCCTGTAGGGGAAAAAAATAGTACATTCAGCGTTTATTTTTTATTTTTTTTCAACTCTAGTTTTGATCCATCTACCATAAAATATTAATTAAAAACATTATCTACCAATCAGAAGAGCACATGACTTCACTTATAGACAGAAAGCTCTCCCCCAAATGGGCGGTCCCTGATGACGTATATTTATTTACTGAATTTACCCCTTCAAACATTTAATTATCATGATTATGGTGTTAAATTCATCTACACATATCTTACAACTTCTGTTTAATTTGAACAGTTCTACTTTAAGCACATCCTAATAATGCAGGAATAATGTGCAACTGCATGGACATTAATAAAAGCAACCTAAAATATGAATCAATATAAAACAGGGAAAAAAACTTTTAAACCAGTTTTCATTATATCAAATTTACTTCTATATGTACAGTAGGCCCAGTCTCAGTATACTCTTATAATATATTCTTTCAAAAATTCTGCAGTAAAGCCTGTAATCAAAAGAAAAAAAAATAATTTCAAATAGATAGCATAAAACATTTGTTGACAAACAATGATAAGACTGAAAATAATGTTGGCATGATTATTCTATATCATTTCAGTGGCAGATCCAGCAGTGTTTCTGGGGGCTGGAACCCCCCCCTTTTTTTTGACGATCAATGCATTTGAATGGGGACATATAGTTGAAACTCCCTTTTTTAAAATGGCTGGATCTGCCCCTGCAATTGTACTTGTTTATGCTGTTGATATAATTTCCAAGGCAACAAGGTTTCAAGGAGTATGCTAATTTAATGGCCTCTTGACCATCCTTCTGTCCTTATTATTTCATTCTGCACTCTATCTCCAGTTTATTCTTTGAAAAAATATATGAAACTCATACACTGATAAAAACCAAAACTTCCACAGAAAGTTTGAATTTGGCCAGCTAGTAAAGGACCAATCTAGAGTTATTCCCCTTTATAACTTTGAAAACTACAATTAATTTTTCTTTCCTCACTAACTTAATTTTTCAGTCCATTACCACATGAAGTTGCCTAACTTATGCCTTCATACTTTATACTTACGACTATCAACATAATATCAATGATTAGTAAAGAAGGCGAGACATTTCAGTGTGTGCACTCTTGTACCTTAAGACATATTAATTCTCCATGAGTTTTTACCTCTGTTTTAATTGCTTCTTCATAAAAGTAAAATAAGAATGCTGCTATAGTGCTCCATACACCAGGAAAAGACCACTTTAGTCTTAGTGTAGGTAACGGCAGGACAGAAGCAGCAGAAAAGGTAGTAGGATAACCTCCAAATTTCAGTCAATTTGCCAGATGTCAATGTGTAAGTTTCATCCAGAGAATCATACAGCTAATGTCCACTTTAATAGAACAAAGTCTGCTTTACAAATATCATTTCTATTTATTTTATTTTCTTGTGACCAGGTAAAGTAACTATTTATTTGGTCCAGTTGTTTCAGAGAAGAAGATTTTTGTACAAGTGAAGGAAAGACCAGATGCCAAGTGATGAGATAATATATAATTATATTTTACTCTACCAGACTTAATTCTTTTACTAAGTCTGTTAAATACATTGCAGTATTAATTGTTCTAATGACAGTCTGTTGTATCAATGGCATGAATGGGATTTATATTTTTTCCAGAGTAGTCCACCATGAATTTCACCCCAATAACAACAACAGCCTGAAAATCCACAACAGAAGCCTGAAATCCAACAGCATCCTAAACAACAACATCAGCGTCTTGAACCACAACAACAGTGTCTTGAACCACAACAACTACAACAGCATCTTGAACCACAACAACTACAACAGCATCTTGAACCACAACAACTACAACACCATCTTGAACCACAACAACTACAACACCATCTTGAACCACAACAACTACAACAGCATCTTGAATCACAACAACTACAACACCATCTTGAACCACAACAACTACAACAGCGTCTTGAACCACAACAACTACAACAGCGTCTTGAACCACAACAACTACAACAGCATCTTGAACCACAACAACTACAAATTCAACAGCGTCTTGAACCACAACAGCATCTTGAACCACAACAACTACAACAGCGTCTTGAACCACAACAACTACAACAGCGTCTTGAACCACAACAACTACAACAGCAATCTGAACAACATCAATAAGACAGCAAGCTAAGACTGTACAAAGAAGCAATTAAACAGAGGTAAAAACTCATGGAAAATTAATATCTCTTTAGGTATAAAACCATTAATTCATATCCCCTTTGCTTACTATGTTAATTAAACTCTTCAATTTCAAGTGTTATTGTCTTACATACCTTTAATTGCATATAAGAGCGTACTGGTTACCAGAAGTTAGATACTAAAAAACAGGTTACTCTGATCTGAACAACAGGGCAAATGCCCTCCTAGTATAATTGTTTATCCTTTTTTTATGGCCCCACAACAAAGTTGTTGGTGCCATATAGTTTTACCCTTGTCCATAATTCCCAAATTCCGTAATTCTACATTTTGCAACAAACCATTATACAGAGTTTATTTCTAAACACTTTCAGACAGGCCTCTACAATAACTTTTTTTTCAACTTGTTCAGTAGGACAAGTACATACCAAAACTTACTTGTCCGAATGAAATTGTAACTTGCCCAAAAAAAATCTTAATATTAACCTTTTTTGCATTTCAAGTTGATTCAAGTAACAAAATAAATTAAAAAAAAATTGAACAGAATTTGATTTATATCCTTTGAAATACTTTTAAAAGAGAGGAGCCATGAACAGCTGAATTCAGTTGTGTCACAGGACTTAGGTTCTAGTTTTTATCAATGCTAAAGTCTCATCATACATTGCACATGAGGCACCATCTGATTGGCCTCTAAATGTACACTCATTGGATTTGTATCCTATTTTTTTAAAAGTTGAAAAAAGTTTATTCAAATGCAATCAATAAAAATAATATGAGGTATGATTGTCAATGAGACAAAAGACCAAATGACACAGAAATTAACATTTTTCTATAGGTCACTGCATTGCAAGTATTGTTTTTTCTACATAAAGATCAAACATGATTTAATGATTTTTATGGTAAATAATTTCCTCATTCTTATTTACAAAATACAGTATGGACATTGGTATTAATTATTATAAAGCAACAAAATAAGGTAGGAAAAGAGGTTCTGATTTGTCTTGGTCCAGAAATGTCTACTGCCTTGCCAAACTGTCTATTAATCATGTCTAAGAAATATGTCTCCTACAGTGCCCAACTGTCTATTAAACTTGCAGCCAATCATTTCCACGAACTGTCTTTTAAAGTCACCTTATCTAAAAAGCGCATGGTTGAATGGGATCGGTAAGACTGGATTCCGAGAAAAGTGTGCTTTTTACCTGTTAAAAGTACTTGACAAAGAACCAGTTTTAAATTATCGATTGCAAGTCTGAGGGGTGTTGAGAAATAAAAAGTTTCAATTAGTTTCAGTTTAAAAAGGAAAGATGTCAAACAAATCTTCTTTTCTTGTTTTTTGTTTTTTTGTTAATCATGTTAATAATTATACTTTGTTCATCAAAGTTGGATTAAATTTTTTTTTTTGCAGAATGATTCTACTTGTCCCATCGGACAAGCTTGGTATAGCTTTTACTTGTCCGACCTTTTTTACCTCTGGTACCGGACAATCGGACAAGCGTTATTGTCGAGGCCTGTCAGATATTGTGATGATTTTTGGCATGTAAGTTAACCAAGATGAGTTACAGATCAACTTTAAGTTTCGTTCTGCTCCACTAATTTTTGCTGAAATTACGGGCTTTTGACTTTAGATAAATTATTGATAATCACAGTTATACAGATTTTTTCTCTATTCCCCTCCAGATTTTGAGCTGATTTTTGATATGTGAGGCTACCATCATGTTTGTGTCCACATGTGTTTATATTTAAATTGCAGATTTTTCAATTTTTTGGGACGGGGCCATTTGTGTCGCTTTGACACATCTAGTTTTATCTGCTGTTAGGTCTGAATTATCCTTCCCTTTGGGGCATCTTTCATTGACAACATTATGATTGTATTGTATTGTACTAACAAAAAACTGAAAAGAATACTATAAACATGTAGTTGGTACATGTCCTTCATATTTGTTTTTCCAAGATTGTTTTGTTATTAGGCTGTTAGTTTTTTCATTTGAATTGTTTCATATCTTCATGTTGGGGCCTTTTATAGCTGCCTTCACAGTTTGGGTACTTTTTCATTGTTGCATATAATTACTAACATCCACTTCATTTTAACTTTGGTGGATAGTCTTTGTCTTTATTGGCAATGATACAACATCTCAATATTTCTATATTAAACTCTTTTTTTCTTCATATACTGACAAGTAATTTTGTAGGATGTCAACAATTTTTGTATTATTGTTAACCCTCCATTGACAAACAATTGAAAATAAGTTGGATCTCTGATTTACATTTATTGAACAATTTCTTCTTTTGATAAAAATTCTCTACACTTCTTAAGAAATTTGAGACTCTGTGACCACTTCTCTGATGGAAATTGTTGATGTATATCTGATATAAATGCTTCTAACTTCTGGTATCTCTCAGCTACACTGAACTGACATACATGTTGAATTTTGTGTAAACAGACTGGGCAATAAAACAGTGGTTGGTTCATTGCATCGTCCATTGACAAACTTTCGTTCATGTGACACAGAAAGAACTCACAATGTTCAAGTCCAAACAGATGTCCTATTTCATGGCTAGAAACCTGAAAAATTTCAAAATGAGAGCATCATTAAAAGTTTTAAGAATACTCCGATTTTAAAGAATAGTTTATTTCAAACAAAAGTGTCTAACCTAAGCATTCATTTCTTGTATGTATTTTTCCCTCCAGAAACACTGATTTCTATGTAATTTATCAATTTTCCAACAACTTGGGAATTAAGTATTGTTAAGCATGCAAACTTCAACAAGAGACGCATGTGTAATGTGTATAATGATCTTATACCCTTATTTCCCTTTGTTATCACAAAAATTTGTTCTGAATTATTATTTTTTACAAAACAATGAGATTTGCATTCAGTATATGTATGTGCCTGTCCCAAGTCAGGAGCCTGTAGTTCAGTGGTTATCGTTTGTTGCTTTGTTTTTTAATCATTTTTTGTACATAAATTAGGCCCTTAGATTTCTCATTTGAATTGTTTAACATAATTATGTCATTTCTGGGCTTTTTATAGATGACTATGCTGTATGGGCTTTGCTTATTGTTGAAGGCCGTACAGTGACTTATAGTTGTTTATCTCGGTGTCATTTCAATGGTCTCTTGTGGAGAGTTGTCTCATTGGCAATCATAACACATCTTCTTTTTTATGTTGATTTACAATTTCAGAATATTTGATTTTTGATTTTAAGGATGTATACCTTTGAGGAGCCAAACATTTCTAGAATTAAACTTTTTTTGTTAACCTGATTTTTGGGTTAATAAGACTGTAACAAAATAATTGGTGAAGAAAAAATCATATGGTGGTGCACTTCTTTTTTTGCTACGGCCCTTTGAAAATGCCCAATTTTTGATGATTTTCCATCGATTTTAACCTATTTTCGGGCTATTTTCGTGAAAAAAATCACAGTTCCACATTTTAACTTTTTTTCATACTTTCTATAAAGATGAAGTGGACCAATCTGAATAAATTATACTTTATCATATTTTGATGCTTTTTTGTGTAAAATTTACCAATTTTGTATTTTTGTGATTTTTCTCAGTTTTAAGAACAAAAAGCATTTCATTTTTTTTTGTTATAAATGATTGAAAAAATACATATCTAAGAAATTTGAAAAGACCAAAATGATATGGGATGTACATTTTTTACATGATTTTTGTAAAATCATTTTTTGTATTTCTAACCCATTTTCTCAAAATTTTAGCTAAAAATACTGACTTGATTGGTCGTAAAATTTGAAAACTGGATTACTCAAAAACTGTTCATTGTAAATACACAATTTTTTCACAGAGTTATGTTTGATTATAATATTTTAAAAATTAATTGATATTTTCTACTTTTATCCCATGTTTTGGAAATAATTCAAGAACGAAATTTGAACGAGACTGAACAAGACTGAAAAGTCAGAAGAATACATCCTTAATGTAAAGTTTTTTTTGGTTTCACTGGACGCATTTAATCTCCTGCGATATATGCACTATTTTTGTGTTAAGAACTGTATTAATATGTATATGTATTATGAAAACTTACCTTCAATAATTTCCACAATATTTCAGAGGTGATATCAGTTATATATTTAGGATTTTTAGGGTCAAATGTTGATGGTGGACATCTTCCAAAACTAAATACACCTGACTTATGTTTACAGGAAGCTTCTCCTAAAGCAAAGTTATACTTCTCTTCAGGATATAAATCGGTCCATGTCATACCCATAATGCAATAGCCATCAGAGGGGTTGATATTTTGTAGAGGAGCAAAGAAATCTGTCACTAAATACTGAAGCTGTTCTGTTACTTTATTACACCTTTCTTTAATATTCCAATCCGTGTTTTCTAAGTTGATTTTATCCAACCATTGCACATCCATTCCCATGTAATAAATCTTTAAAAATTCCTCAATGAATTGAAATAATGTGTATGAACTTGACTGCAAATTTATTCTGAAATTCTCAACGAAATCTGGAAAGTCGTTTATCTGCACTAAATATATTACTCTTTTTGGTGATATAAATAAATGTTTTAAAAATTCTAAATCCAAACTGGATCTCCACTGAACATATGTTTGATGACAAAATAATTTCTTCTTTTTTGGTAATGGTTTGAATATTTGTGAATCACTGTCAATATTTTTACCATTTTTGTCTGTATTAATAACGGAGTTATCTCCACTTCCATCCACTTGATCTAAGTATATTTGACTGAGGTTAAAGAAATGTCTTTCATCAAGTGGTTTTCCATTTAATTTGCCAATTAGGAAAATTGATTCTGAACTCTGTGTGGAAAACCAACTACCCATTGCATTTCATCTGTCTGACAGTTCTGAAATTTAATTTTAAAATTATTTTAAGATCATTCAGATATTACTAATATATGATTAAGTCCATTTCACTGATTCAAAGTGCATACATATCCTTATTAAATTCTTAGATGACAAAAAAAAGCGTTTTGATGAAGGTCATTAACATTACAACATCAATAATTTCATAATACAATACAAACAATGAGATAAAACAAATTCTTGAAAAGTTTGCTATGTATTTTTAACCAAATTAAGATCATAAAAATTTGCATTTGTGTTCAACCCATCAGATAATGAAAACTAAATTCACGAAAATTATGGCCAAATGAACAACAAAACTTCAGACATTACTTTATCTTTTGGTATCTTTTTTTTTTTTATAAAAATTGCTCATATAGTTACTTGGTAATAATTTTTTGATTTTAGTTGTCCAATGAGTGTATGTATAGTACACAGTCATAGTACTAAATAAGTTGGATCAATAACACATATTTAATAGCCAAAAAGAAAAGAAAAGTTAAGCATGTCTATGACTCATCCTGTGTCAACAGCAAATAGGAAAGTAATTATGCTTTCCTCAAGGCAGCTTACACCTGGGTTTGATACCTTGTAGACCATAGGCATGTAAAATGTATATCTTATTCCTACTTGTATCCAAAAAAACAACAACAAGGAAGCATCATAGGTATTATTTTGAATGCAGTTGATACCAGGGGAAGGTGTCTCAGGGATAAAAGAGAAGTCTCAGAACATTTGAATTATGATATTGTAAAAACAAACATTTTTTTTTGAATTGGCTAGTATGTTTGTGATATTCAGATGAATATATATATATGTATGAAAAGAATGAATGCAATTATAATTTAGAAATGCATGCACAGTTTATCTTTTCACTCTTGATTACTGTCTTTCAATATTTAATAAATAATTGCCCCAATTTTAGCTTTACTTAGATGATTAATTTTGTATGTAAGTTTCTAATAAAATAATAATGTAATTGTGATTTATATGAGGTTGCAACTCACTGAGACAACTGTCTTTGCATCATTTTGGCTATTCTACATATGAGGGTTTGGATGGGGTTAAGGTAGCACAATACAAAGATTTTTTTACTTCCAATCACTAACCTTTGAAATGCTGTAACTTTCTTATTAATGCATAGAAAATAATAACAGAGGTATATATAGATAGATAAAAGATTAATCTTTTAAATTAATGCAATATTTTTATTATGCAATCATAATGTAATAAATTATTATGTAATTAGTGGCAAAATCTGGGTAGGTTCACTTGAATGAATTTAGCTCTATCATCTCTTTAACTCATTCGCCCCCAAGACATTTTTGGAAAATCAGGCATTTTCGAAAATTTGCAAATATATGCAAATTATATGCAAATGAGCAAACTCCTGATGCTGTAACTGATGCTCATCTATTAAACTACTTATTGGGATTTGGCGGCGGATGGCATGGGTGGGGGGTGGGGTGGGAGGTGGAATATTTTCTCGTGGGTTTGAACCCACCCCCAGTGAAAAATGGTAATTTTCCGTCTATTTTCCGATTTCAAAACGACCTTGAGAGGTGAACACTGACAAGACTGTGTTTTTTTGTCATTCAAGTATTACCGTATAGTTACAGTAGTCCATTCATGCTAGCTGGGAGTATATTGGACTTCAGTGTCTTGCTTGGGAATTATTATTGTCAAGTCAGGTCTGCCTAAATGTCCGTTTTTATGGATTTTTGACAAAACGGTGACCTAGATTTTACAGACTAGATTCCTATTGGCCATACTATACCTCATTGTGTTCCTATACCACCTATGCATGCATATATGATAATAGTTTTTACCAACAGTCACTTCCAGTTACGTAGTGGCCATCAAAAGATGCCCACCCCCACCTGATTTTGGCTACTTTTCATGTTTTTCCAATTTTGAACTCTTAAACGGCTTTCAAAGTGCCAAATTTTCATGAACAGACATCTGAGAAGAGTCGATGGAGCATGAACTGCTTGGTTGAAGTCCCTGCTATCATGACAGTTCAGTTGGGGCAGTTCAAAAAAAGTATGGAGGGTCATACGGGCCATCAAATAATGGTTGTCGCCATCACGCCTACAGGCGGGATTGGGGGTTAAAGGGTTAACTATACAGAAAATTTTAACGAAATCTTAATCAACACATCATGGGCTTCAAAAGGGTGTCTCAGATTGTCTCTATGGTATTCCATTCTCTAAAAAATCTCTAATTGGTGTAAACATCCTAACCACATAAAAGAAGATAATGTTTAATTAGGTGTAAAATTTGTTCTATACATTCTATCTGAAATCTGAGACACCCTTTTGTAGATAATGGCCATAGGAACAACATATAATAAAATCAACCCTCTAGGGATACCTATGCAGAAGCTAATTTCATTTGAAAGTGGAAATTTGGAGAAAAATATTTTAGACACAGTTAACATTATAATTGGTTACATAATTGTTGCATTATACTAACATTGCATTAATTTGAAAGAGTAATCTGTTAGCTATCCAAAACTACATCTTTTATAAATTTTCAAGCATTATTAAGAAAGTTACAGCATTTTAAAACTTGGGAGTTGGAGTTATACAATCTTTGTATTGTGCTACCTTAAATGATTAAAGAATAATGCCCTTAAAAAAATAAAGATTAGAGAATCACAGGCAAAAAAAATAAAGATTAGAGAAATGTGAGGTCTAATTTTTTGAAGATTAGAGAAAAAATTCGTAAGGGTTCCGTGGAACCCAGTGTCTCGCCAACTTTTGCTGTTAATCGCAGACTCAACAAAAATGAGGAAAAACATCAATAAAAATTTCCCTCTCAATACTGTGTTTTGATTGAAAGAAGCTTCCAAGTTTGGTAAAAATCCAGGATAGTTTATGAATCTAATAAATGTTTTATAAACTTTAACTGCAGACTGTATGTAATGTTAACTGGAAGAAAAACTACAAAATGTAAGTCCATTTATAAGTAAAATACAGAAAAAGTGGATTTTTTTTTACAAAATTTACTTCTGAATAATATCTTATGATAAGAAACAAGCTTTTGTCCAAGTTTGGTAGAAATCCAGGATAGTTTAGGAACATTATAAAAAATTTAAAAACTTAAACCACAGAGTGAATGTTTTGTTCCGGCAAAAAAAGTCCATTTATAAGTAAAATACAGAAAAGTGGAAATTTATTTTTACAAAATTTTCTTCTTGATACTATCTTATGATCATAAACAAGCTTCTGTCCAAGTTTAGTACAAATCATGGATAGTTCATGAAAGTTATTAAAATTTTAAAAACTTTAACCACAGAGTGAATGTAATGTTTCTTCGCAGAAAAACTAAGTCCATTTATAAGTAAAATACAGAAAAAATGGAATTTTATTTTTACAAAATTTACTTCTGGATACTTTCTTATGTTCATAAACAAGCTTCTGTCCAAGTTTGGTAGAAATCCTGTATAGTTTAAGAAAGTTATTAAAATTTCAAAAACTTTAACCACAGAGTGAATATTTGTGGACGACGCCGACGACGACGGAATGTAGGATCGCTTAGTCTCGCTTTTTCGACTAAAGTCGAAGGCTCGACAAAAAGGGGTTAATTTTTTAAAGATGAGAGAAAAAAGGGGTGAAAATTACATGTTTACAGAATAACAGACATCCAGACCCTTACATACTTCATTCATGTAGAATGTGAGTTCCTAAATATTTAATATTTGACTTTGGTGATATTTTCATGAAAAAAATATATATTGAAAAAAGCTTTGTATTAAAAACACAAATGCAGGTCAGCAAATATGTTTTGGGGCAAACTGTTGCTGGTGCAAGTGTAGGTAGCTATATAGTTGGCCTGTTTTAGCATAAAATTTAGACTGTAATTTGTAAGTGAGTTTATGAGAATAGACATGATAGACCTTATCATTTTTTGGAACACTGCATCACTTGACTCGATAATCTGCACCTCTTGAACTGTTCACATTTTACAACAATCACTTTCCCATAATTTGTTGTGTCAAAAAATTTGTATTTTGATGTCAAAATTTTATGGGAACCTTAGTAATGTCGGACAAATAGCAATAAGGTGTATTATGAGTAGGCTCTGACATCAAAATTTTACAGGAACCTTTGTCATGTCCAGTAATGCTTCAGTCCCACTAGGCAACGATCGCACTACGATCTGAAAAAAGGGTGGTGGTTTTAGAATATAAAAAATATATTGTCATGGCGAAAGCAGGTTATATTATAGAAGCGTGGTGAGAGCGCAGTAAGGTCGAGGTAAGATTGCAAACCCCGCTGTCACCATATTAACGATAGCATGATCCTAGTTGGGAGTCTACTTGATCATGATTCCTAACTTTCAGATCTCCCTCTGCCTCTTCCTCTACCCTTACATTTTTAGTTGCATGCATATGACTGTGTTGTTTCTGGGAAACTCTATGTATTAATGAGAAATAGAAGGAATGCTATAGTATTTATATGGAACACAATGTTGACGTTATTGCTGGGATTGTAGTTAGATTGCGTTATGGTCGTGGTTACCAGCGTGCTATTATTGCAGTAGAAGCGTGGTAAGATCGTGTTGCAATCGGATAAATGATGGTATGGTCGTAGTAAGGACATGATGAGCGTTAAGAGATCGTGATAATCGTAGTGAGGTAGCAGTATTAGCCCGGTGAGAATGTGGTATAATCTTAATAGGATCGTTGAAGAAGCATAATGAGAACGTAATAGTAAAATGATTGAATAAAAAATTTACATTTTCATGCCGCTCATACTGAGAGCTCACCACAATCTGTATTAATTTTAGATTGCAGTGAGCGTTGTGCGGTCATGGTCTAGTGTGACTGGGATTTAATAAAGGACAAATAGTGATATGGTGTATCAGTGCTACATTGTACCTGTGTGAAATGCCAGTTAAGCCAGTTTAAAAAAAAAATCCAGAAGTTGAAGTGGTATAATCAAATCATCAAGGAATTAAAACTGTATGTTTCTACAGAATCAAATTATGTGTGAGAAATGAAGCTAGGCAAGTCACCTGTTTAGTGTAATGACGATTTTAATCAATTATTATCATTTAGAAGCTTTAAATTTTACCCATATCTTCTTTACAGGCCACTTGGCAACATGTAAACTTCCGTATAGTGAATATTAATTTCAAATTCTTAAACAAAACGAAACGTATGATAAACTCATATTGATACCAGTTCATCAAATATTTGAGCTATCATGTTAATTAATAAAGACAATAAGAATATGTCTACATCATTTTACTAGTTTTGGGGAGCTAAAATATGGTAAATTTCATAACAATGGGACATAATAAGTCGATTCGTTTTGTAAGAAAATTTGATTTGTTATTATATGGGAATAACACACATGCAGAAAAATGATTTTACATAAACAGTAAGTTAGAAGAATTCAATTTACACTTTGAATTGATACATAATAATTCATTCATACTGTTTTTTAAATCTATTTACTTATTTGAAGCAAAGTAATCGATTCTAATCAAAAATGCATATTGTTATTTTTCTCAGTAAATTGATTTTGTTGTGTTGAACCAGAGACATATAATACAATTTTGTAATATTGTATTTATGTCTCTGGTTGAACCGAGTCAGTGTTGAAACATTTATACCAAATTATGGAAGTCTTTGAAAAAGCTTGTAAAGGACTTACTTGTTTCTGTCAATGTGGAGTTAACTATCCACACTCGTTCGAAAAATCAGTAATTTTTTGTACAGTTGTGGACAGTAAACCCTACATTAACAGAAACAAGTGCTTGTGAAATGAGTCCTTATTATCTTTTAATACACCTTATCGCTATAAACGTATTTACACTTTTGGTATTTAGCTGTATCTTGCCTCCGAATTACTTTAGATCGACTCCGAATCACCTTTTGACATCAAGCAACAATCACTTAGAATTGTGACGTCAAATATTTTAAATTATGATGTCAAAGTTTACTGGAACCTGTGTAATTTTACGTAATGGCAGACAAATTTGCATACAAGTGTAAATACGTCTATTCCCGGCTGACCTGAGAATATAACCCACTAGAACTATTTAGGTCATACAATAATAACTTTTCCATTGTGGCGTCAGATATTTTGTATTATGACTTAAAAAAGTTATGGAAACCTGTGTGATGTCCAGTAATTAGCGGACAAAAAGCGATAATGTGTATTGTAATTTTGTAAATCAAAAAATACAGAATGAACCTGAATCATCATACAGTGTAATTTAAAATGTGCCCACAGGTACTATTTTAGAATTTCAGATTATTGAACTTGTGTCATAGAGACTGCAAATTGTCAAATAAAAAATACAAATGTATTACAAGGACCTTAAGCTGCGGAACTGTAGCTCTAATGTCCTTATGATATTTTTGACTATTTGTTGACGTCCAACAGCTACCTTGAATAGAGAACATTGTGTACATTGTATCTATGATCAAGACCTTCATTTTGAGTTGCGAGACAAACATAACATGAGAAGCTCTCAAATAAACCTATAAAGATTTATTTTTCTTCCAAATCTATGATTAAACTTGTCAGCCCCAAATTTAATGTGACACCTCTTGAAAGTGCTTTACTCCCAATTCAACCCAAGTTTACCAGTCTCGCAAATTATTTTGATATTATAGCTTAGCATGTTTTATTTAAGAGCAATATGTTTTCAAACAATATGACTGAAAGTTTCATCGCCAATGTATAGGAACGGTACCCTAGTCAACCATCTACTTTACTGATCCCTTTGGGAGCCTATATTCATTGTCATTCTCTCCATTTATAGCTGCACAAGTATACCAGAACCTCAGATACCTACACATATTGAGTCACTGACAAAAAGTTAAAAAAGAGGTAAAAAATTAAAGGAATTGGTAATCATGGTAATTGTAACACATGGAAGTAAGGGAGCTGGTGGTTATTATCAACTGTTTTACCATTTTTCCTTATTGAATAAAAGTCTTTAATTTTAGTATTTGACCCCTGTTCTATTTAAAGTCTTATATATACATGTACATGTATGTTAAACTTCAAAATCAAAAAAAAAGTACAAGATGTTTTATATACTTGAAAAGCTAAGTTTTACTCTAAAAGAAGTGAAAATGAGCTTTTTTTTTTAAAATAAAATCCTTTATAATTATCAAAATCTTCATGATCATGTATCTACAGATATTGGATATCAATATCACTATATGTGATAAACTTCAGCAACAAACTGGTGAGCTAATTTTTGTTTATAAAGAGCCACTCAATGAAATATTTGTCAATAATAAGTTATAGGCGTGTAATGAATATAAAAACATGCTTGCAAGACTTACAAAAATGTAGTTACACATGTTAGGTACATATATATATTATATACATATTATAATGTTTTGATGATTGATTGTAGAAAACTAGAACAATCAGTTATATGGGGATGTGAAGCAGTGTTGTTCCCTATTTATAGTTGTAAATTACATGTTTATAATGTCAATCTTTTTATTGTGCCCTGTTCATCCTGGAGCAGGAAATATAGAAAGAAGTATCAGGCTTTCAGAACATAATGGTTTAAACGTAAATTGAAAATTGCATTGTAAGAACGAATGAATGAACATTTCTTGTCAGATTTTTTATGAAATTTATATAAGTAATATATTGATCCATTTTGAAAAGCAGTGCTGACCAACTCTTTTCAAAGAACCACATAATATTTATTTGAGATTCCCTGGGATAGATTCAATATGTACATCAGATGGAAACATTAGAATTCTGTTCTTTTATTTCATAGTTATCTCATTATATTTAGAGAGTTCATCATTAATTTTATCTGAAGTGTCCGTCCTTTTCGGCTTTTGACACACTATTGAGTATTGGACAGGGGAGGATCCAGAAATTTTCATAAGTGGGGGCCCACTGACTACATTAGAGGGTGCCCCTCTCCATGCATGCTTAGTGATTCTCTGTATATAAATAGTAATATTGAAAAACGATTTTTGTATTTACTGCTTGTAAGCTTTGCAAGAGTGCTGTGACAGTCTCCTACCCTCTCTGTCTCCTCCTTTCACCAGTCCAATATTGTATTTCTCACTCTATCATGACACTGTGTGCTACATTGTACATCTGCTATTTTTACCAACATTTATTTCCCAGTTCATTTCTGTATATAAAGGTTTGACAGAGATATATCCAATAGCAAATAATGAACAAAAAAGAATGAGGACAAGTTTCTTAGCAAATAAGTAATTTCAGTACATGTGTATTATCAGTTCTCTATATGAGGTGACATGATTGTCATTTTATAAACTACTGTAACAGTATTCATATAAAAGGATTAATCTGACTAGTCAAGATTATAACACTAAAGAATTTAAACAGAAAAGATTAAAACTAAATGAAAATAGTTTGTTGTACAAAATAATGCTTGATAAAATGTACACTTATCAACCTGTCATCATGGTCATGATAGGGCTAAATTAAATTGTCTACAAGAAATTTGACCCTTTCTCCATAATGTAAGTGTGTATGTATGTCATTTTTACTGAAATTTTAGAATTAATGGGATGATGATATTTTCTTTGAGAACATTTTTATGCCCCACCTACGATAGTAGAGGGGCATTATGTTTTCTGGTCTGTGCGTCCGTCTGTGCGTCCGTCTGTCCGTTCGTTCGTCCGTCCGTCTGTCCCGCTTCAGGTTAAAGTTTTTGGTCAAGGTAGTTTTTGATGAAGTTTAAGTCCAATCGACTTTAAACTTAGTACACATGTCCCCTATGATATGATCTTTCTAATTTTAATGCCAAATTAGAGTTTTTACCCCAATTTCACGGTCCACTGAACATGGAAAATGATAGTGCGAGTGGGGCATTCGTGTACTGAGGACACATTCTTGTTTATTTATATGGTATACCTGTAAACAATAATATGAAAATTATAAAAAAATAAAGACCAAGACAAATTCAGTATTTTAATGGAGAATTTCTTTAACAGTATATTGCATAAAAATAAATAGAAAATTTTATTAGGTTTTAATCATGTTGGATTTTAAGTCACAATTCTGTGTGTTAAAATTTCATGATTACATTTTAAATCCCAAAACAAAGACGTTGTTGTTGATTTAATTTGATGTTAAATAATTTATTGTTTGTTAACATGCTTTATACATGTTATAGAAAGGCTTTATTGTTACTGTACTAGG
Organism: Mytilus edulis; assembly: GCF_963676685.1. NCBI lineage: Eukaryota > Metazoa > Mollusca > Bivalvia > Mytilida > Mytilidae > Mytilus > Mytilus edulis. Next base: position 10,543,426 of record NC_092350.1, read on the forward strand.
AGTGAAGAGTTTGAATTATTTCAATACACAATTGTTTGTTGAGGCTGATGGGAATTTAAACACTTACGCTCTGTGAATTTGTATGAAAGAATTTTTAACAAAGGTTTGCTGTTTCTCTATTTCATTTTCTATTTTATGAGGTATCTTAAGGTCTCATTTGGTTTTAGTAAATATTTGTCAATTTGAGAAAAAATGTGATGATATTTGACTTATGATAAAATAAGTTTATTTGACATTTTGATTATTTGACCACATTTCAAACATTCATATTTTAAATGCATGCTTAAAGACCTATTTCACCCTTTCATATTTTGTATACATTTTTCACTTTTAACAAGTGACCATTGTATAACAAATATTGATAGCTTTTCATGGATTTTTTCAAATGTTTGATTTTGGTAAGTTTATTAAAGATAAGGTTTCTATATACTGACCAAGTAAACTCAATGTGCTATCAATGGCCTGAGAGGTCGGAAAACATAATAACATTTTCTTTCCTGTCTTGTGTTAAATTGTTTGTCTCCATTTTAGTTTATTTCTTCAGAGCATTGATTAAAATTTCTTGTTCTAGAAGGTTATGAAACATGTAACCAAATCAAATATTGATAAAATGATCAACAGAATAGGATTAGCACTTCTAAGATTAAATATGTGCTAATGAAAATGAGATAAATCTGAATTGTCAAAAGTCAATATGTAAAAGGAAGATGTGGTATGATTGACAATGAGACAACTCTTTAGAAGAGACAAAATAACACAGAATTTAACAGCTATAGGTTACTATAATATATGACCTTCAGCAATGAACAAAGGCCATACTTCATACATGTAGTCAGCTATAAAAGGCCATTGTTATTTGGATGGAGAGTTGTCTCGTTGGCCCTCACACCACATCTTCCTATATCTATGAAATGACAAATGTAATATAGTTTAAAGAAGAAAACTTGCAGCCTAATTTATGAACAAAATATTGAACAAAAACATGGGGGAAACTTCTGAATCTTAGTTCTGCTTGATTAAAGTCAACAGAAAGATTCCTCATGAGGTACTCTCCAAATAAAGCAGTGAATTGTCAGAATTCAACTTTGATGTTCTATACTGAATAATCAACTTAGTACTTTCTTTTAGTTTATTAATAAATCTAGTTACATTTTCATTTTATCATTAATATTTTTTTACATTTCTAGGTAGATGAAGGAAAAATGAAACCAGGATAGTTAAAAACAGACTAAGATTATAGCAGAAATGCCTCAGATACGGACCTTCTGTCGTATCAAGCCAACAGGGGATTACTATCCAGAGTTTGAAGTGTCACATGACACCCTCAGTTTACGGGTACCAGAGCTGTTGAGGGACTACAACAATCCAAAGGCTAACAATAGAACTACGGTACACCATGAGTTCCACTTTAACTACATATTTAAGAATGTGGCCACACAGGAGGAAGTGTTTGATGTTGCTGCTAAAGATATTGTAGCAGGTATGTTTTTAAATGAGTCATCAAAAGAAAAAATAGTAATAACTTCAAGAAAAAAATACATTAACTGAACATAGTGAAAACTATAAAATAATTTGAAACTTCAGTAGTATCTCTGATCCTTGCAGTTTAAAGGGTTCTGTAGAACTAATACATGTTATTTCATAAATACAACCCTTCTCCACCATAAAAAAAATATATACCGGTACATTCCGCATATATTATATATACAAACTTAAAAAACAACAACAAAAGAGCCAGCCTTCAAAGAACAATACTGCAAATTATTAACTTTTATTAGATTCAGACGACATCTTCTTTTACAGGTGCCCTAGGAAGGACCATGGCCAACCTTTAACATTTTTAAATGCAAAATTGTATAATATTTATTTGACTAAAAGAAGCCATCTGTTTATTCAATTTTTTGTAGGATTTTTGGATGGTTTCAATGGTACAATCTTTGCTTATGGTCAGACTGGTACTGGTAAAACATTTACTGTTGAAGGTTATGGTAAACAGTATGAAATGAGGGGTTTAGAACCCAGGTAAAATATGTCATGTTGAATTACAGGAAACAGTTTAAGTAAAAATATATAAAGATATAACATGACACACACACAAAGACACATGCATACACATATATACACATATATAGATATAAGAAGATGTGGTAATGAGACAACTCTCCATCCAAGTCACAATTGGTAAAAGTAAACCATATTAGGTCAAAGTACGTTCTTTAACATGGAGCTTTGGCTCACACTGAACAGCAAGAAAAGGCCAAAAAAATGACTAACCAGTCAAACAGGAAAACCAACTGTCTAATCTATATAAAAAACAAGAAACAAGAAACACTTATGAACCACATCAACAAAAGACAATTTTAGGTTATTGTGTACTGTAAATTTCCTTTTTTATATCTTGTACATGTCATTTAATATGTGGAAATTTTTCTATCAAATATTTCGAGACATACATCTGATTGTTATGTGTGAAAAATTGACATATTTAATATAATTTATATTACCTAATGGATTGTAACTCTTTTGTAAATGATTTCAGGCAGATTTGAATGATAATTGTCTTCACTTAACACTTGCACACACACACATACCGGTACACACAGAAAACTATTATCTTTTATTTTGTTCTGAACAAAAAATGCCCTAAAAACTTTCAAGTAGCACATTTGGGAAAAAAACAACTTGTTAGACCAAAACATAGGTAAATTCTGAAGAGGTAAATGTCTTAATGGTGTTGAATTTTATATTAAGATGTAAACCTTAGATATCTTCTTAGTTTTTGTGGTGTGTTTGTTTGTTTTCATAAACTACATAAACTTTAAAAAAGAATGCTTGCTTCCAAAAAACTTGGTAGTAGAAATTTGATTAAATTGACAAAAAAAAGCAGTTATAAGAGAGATAAAAGAAGATTGTAAAAGTTAAAAATAAAACAACACAGTTATGTAGCAGGAAAAAGGGTAAATTATGGTTGAATTATAGAATTTTGAAATGTTGTTATATAAATCTTGTATGTTTTTAGATCTCTATCCATGATATATAAAGCTTTGGAGAAACGTACAGATGAAGAAATTGATGTGCACATATCTTATATGGAAATATATCAAGAAGTTGGATACGATCTACTGAACCCTAACTACAAACAGCAGAATCCAAACACACCATTCCCTAGGGTAATGGAACACAAACTTAATTACTTTTAATTGTATCTGTCTTTAATAGATTGCTGTCATATTGATGTATACCTCTTGTTACCTTTTATTTCTTGTTGTATATTATTTTTTTTCATCTTCTTTCCTATCCAATATAAAATGAATTTTAAAGTAAAAAAAACAAAACAAATCTTAATCCATTTTAAAAAGTTCTTAAAAAGTATTGATCATGTTGGAATTACTTAAAAATATGTCAGGTGTCAATTTCTTATAATTCAAACTAACAAATCAGCATGAAAAAACATTACAAAATTACAAGAGCAGACAAAAGCCCCTGGAAAAAAATAAGACAAATGAAATTTTATCAAGTTTATTATTGAATAACAAACATCAGTATTGTTTCTTTTTTTTTACACTCATATCTTTTGTAAGTATTTATTAATTAACATTCATATCAGAAAAAATACCTCAGGAAATATCATCAGGGCTAACCCCAAAACATCGATTAATTAAATGAAAACAGAAATGATTTGCATAATAAGTTCTTCAAGATTACATGGTCATTATTAGACAATTAGTATAAGATATATGACAAACTAATTTTGAAATACACACATTCTTCTGATGAACTACCTGGTAATCTGAATTAAAACTAAGAAGCAGCTACTTTACTCAACGATCAAACTATTCACAATTTGACTCAATCTTTAACTATTTTAATAGCAACTATGTAAAGACATGTTATATCCATAATCAATCTTAAAACAAATATTTTTATCATATTTGACATACTTGAAATTTAATAAATAATCAATATGAAATTTTAGTTTTTTTGGTTGTGATTTAACATTTTTTGCCAGTTTAATACTGAAAGAAAAAAAATATGGTCAAGGGGGAGATAACTCTTAAATTTTTACAAAGCAATTGAAAGAAAAAATATATTACTTTTGTTCACTATTAGGAGTACATTCAAAAATACAAACCATCATAGTTATATACATTTACCATGCAAATATTATTATTATTGTATAGATAGAGAAATGTTAAAAACACAATTTGAAGTAAAACAAAATTTCTCAGTTGACAGAAAGTGAATGTGATATTCTTCAGGGATTGAAATGAGCCACCTACTATAATTTATGATATAAATTGCTTTTAAAAGTTATCTTTACTTTACATTTTTTTCTTCTATGTGGGGGTGAAGTTTTAGTTTTATCTTGTCATCAAAGGTAGGGGCGGTTTAGTTTGAATATGTAACAAACTGAAGATATTAAAATTCATACCTTTACTGACAGTGTAATTTGAAGTAAAAAACCTTATGAATTTTGAAAACTATTGCTTATGGCTTTAGCTTTGCCCATGAAAAAACAGAAAGGGATTTGAAGTTTTCATTTTAAACTGAAAAATTTGACTAAGAGAATATATTGATAAATGTTTAAATGACTAGATATTTTGCTTAGTAATTTAAATATTATTACAGTGAAACCTGTATAAACCGGCCGGCTACGGGACTATAAAAAAGGGCCGGTTTGGACAGTGAGCCGGTTTATTCAGGTTCCGTTTTGACCGGAAGTTAATGACTTGTGACGTCCGACATTTTGTATGTAAAAGTTCTCTCTGATTGTAAATTATATCCTATAAATTAAAATACTTTCACTTCGTTTTTCATTGTTTGCATTTGCATCATAATGCTCGCGTTGTTTGAATTGTAAGACGAGAGTTTCGATTTACTCCCATGATCAATAATTTGAAATGTTGGAATGGCCATTTAAAAAGCCAGAATATTATCAAAAGTAATTTCATCACTTTCGAAACGTTGTCGTACAGTGTACAATATCCATTGATTGTTGTCATCCGGGTGTTTTTCATTATCAAGGTCATTTGTTTAGGGGTTCACAACAGGGAACCCAGGATTTCGAAATCACGATGTGAATTTCTTACTCCGCGATTTTAATTTGTTTATCCAAGTTAAAACGTAAGTTCAATCCGAGATATATTAGTTGTGTATTTTTGTTTAATTGACCCGTTTATAATGTTTTAATAAATAATACAGCTCACTACTGTACGATTGTAGGTTCACAGTTTGACACCTGACTAATTGATTATCACGAAAAGCCATATTGTATAAACAAATATGTTTTGATTGCATATCGATCATTGAAATTAATTAGACAAACCGGTTTTGACAGGTAATAATTAATGTAATTAAGAGTATTGGGACATCATAATTAGACCGGAATTCGGAATACACAGGGTCCGGTTTACAAAGGGTATTTTAACAAAGACTTTGAATGGAAAAATAAGGGTCTTTCATTTTCGGCCGGAATGGACAGGAAACCGGTTTATTCAGGGTCCGGTTTAATCAGGTTTGACTGTACTGTGTTTTTTGTTTTGGTAGGTCCATGTGTTAGAAGGCACGGGCGGAGTGTGGGTTGTCAGAAACCTGTCAGTTCATAAAGCTCCTACTGAGGAGATAGCCCAACAACTATTACAACAAGGTCAACTTCATCGTAAAGTAGCTGCTACTAGTGTACACGATAGATCGTCACGGTCACATGCTGTGTTTACTATACAAATGACGTCAAAGAAACCAGGCTCCGATACTCTACTAAGGTAAGGTCAGCTTCATCGTAAAGTAACCACTACCAGTATACAAGATAGATCGTCATGGTCACATGCTGTGTTTACTATACAAATGACATCACAGAAACCAGGCTCCGATACTTTACTAAGGTAATGTCAGCTTCATCATAAAGTAGCCGCTACCAGTGTACACGATAGATCGTCACAGTCACATGCTGTGTTTACTATACAAATGACATAAAAAAAACCAGGCTCCGATTCTCTACTAAGGTAAGGTCAGCTTCATCGTAAAGTAGCCGCTACCAGTATACACGATAGATCGTCACGGTCACATGCTGTGTTTATTATACAAATGACATCAAAGAAACCAGGCTCCGATACTCTACTAAGGTAAGGTCAGCTTCATCATAAAGTAGCCGCTACCAGTGTACACGATAGATCGTCACGGTCACATGCTGTGTTTATTATACAAATGACATCAAAGAAACCAGGCTCAGATACTCTACTAAGGTAAGGTCAGCTTCATCGTGAAGTAGCCGCTACGAGTGTACACGATAGATCGTCACGGTCACATGCTGTGTTTATTATACAAATGACATCAAAGAAACCAGGCTCAGATACTCTACTAAGGTAAGGTCAGCTTCATCGTGAAGTAGCCGCTACCAGTGTACACGATAGATGGTCACGGTCACATACTGTGTTTATTATACAAATGACATCAAAGAAACCAGGCTCAGATACTCTAGTAAGGTCAGTTAATGTATTTGCAGAATATTTGCCAACATGTCCTCTTGGGTCTCAATACTTCAGGTTGATGGTTGATTTAAAATAAGGATTGTATAAGGGTTATAGATTATACACAAGTTCCTGTACTCAATTCTGACATTAAAATGTTCTTTAGAATTGCTGCCTCACACTAAAAGGACAAGTCATTTAGCAATGATTAGGCCACACTTAAAAATATTTTTGTTTGCCCAAACCCTACCCAAAGGTTGAGACAGTGGGTAGATAGGTAGGCATTTTCTTTTTTTTTCACAAAAAGAAATTTCAGTATCAGATGTTTATTAGTTTTCATGCCTATCTGAATAAAAAAACCTTCTTCAAATCAGGACAATAAAAGATTTTGTGTAAGCAGCTTTTTTTCTTGGTAGGTAGGGTTAGGGCAAACAAACCTATTCTTTTTTTTTATGGCCTTATGTCTTTTGTATGAAAAATAAAAAGATATATTGGTTCCAAAACAGAGTTTCTTCAAATAAACTAATTATTTGAAAAAGAGGTTTGTAACAAGATCATTTTGTTATATTTCCCTAGCATTAAATAGTGGCAATTGTTTCAATATAATATTTTAAAGAAGTTTTGATGTAAAGAAGTTTCCTGAAAAGTGATTATAAAATACTGGTAATGGTATTTAGTTTAAAGACTTGTATTTGAGATAGAAATTTAAAAATATATAGAGAACTAACCTTGTATGAGAAAGTGCAATCTTGAGCATTTTTGGAAAAGTTGTTATGATTTGAATTTTTCCTAGAAAATCATTGTAGGACATGACATCATAATAAGATAGCAAGCATACAAAGACATGATAATTCCCTAATCAATATTGAATTTTTCATTAAAAAATATACTTTGAATTATTTTTAAAATAGTGAAATTATTGTGATTTAACATATTTTTGCAAGTATACTAAGAGAGAGAAAAAAGTTATGGTCAAGGGGGAGATAACTCCTAAATTTTTACAAAGCAATTGTAAAGAAAATACATAACTTTTGTACACTGTTATGGAATACATTTAAAAATAAAAACCATTTAGGTGACTATTAACACTTAAGAATCCAAGAAGAGATCATAATTATACATATATACCATGTAAATCCTTTTATTGTATAAAAAACATAGAAATGGTAAAAAGCAACTTAAAGAATTTGAAGTAAACCAAAATTTCTCAGCTGATAAAAATTGAATTAGGTATTTCTCAAGGATTAAAACAAGTCATCTTTAGTTTATTATATATGTTGCTTTTTAAAGTTATCTATACTTTATGTTTTGGTTTTTCCTCTATGTAAGGGTGAAGTTTTAGAGTAATCTGATCATTATTGGTAGGGGCAGTTTAGTTTATGTAACAAACTGAAGAAGTTAAAATTTAATTATATTGATGCATTTTTAGCTCACCTGGCCTAAAAGGCCATGTGAGCTTTTCTCATCACTTGGCGTCCGTCGTCGTCGTCGACGTCGTTAACAATTTTTCAAACATCTTCTCCTCTGAAACTACTGAATGGATTTGAATGAAACTTAACATGATTGTTCCTTAGTATATCCTGCACAAAATGTGCGCTTCGATTTTTGATCCGTCAAAAAACATGGCCGCCGTTACTTAAAATAGAACATAGGGGTCAAATGCAGTTTTTGGCTTATATCTCAAAAACGAAAGCATTTAGAGCAAATCTGACATGGGGTAAAAATGTTCATTAGGTCAAGATCTATCAGCCCTGAAATTTTCAGATGAATCAAACAAACCATTGTTGGGTTGCTGCCACTTAATTGGTAATTTTAAGGAAATTTTGCAGTTTTTGGTCATTATCTTGAATATTATTATAGATAAAGATAAACTGTAAACAGCAAAAAAGATCAGCAAAGTAAGATCTACAAATAAGTTAATATGACCAAAATTGTCAATTGACCCCTTAAGGGGTTATTGTCCTTTAATGACAATTTTTCACAATTTGTTCATCATATTTGCTAACTTTAAAAAATCTTCTCCTCTGAAACTACTGAATGGATTTGGTTAAAACTTAGCATGGTTGTTTCTTAGATTATCCTGCACAAAGTGTGTGCTTTGATTTTTGATCCGTCAAAAAACATGGCCGCCGTTACTTAAAATAGAACATAGGGGTCAAATGCAGTTTTTGGCTTATATCTCAAAAACGAAAGCATTAAGAGCAAATCTGACATGGAGTAAAAATGTTCATTAGATCAATATCTATCAGCCCTGAAAATTTCAGATGAATCAAACATCCAATTGTTGGGTTGCTGCCACTTAATTGGTAATTTTAAGGAAATTTTGCAGTTTTTGGTCATTATCTTGAATATTATTATAGATAAAGATAAACTGTAAACAGCAAAAAAGATCAGCAAAGTAAGATCTACAAATAAGTTAATATGACCAAAATTGTCAATTGACCCCTTAAGGGGTTATTGTCCTTTAATGACAATTTTTCACAATTTGTTCATCATATTTGCTAACTTTAAAAAATCTTCTCCTCTGAAACTACTGAATGGATTTGGTTAAAACTTAGCATGGTTGTTCCTTAGATTATCCTGCACAAAGTGTGTGCTTTGATTTTTGATCCGTCAAAAAACATGGCCGCCGTTACTTAAAATAGAACATAGGGGTCAAATGCAGTTTTTGGCTTATATCTCAAAAACGAAAGCATTAAGAGCAAATCTGACAAGGAGTAAAAATGTTCATTAGGTCAATATCTATCAGCCCTGAAATTTTCAGATGAATCAAACATCCAATTGTTGGGTTGCTGCCACTTAATTGGTAATTTTAAGGAAATTTTGCAGTTTTTGGTCATTATCTTGAATATTATTATAGATAAAGATAAACTGTAAACAGCAAATATGATCAGCAAAGTAAGATCTACAAATAAGTCAATTTGACCAAAATTGTCAATTGACCTCTTTAGGAGTTATTGCCCTTTAAAGACTTTTTTCACAATTTGTTCATCATGTTGACTTACTTTAAAAAATCTTCTCTTATGAAACTGCTGTATCAATTTCAGCCAAACTTAGGCTAAATGAGTTTCAGAGTTTCAGAGTATCTAGTATAAATTTTATATTTCATTTCCTTGTATGTCAAGAAACATAGCTCCTATGGCTAAAATAGAACATAGGAGAAAATGATTTTTTTTTGCTTTTGAAGAAAATAGGACGATTCAAAGAACATTTAAATAAATTGAAAAGCTCAAATAATCATTGATGAGAGATTAAACCAAAAAAATTCAGGTGAGCGATTCAGGCTCTTGAGAGCCTCTTGTTGTTCTTTAACTTTAGCTGTAGTGAAACATAAGAATCACTTCTTTCTCCTTGTCTTTGTCCTCATCCATGTCACACTTTTGGTCATCAATATCTCCTGTATATTTATTGGATAGGATTTAACAAAATGTGCAAATTCTTAATAGAACAGCTGTGCACCTGCTATCAATTAGAAATATTAATCTGAGCAATTTTGGGGGTTCCATATATCAAAAGTTGGACTTAGACATTTCTGCTTACATCATTTTGTTAAACTAACTATTAAAATGAATTGACCTACTTGCACTGTACTTCAACAAAATCTTTGTCAAAACATAAAGATGTGCACCTATTATTCTAATTTTATGATCCAAAAAATAATTGGCTATCATATCCTATACACAAACAAGGACTTTATCATTTCTGTGAATGATATTAGAATCTGGTCGGTGAAATATGTCATGCATATATATTTCATTATTTGTTTTAGGAACAAGTGGATTGTCTTAAATATGCATGAAATACTTGCTACTAGACATTTAACTAAAAGCAATCAGAAATTCAATGCACAAAAACTAATTAGTTATTTATTAAACTTGCTAAAAGAAAAAGAAATACAGAGACGAAATGAATGCAATAGGACTATGCATAAATACACATTATACTAAAGCTTGGAAGATTGTAAACTACAAAGCCTTGCCAAAATCTAGTTTGACATTTGATTTTCCAGTTTTTTATATCTGACTATCAACCAATACTGTAACCAACAGTGAAAAATCTATTACAATAAAATCCATAATTAAATTATTTAAATGGAATCTTATTCTATATATTAAACCAAATGTTGTACAGGTGTAATGTGATTTTCCATCAACTGGTCAGATAGACTATTACAAATTTAGATTTTTAAGAAAGTAAGTATTGCATTGGCATTTCTTCCTTTTTGAGAATGACAAAATATTTATAAATTATTTTTTTACAATGAATGGTATAAGTAATTATGCAATGTTTAGAAGCTTTGTCATTCTTCTAATCAACCTAGTCTGAAATCCTATATAGCTGCTTCTTCCACAGTTGTCTAGTTGTAACATGCTTACCAAGAGACTTAGAGTATGGGAGGTTGATGGTTCGATCCAAGGTTGAGGCAACATAGAACTTAAAATTGGTATTTTCTGGTTGTCCCCGTAGCACACAGAATTGTCAGCTTTGGCATCATTCTGTCAGTCTCGTACAATGCAGAATTCATATACATGTCACATTAAAATGTTCTCATCCTGACCTACATGTAATACATGTCACTGGACATTAATCATCAATTTATTATCATGCTTTGTTACTCAATAGGAAGAGGAGATTAAGCAAATAAAACTGTCAGCCACTATTTTGTTACTTTTAAATGCCTCACTAGCAGCATAACAATAATGGGATACTGTACAGCCTTCAGCAATGAGAAATATTCATAACGTATATTCCACTATAAAGGCCCAGATAAGGAACATATGAAAAGTTTTTATTAACTAGTCAGTTCTAGAGTATTTATTATGACATTAGTTAAATATATGGTATCATTTGATAAAAAAATGTTCCTTTCCTTTGATTTGATATTAAAATTGTGTTGTTTTATGGTTTTTATGATGTTTTCTTTTACAAGTAGAAACAAATATTACAAACACATTTGGCATGCTAAACTATATACATAGAAAATAAGTAAATAATGTATTTGAAAAGGGTTTCACAGTTAGCTACGATCTAGCAAATCTTCTCTGTGGTCAGAAAATAAGAACAAATTTAAACAATTATAATGTAAATAAAATGTTTACATTTTACAAATCTGTCAACCCACCTGTGTAGTAAATTAAATAAAATATTATTATTGAGCAAGAAAATAACTTGATCAATTACTGTAAATTCAGTAATTATTGCATGCATTTATTATTGCAATTTTTCATTATAGACTAAAATTGATTTTAAGTTTTGTGATATTGAAAAAAATCCTGTTTTATTCATATAAAAAATTTCAAAACATGAGTTTAAATTATTGTGATTATAATCCTGTCGCATTTTCCATTTATAAAAACATCGCAATAATTTCTGAATTTACAGTATAAATGTAACAGTATTAACAATCTAGATCAATGTTGATCATTTCTTTTTCCACATACAAAAAATCAAAGTACTGAAGTACCAAACATCGGAAGACCGCAAGTTTTTGTGGATGGTCAAAAGCACATGTCACAGAAAAAGATCACATCTCTATACCTGAAACTGAGGTTAATGTAAAGAGATTCATTTTTTTTCTGAGACAAATTTGTGCGTGGATAATGAATTAATGACAGGATATTAAACCGCACCGTAATAACTATTACATTATAGTGATACAAATTAGTATACCTGGGACTATTACACTAAATTGATAATAGTCCCAGAGTATACACTGGTTTGTTGTTATATTTTATATTAATATAAAAGTTACATGTATACATGATGTTCATCCATTTGTATATCATTCTATTTAACATTCTAATAAAAGTGTATGCAAGTGCATGGTGGACACTCTTCTGTAAACAATCGTTTTTTTTCTAAATGATTGGATATGAAAAGCCATTCATATTTTCCCACAAAAACAATTACAGAGCTACCGGTCCTCGTCGGGAGTGTCACAAAACGTTCTTGAGATATTCTTCCGCAAGCTTTAACACAATTTTTCGGTACGTGTGCATAGATATTATCAATGATTTTTTACCGTTATATATATATATATATATATAACGACAAAACATTTTCATATTATTAACTTGTGTTTAAAACAAAAATATTTATAGGAGTATCCATTGAACAAATAAAGTTAGAACATGCGATAAGGAAAACTATTTTGCACTTGATAATGTCCGCGGATCTATAAGTTTTATAGATCGGTTGAAAACCCAAAACTAATTTGCATAATGGAAATTTCGGTGATCATAGCAATACATCGGAATGACCTCATGGTCATCTCGATGTAATAAAGTTTTCATATTTCTATAAATTTTATCAAAGCATATTCTAGTAAAATAACTTGGTTTAAATGCATATTCAGAAGCATATTATTATTTAAAAGCATATCATCAATATAATATGAAAATTAACCCTGCTTTGTTCTAGACTTATGTGCGCTGAGATGCTAGTTCAAACTTTTTCACTCAAGGACAATGCAAACTTATTTGTTTTTCAAATTTCGTATGTTTTTTTGTATTTTATAAGTTTCGGACTATACCACTTTTATGCCCTGTCTATGCCAGTACAGGAGGCATGTTCTCGGGTCTGTTTATATGTTTGTATAAGTCACTTGTGTATTGGCTTGCATGAAGACAAACAATGTCCTGAAGATGGTAAATAATTTATCATTTGAAGACATCTGTCTATATCAATTGTGACTTTTCAAAACCAGTCATCAAGTATTTTATCTTAGTATTGACTTTAAATAATCTCTAACCCATTAGCCTTTAAATAAACCAATACTTTATTTGTATAGGATTGATAGACTATAAGTGTTACCGTCAACAGTCTTTTGGTTGGAATAAAATACAGGGATTAGAACCCATTAACCAGTTAACGAATTAGCACTTTAAATAGCCTTTGTCAAGATGTGTTCAATTGTACAACTTTAAATCAACAGTTTTTGTCCTTAGATTTTGTATAAGAGGTAATTGATAAATATTTGTATTGATATGATAAAGAGGCACATCTTGCAGATATTTTTGATAAATTTCTTCGTTTTTCTTAAAATAAAACATTCAGCTGAATAAAACATTAATATTATTCCATAAAATTATATTATTAATTCAAAATTTATTTGAATTAATGAATTATGAATTAAATGCAAACATTCCCCCCTTTTTGGTACCTCAGAAATTTAGTGATGGATATGTTTAAGATTTAAAAGAACAGAATGAAACATTGTTACAATGTTATACAAGGTATATTAAAAATTAAGATTTAGTTCATCATTTGGAATATTTTATTACAAATCTGTGGTATGTATTACTTTTGTATTTATAGTTTTTACTTATGATTATTTATGTATACGAATGTATTCAAAGATTTCAAAAGCACATGTTTTTCAGTCAAAAAAAATATACAATTTTACATCAAGAATTATACATTTTATATATTTTCTATGCATGTGTTTTTCCAGATACTGAAATTTGATTCATTGTGAAAATATTGAAATACTCAGATATTTTCATAAAATGTTTGGATTGTTAAGGATCTGTTACTGAAACAAGACTATGACAGTGATACCATTCCAAATTATCTAACTTAAATTCAAAAACTAACCATATATCAACATTGATTTCTTCAAGAATGAAATTTAATTTTAGTGTGCTTTTAATATTCCCTATTCTTCACAGCATCTACTTAGATGATAGAAAATTGTTCAACATGGATTAAAAATTAAATGCAAACTGGTATGTATCCGCTCTATAAAGATTTTTTTTAAAACAGTTCCTTAAACTAAAAACTCTTCCAAAGTTCTCATCACATTTTTCTATGAAAGTCTCTTAAAGTGGGGCCTTTATTGCAATCAGCTTGTTCATTCGTCTGTCTTTTCATCCAACAAATATTTTCGTTACACTTTTCTCTGTAAGCTATAGTGTTGCTACACAGAAAGGTAAAATGGACAATGGGACCTTCATTAACTTGTGATATTTTTTATGTCCCATTTGTGGGCATTAATGTTTTCTGGTCTGTGCATCCATCTGTTCGTTTGTTCGTCCGTCCATTCGTTCCTCTTTAGGTTAAAGTTTTTGGTCGAGGTAGGTAAAAGTTTTTGGTCAAGGTAGTTTTTGATGAAGTTGAAGTCCAATCAACTTGAAACTTAGAACACATGTTCCTTATGATATAATCTTTCTGATTTTAATGCCAAATTAGAGATTCAACCCCATTTTCACGGTTCACTGAACATAGAAAATGATAGTGCGGATGGGGTATCCGTGTACTTAGAACACATTCTTGTTTTAGAAAAGTTAGAGAAGGCTTGTCTTGACTTAAGTTGTTATATCCAAATGTCCAGTAGATTCCTTAGAGTTTCAGAAAGCTGATTAATATCATATTGAAAATTTGTTCAAATGTTTTGCAAATAAAGAGGAATCAAACAAAATGAGGACTTCACAATTAAAACATTTTTTTGCCCTCTAAGAATCTTATCCTTTTTTAGCTCACCTGGCCTAAAAGGCCATGTGAGCTTTTCTCATCACTTGGCGTCCGTCGTCGTCGTCGTCGTCGTTAACAATTTTTCAAACATCTTCTCCTCTGAAACTACTGAATGGATTTGAATGAAACTTAAAATGATTGTTCCTTAGTATATCCTGCACAAAATGTGCGCTTCGATTTTTGATCCGTCAAAAAACATGGCCGCCGTTACTTAAAATAGAACATAGGGGTCAAATGCAGTTTTTGGCTTATATCTCAAAAACGAAAGCATTTAGAGCAAATCTGACATGGAGTAAAAATGTTCATTAGGTCAAGATCTATCAGCCCTGAAATTTTCAGATGAATCAAACAAACCATTGTTGGGTTGCTGCCACTTAATTGGCAATTTTAAGGAAATTTTGCAGTTTTTGGTCATTATCTTGAATATTATTATAGATAAAGATAAACTGTAAACAGCAAAAAAGATCAGCAAAGTAAGATCTACAAATAAGTTAATATGACCAAAATTGTCAATTGACCCCTTAAGGGGTTATTGTCCTTTAATGACAATTTTTCACAATTTGTTCATCATATTTGCTAACTTTAAAAAATCTTCTCCTCTGAAAATACTGAATGGATTTGGTTAAAACTTAGCATGATTGTTCCTTAGATTATCCTGCACAAAGTGTGTGCTTTGATTTTTGATCCGTCAAAAAACATGGCCGCCGTTACTTAAAATAGAACATAGGGGTCAAATGCAGTTTTTGGCTTATATCTCAAAAACGAAAGCATTTAGAGCAAATCTGACATGGAGTAAAAATGTTCATTAGGTCAAGATCTATCAGCCCTGAAATTTTCAGATGAATCAAACAAACCATTGTTGGGTTGCTGCCACTTAATTGGTAATTTTAAGGAAATTTTGCAGTTTTTGGTCATTATCTTGAATATTATTATAGATAAAGATAAACTGTAAACAGCAAAAAAGATCAGCAAAGTAAGATCTACAAATAAGTTAATATGACCAAAATTGTCAATTGACCCCTTAAGGGGTTATTGTCCTTTAATGACAATTTTTCACAATTTGTTCATCATATTTGCTAACTTTAAAAAATCTTCTCCTCTGAAACTACTGAATGGATTTGGTTAAAACTTAGCATGGTTGTTCCTTAGATTATCCTGCACAAAGTGTGTGCTTTGATTTTTGATCCGTCAAAAAACATGGCCGCCGTTACTTAAAATAGAACATAGGGGTCAAATGCAGTTTTTGGCTTATATCTCAAAAACGAAAGCATTAAGAGCAAATCTGACAAGGAGTAAAAATGTTCATTAGGTCAATATCTATCAGCCCTGAAATTTTCAGATGAATCAAACATCCAATTGTTGGGTTGCTGCCACTTAATTGGTAATTTTAAGGAATTTTTGCAGTTTTTGGTCATTATCTTGAATATTATTATAGATAAAGATAAACTGTAAACAGCAAATATGATCAGCAAAGTAAGATCTACAAATAAGTCAATTTGACCAAAATTGTCAATTGACCTCTTTAGGAGTTATTGCCCTTAAAAGACTTTTTTCACAATTTGTTCATCATGTTGACTTACTTTAAAAAATCTTCTCTTATGAAACTGCTGTATCAATTTCAGCCAAACTTAGGCTAAATGAGTTTCAGAGTTTCAGAGTATCTAGTATAAATTTTATATTTCATTTCCTTGTATGTCAAGAAACATAGCTCCTATGGCTAAAATAGAACATAGGAGAAAATGATTTTTTTTTTGCTTTTGAAGAAAATAGGACGATTCAAAGAACATTTAAATAAATTGAAAAGCCAAAATAATCATTGATGAGAGATTAAACCAAAAAAATTCAGGTGAGCGATTCAGGCTCTTGAGAGCCTCTTGTTTACCAAAAGAGAAATAAAAACAAACAATAAAACTTTTATCTACTTTAACCATTAAAAAAGGAGATTGTGTATTTTATTGGTAAATTTGAGAAGAAAAGGATTTCCTAGATTGTGTGTACATCTATTTGACAGCATTTATTAGTTTGTGTATTCGGTTTACAGTTCCTTTAGTTCACATTTAATACAATAACATTTTCACTAAAATGACCAATTCACCCATGGCTAGGATCCATGAAGACTCTATCCTTTTTTTTACCATATCATTAGCATGCTCTCCTGGTTCTTTAGTTTTTTTTCCTTTGTTTTCAGGTTGATAACAAATAGAGGACTGAAACCAGATTTAAGCCTTTTCTGATAAACTTATGATTGATTGTTGGTATCCCTTATTTCTTTCACTAATCTTTTTATAATTGCCGTAGGAATGGTGACATTAAGTGTTTTAAACTCGAGACCATTCATCCATCCTTTTTTCGTTTCCACACTCTTACTTCAGTTTTCCTCATCAAATTTTTGGAAACTCATACACAATGCTAAGAACCATTTCATATTTGGACAGTAAGTCAATGACCTTTATAGATTTAGGCCTCTTTTTAACTTTTAAAATTGAAAAGCTGAAATGAGGGCACTTGTGTTCTTGGACAAGTTCTCCTTCTATTTTAAAAGAGGCACTATCTATCCCCTGTTATAAACATGTTTATAGTACATGTAGTGTGAATAGTTGATTAGCTTTCCTTTAGTACTCACTGTGGCATATCATTAAATCTGTTAGCCCTCTAATACTATGATTAGATTACATATTTAAATGTTTTACAAAGACAATACCATGTCTTAGTGTATACCTTGATATCAACATATCTGTATGGTATGTAGGTATGTAGGGTTCGATGCAAGAATAAGGTAGGTCATGTTTGTTGTAAAAGCTTGCAGTTTAGTTCCAGAAGAGAACACATATAGAGACTTACATGCAATACAGTCTGCAGTTGAGGTCATCATGAACTTGTACAATTCTATAGTGCTTTAAAGCATGTTCATCAAAGCAAATCTTTAATGCAAAATGTGTAAATTGCTGACAGTAGCTCATTTATAGCTTGGAGAAAGTCTGAAATATTTTTTTAACATTTTCTGTGTCTATAAGTGCTCAATTTTTTTGTGTGTATTTTTTTTATATTTTTGCAGTCAATGCATATGTTATATAAAAAAAAAACAGATTTCTTTTTTTTCATAAAATTTTATTTTAATTTTAAAACTGTATTCAGCCTTCAAGATAAATATATATTAGTTTACAAATAAAGGATTTTTTTTTTTTAAACTAATAATAAAGGGTTTATTTGGTCTATTTGAGAGAGTATTTATATTAATTACATTAGTTAAATCCTAGTAATCAAATACTATTCTATCATGTGTAACAGTGATTTGTTACAAATGTTTATTAAACATTCAGAACAATTAAAGTATTGTACTTTAAGCCATTTTCATTACATTCTTACTACAATTTCAAGCACAGTGAAAAAAATGTTGGATATCAGTAATTTTAATATTCAAGGACAGCTAACCTGAGTTGGGGTTCTAATGCTGAATGTAATTTTTAGAATACTAGGAGGTTTCAAATTACAATAGTCAGTGATTTACTAATTGATCAGTGCAACAAGACATTATATTAAATGACCATGTTTTAATTTAAAATGGTGTTTAAAGGGAATGTTGCAAAAATGTGATAAATATAACTGACAAATTCTGTGCAGCATAACTTTATTTAAAAAAATCAAAGAAAATAAAAAATTCACTTTAATTTTTTTTTCTTCAACAAATGATACCCGTTTGTTTTCCTTCCTGATTACGCTAGGAGAAATAAAAAAGTGCCCCCTCCTAAGGTTAAAAATAATAAGTATTTCATACGATAGTCAGTGGCAGATCCAGAACTTTTCCTTAGGGGGCCCGCTGACTGACCTAAGGGGTGGGGAGGGGGGGGGGGGGGGGCTCCAGTCATGCTTCAATGATTCCCTTTATAATAAACCAAATTTTTCCCACGAAAGAGGGGGCCAGGGCCCCCAGGATCCGCCTATGCTATCAAAATCCTGGATATAAATCCACAAGACCATTTGATTCACAATACAAATTGATATATTACTCTACCGACCGTGCAAGGACTGTATAGCCAGTCAAGATTGTTAAAAACTTCCATTTGTTGTATATTACTCTTGGGAGGCAGATTAAATCATACCTCTATAAAGGAACAAGGATTCACATACAAATTTATATCCCGTCGTGGACCATGATTAAACCTTATTCCATTTTTTGACTGGATTTTTCAGAATTCAAAAATTTGTCCGTCAACTCTTGGGTCAGGACTAAAAACTGAGTTACATTTTGTATTTTAGTTCTCGGGCAAGGATTTAAGAATATATCGGTCCTCGCTGGGAATAGGATCATTAACCAAGTAAAGGCTTTAATAAATAAGAGTTTTGACAAATATTCTGCAGGTTATCTCAGGGAATTACTTTAAACACAAGTTTAAACAAATAGTGATAAAATATTTAAATCAAATGTTGAAATTGAAATAGCATATATGTGCCTTATCTTCTAAATGAATTGAAAATATAAGATCTTTTACAATAACAGTGCAGTTTATTGTCTTGGTACAAGATAAAAGGTCTTAACTTATTCCCTTTCAAATCATGTATTGCAGTCCTAAATGTATATATATATAGGTGAGTTTTCTTATGCTGATATAGTTCCTATAAAGGTTGTCTAATATCTTATTATTATTACATTTTTTTCAGCTGATTAGTCTAATTGCAATATCCTATTTCACATTTTAGGATGATTTTTTCATATTTATAGAGAGTGGGGTTGAATTCTATAGTCTATATTCTGGAAAAATATTTATCTGTACTTATTCATCCACATAGAATAGAATAGAATATCATTTATTTCCATAAGAGTACCCTCTATGGGCAATGACGTGTGCTCGGGAATATATGTGTAGTTCTGCAACAACAAAATATACATGACCATGTCTGTTGGTTGACTATGGGGCATACTAATCACATATTTTGATAGTGCCTGTGCTATGCCTATTGTCTCCCACCAAGTTTCAAATTTGATACGTACCGATTATCAGGTTGTCTGCATGTTGATATCGTAAAATATCAGCTGCGAGACATAATATGAAGCTTTCTGTCGAGTAAGCGCAGCGAACGAGATCAAAAAGCCTTGATATTATGTCGAGCAGCTGATATTTTACAATATTAATATGCCGATAACCTGATAATCGATTTATCTGTCTGTATTTGCGTCTTTTGGAAGTATTGTCTTAGTTTCACCAGCAACCGGAAGTTGACTTGATAAGTTCAGGTCAAACTTATCAACGTCGGTTCAAACATTATGACGTCGCTGATATGTACGGGTCAAAGTTATTAAGGCCAGGTCAACGTATTTGACGTCACAAAGCCGTGATATGGAGTTTTATTAAGAGCTGAGCAGATTGATATAGACAGTTGGACGACCGATAATGTTCAATATTAGAGAAGAGTGCCTGCTATTTAGAGCATTATTATGATTTTACTACTTTTGAGAATTTTCTCATCTTTTGTATCAGTTATAGATAATACTTATAATAAAATGATGACTTACAAAGCCAGTTAAGGAATTGTTCCGGTTGACTCACTTTTTAGCATAATACCTACTGGCTAGGGGATTCATCTTGTTACAACACCTGGGTTGCACATAAAAAATGTCACCTTATTTTTAACCGGATTTTTGTGACAAAAATGTCGGTTATTGATTGGGGGATGTACGGCGGGCGGGCGGGCGGCAATCAAATGTTGTCTGTGCATTAACTCATGAACCGTTCAACCAAAGCTTTTAAAATTTTAATATGTTGTTACTGACAACTAAATGAAGGTCAAGTTCAATAATGGCGATTTTGACTTTTACCGTTCAGGAGTAATGGTTCTTGAAAGATTGAAAAGTGGAGTTTCCAGTCGTGTCCATGGATTTACGCATGAACTGTTCTACCTAAGCTTCTCAAATTGTAATATGTTGTTACTGATGACAAAATGGAGGTCAAGTTCAATAATGACGATTTTGACTTTTACCGTTCAGGAGTTATGGTTCTTGAAAGATTGAAAAATGGTGTTTCCAGTCGTGTCTGTGCATTTACGCATGAACTGTTTTACCAAAGCTTCCCAAATTTTGATATATTGTTACTGATTACAAAATAGAGGTCAAGTTCAATAATAACGATTTTGACTTTTACCGTTCAGGAGTTATGGTTCTTGAAAGATTGAAAAATGGTGTTTCCAGTCGTGTCCGTGCATTTTCTCATGAACCATTCAACCAAAGCTTTTGAAATTTTCATATGTTGTTACTAATGGCAAATTAGAGGTAAAGTTCAATAATGTCGATTTTGACTTTTACTGTTCAGGAGTTATGGTTCTTGAAAGATTGTGAAATGGCGTTTCCATTCACGTTGTTGCATTTACTCATGAACCATTCAATCTAATATTATATAATAATAATAATAATAATAAATTTTTTATTTAAAGAGGGTAAACACAGTTAGTTACAATTACTAATGTTCCCTGAGGCCCTCATATACATGTATACAATACAAGTAAAAAAAATGAAATAATAATAATAAGAAAAAAAAAAAGAAAAAAAAGCAGACATACAACATATTAACACAATTGTATATACATAATAGTTCAATGTACATGTACCATGATTAAAAGATATAAAACAGTTACAGAATGCATGTAGTAAATAGATATAACATACAAATCATTAAAATCATACATTCTAAGAGTAATAATTTCAGACTGAATATTGGGACTGTCTCAAGTATTGTTTTATAATTTGTTTAAAAGAGTAAGTGCTTTGCACTTTACGCATTTCATATGGTAGTCTGTTCCATAAAACGGATCCAGAATAAGCAAAAGATTTTTTAAACAGTTCAGTTTTTGGCTTTGGAACTATCAAATTACCTTGAGTATAAGCTTTTCAAATTTTAAGATGTTGATACTGATGACAAAATGGAGGTCAAATTTGATATTGACGATTTTCACTTTCACCATTCATCAGTAATGGTTCTTGTGATATTGCCAGGACACAAATAAATATTAATAAATCCGGTTTGCTGTAGTTGTGACAGCCTCTTGTTATAAGATTTGACCAGAATCAATTTTTTGATTACTTTAATGAAATATTGTCTTTTATAAAGGCATTTTAATACATGGAAGCCAAGTTAGTGTTGCAGACTTCAAACAAACCTTTTGTCAAAGTACCAGTTATTAACACAAAAACCTACTTGATCTTTTGTCTGTATAAATATACTTGACTTTTTAGTCAATATTTATCATGTAGGATTATAATTCACTTTAAACCCATTACAGATTGCAACATAGGACTGCATTTCTGTTTTGTTGCTACTGTAAAAGGACAAATTTATCTTCATTAATAGCCTATGCATTTTTGTGCAAACTAGCTGACAAACGAAATCAATATTTAATATTATGATAAAATAATAAATTACAAAATTTGAAAACACAGTGTTCATTAAAATTCTCCAACATCTAAGATAAACAACAAAAGTTAAATAAACCTAGGAATTATTTGACTAACCTGTCATTTATAAAGTCATTAGACAGAAAAACATACATCTTTGTTTACATAAAGTTACACAAATCACTCTTTGATGTCACCGGTTCACTCTATATTAAAGTTGTTACAGAAGATGTATATTGTATAATGTAAGTGAAAAATATTGTTAAGTTTGATATCTATTAAGTTATTATTATTTTTTTTAGAATGGGATAGGATTTTGGTAGTTTTGTTATTTTTAATAGGTATGCTTTTTAGTATTTTTTAATAGGCACATTTTTGTTAGTTCAAGATTGCACTGATCTCATTTTGTAAGTTTTCTGGGGTTTTTTGGTAGTATTAACAGGAGTTTTAGGCAAAGGGGCTAAGTAACATAAATGGCCAATATAACCATCAGTTGGTGTTATAAGACTTAGGTTTACTGACTTCAATATAATTTTGTCAAAAAGATGACAAATGCCATTAGATATATAATCTTTTGTTCTTTCAAAGTTTGTAGTAAATAATTTGTGCATTATCATTTCAGATCTAAACTTCATCTGGTAGATTTGGCTGGTTCAGAGAGAGTCTCTAAAACTGGAGTTCAAGGTCATCAATTGAATGAAGCTAAATGTATCAACCTCTCTCTTCATTACCTAGAGACTGTTATTATAGCACTACAGGGGGAAAGTGCCCCGCCCAGTAGACAAAGGCCTGGTAGTGGAGGAGTAAAAAAGTAAGTCTATGGGAATAGGGATGCCTTGCCTAGTAGAAAAAGGTCGGGTAGTGGAGGAGTTAAGAAGAAGAAAGTAGCAATTCAATACTTTATTGTCATTGCTGAGGTTGTGAGTTTGAACCCTGCTAGTGTGGGTGCACTTGACTCTTATCTTAATTGATAAGGACTGTCAGTTTTCTGACCGAAAGTTGCTTGTTTTCTTTTAGGACACTCCCTCCACCAATAAAGACTGACTGCCATGAAATTGCACAATAGTGTTGAATGTGGTGTTTTAAAACCAATCAATAAATCAATCAATCAATATTTAATCAAAAAGAGCACTATGAGGATGTTAGAATATTACACAAATACACTGTACACTAATTAACACTATGCATTCTCACATAAATGATAATCTGTATGTTCTATCACAATACACTTAAAATATCAGTGTTTTATAAGAGATGAAGTTCAATAGGTGGACATGTAGAAAGTGAAGTAGCCAGATTATTTTTTTTTTAGTGACCGATTCATACATGTAATTGAATTGCAGTTGATTTAATGTGACTGTTTTTGAAATCGCTTGCAATTATATTGTCAAACAATCAGAATTTGGAAAAGTGAAATATCAATAAAAAAACGAATTCCAAGGAAAATGTAAATAAGAAAAACACTAAAGAAAACACTGACATACATGACATAGTATGATAT
Source organism: Mytilus edulis (assembly GCF_963676685.1). Lineage (NCBI taxonomy): Eukaryota > Metazoa > Mollusca > Bivalvia > Mytilida > Mytilidae > Mytilus > Mytilus edulis. Next base: position 10,567,250 of record NC_092350.1, read on the forward strand.
CACTAGAGAAAACACTGACATAGTATGAAATCACTAGAGAAAACACTGACATAGTATGAAATCACTAGAGAAAACACTGACATAGTATGAAATCTCAGTTGACATTCTTTAAACACTCTTAAAGACAAGAACCCTAAACATTCCTATGCCAATTCATATTTTTTCTTTTTATTTCAGATCTAGATACAATTTACCGAACCGACCAGCAACAGCGGAGGGAACAAGAGTTGGAAATATCAGTAAACATGTCCCATACAGGAATTCTCTTCTTACTATGGTCCTTAGGGACAGTTTGGGTAGGTATCTAGAAATATCAGTAAACATGACCCATACAGGAATTCTCTTCTTACTATGGTCATTAGGGACAGTCTGGGTAGGTTTCATACAAAAGAGAGGGTTGTATTAACTATACATTGAACCACAGCTTTTTATCAAGGCTAAGAGCCGTGGTGTAATGGTTAGCGCATCAGACTACTAACACAAAGGTTCCTGGTTCAATCCCCGCTCCAGGGACTGAATTTTCTGCTCTCCCTTGACACCATTTGCCAGTTTGGTATTGAGAAACGATGATAGTCTGTCTAAAGGGGACGATTAATGGCTGACCCTTGTTAAGAGACAGTCATTTCTCTTGCACGTAAAAAAAACACCCTTGTAGAAAAAGAGGTAATGCCACTACAAGGCTTTAGCCTACTCGCACTTGCAAAGTGGAAAGGAGTTAATATAAATTGCAATAAATAAATATGTTTAAAATAAGAGTTTACCAAAATATTTTCATGTACAAAATCTATACATAAACCGTACATGAAGCTCCATAAGGGGACAGGTGGACCCCCAGGACACCCTTAATTCATTTCTGATTAATTACTCGTTGATAAATTTTGAAATTATAAAGAAACATAATAAAGGTTTAACTTCTTCAGACAAAGTTGACCTTAGATGGATTAGGTTTTTTTAGGTATTTTTAGTCATAAAAGCTCTTCACTGTTTTGGTACTTTAACATCCTTGGCTTTTAAATATTTGTCTTTGAGCGTGTTCCTGATGAAGGTAAATGTAGAAAAGCGCTGGGGACGCATGAAATTATTTAACATGTTTTTTTTTAAATTTTTCATTCATTTTTGAATTTATAATTATTTTTATGGCTCTGCTGACTTAGGTCGGATTCATCACTCCGCAGCAAACTGTTACTGCAGATTCAATGTTCAATGTATTTCATATTTAACTCAGGAATGTATACAGCATGGCAAATCCAGGAAATAAAAATATACACAAATATTCAAACTTTCATCAAACTACTAAAATTGGTATCCACGACAATAAATGAATCCACATTATAAAGACATTTCTTTAAATGCCTCCGAACATATTGAGCTTAATTTTAGTATGTGGGTCTACTATTATGAGTTACTGATCGTGTTCATGTTTGGTACAGCTCTGCTGACTTATGCTGAATAACAGGCTTTTGACTTTGAAAATAACAGTTATACAGACTTTTTTCTACACACCTACGCGTGTTAAACTGAATTTTAGTATGTTAGTTGACTATGATCAAGTTTATGTTTGGTTCCACTCTCAGACAGCTGATTTTTGCGGAAATAACATGGTTTCTTATAAATTGCCATAATTGGTTTTTTTTTTGTGAGTGGGGCTTAAGTGTCGTTCTGACACATCTAGTTAACAAGTAATTATATAGATAAGTAAGAAGATGTGGTATGAGACAACTCTCTAGCCAAGTCACAATTTGTAAAAGTAAACCATTATAGGTCAAAGTATGACCTTCGACACACAGCCTTGGATCACACCAAACAGCAAGATATGAAAATGACTAGTGTAAAACCATTCCAGCAGGAAACCAACCGTCTATAAAAAATGAGAAACCAGAAACAAATAGAATTAAAAACCAATTGTTCAGCGAACAATTGAAAGTCTTTCCACACCAAAGAAATGTTGATAAGAAGATAGTTTCTTCATACTGATGAGATAAATAATGGTTTAATTATATTTTTGAGTGATAAAAGGGAGATAATATGCTACTTCCGGTGAAATAAATGTCACTTCCGGTGTCATATGATAGCTTATTTCACACTGATTCCAAAAATATATAGTTTCTATATACTATTGTATGTAGAAGGGGAAATAATTGGCCACTTCCGGTTCGTTGGAAGTCATGTTTCGTCTTCAGTAATCAGTTTTTGTATCTATATGATAAAATATATGGATTCTGAGTAATTTTATAAGAAAAAAAGGCTACTTACGGTTTTCTCAAGGTCACTTCCGGTAGTCATTTTTCAAGGTCATTTGTCACCTTATCTGTTGTACAAGGTCAAATGCCTTTATAATGAACTGAGTTGAAGTCATAATCAAATGACCTCATATCAAGACATTTGAGGGGCAACAACTCCTATAAGATGGCATTAAATTGTATAAGACTAAATGTAGCATATCTTCATTACAATAAAGCTGACATTTTGCACTTGTTGTTTAGTATGTATCTTTCAAGGTGTCTGAGAAAATACAAAAACAAGCAAAAGTCACAATTGAGAACTTGACCTTGACCTTGACCTTGACCTCATTTTCTAAGTTAGGACCTAGGGGACTCAAATAAAAACATTCCAGGGTTATACTGTTAACTGTTTATGAGTTAAATAAACATACCGACAAATTTATTTTGTAAAGGTAGATAACTCCTATAAAATTTCATCGAATCGCTGCCATCCAAATTAGCCAAAAATTCCTGAGGATGTAACGAACAATTTGTAAAAAGAATTTTGTCGCTATCTTTTTTTGTTACGAAGGAGATGCACACAGAGGGTAAACAGTGAAAAGGGAGATAACTCTTACATAGAAAATGAATCGGCTTAGCAGGGTGAAATTTAAAAGCGCATAAACTATACGATACCATATGGGAAATATCTAAGCGACATATTGCGAAACAAACATTTTGCGCAAGAACAAAATTTGGCGGAAGAAAAAAATAATAATAATAATAATCAGAAGAAATACAATAAGTCTTTCCACGGAAAAGTGGAAAGACTTAATAATGTTTACAGCCAACTATGAATTAAGTGATTTTGTTGTAAGGAAGGAATTCTATTGAAATATTTTTTACAAAATATTTTTGTTATAATCAGAATTCTATGATTTCAGGTGGAAATTGTATGACATCTATGATAGCTACCATTTCATTAGAATATAATAATCTTGGTGAATCCATTTCTACCTGTCGATTTGCTGGCCGTGTTGCATGTATAGCTAATAGTGTATCGTAAGTATAATTGTAGAGATACAGTTAATACAAATAGTCATTCACTTGTCGAAATACTAACAAAATGTGATGCCCACAGTATATGCATGATTAAAACTTACACAGATAATTAAATCAATTAGTAGTATTGAAATGATTAGTATTGTCTATATGAACATTTTGTTGGAAGAACTTGTGAAACACTGTAAGAGATAAACTACAAAATCATTTACTATAGTTCAAAACATTTAAAACTTGGGTACACAAAATTCTGTACATGTACATTATAATCTTTAAAAAAAAGTATTGGTTATTCATATGATAACAAATGATAATTTTCATCAGTTTTCTAACTGACTGCAGCGATGATTTTGGAAACAGGTATGGACATAGTAGGATATAGAATTTTATATCTGTTTTTATGTTTTTAGAGTTATCTCCAATTTAAAAACATTTCAATAGGGCTCAAATGCTTATAAGAATCATTCAAACATTGACAGAAAAAAACTCATTACTTCTCTGTTGGATTTTATAAATGTTTCATTTTGTGTGTAGGGATTCCAGTAAAGAAAGTTCAGCTTCATGTTTCATATTTTTGTAAAAACAAAAATAAAAGATGAAAATAGGAAAATGCCATCTTGTTTATAAATAAAATAAACGCTGCTGTCTGATTGACATAACTTTCTAACTATAAACTTAAATATAAAAAAGAAGATACCTTAAATAACTTCTTTCAGTTTTATACCTTACTTAAATTTGAAAGTTTGTTGATAAATGGGATCTATATTTATTCTTACTGAAGATGAAGAATTTTATCCAGGTTTAAAAAAAATGAGCAATAAAAAAATAAAATAGGGCAATGTCACAAGTCTACAGACCAATTAATACCCAGAAACCTGTAACATTGAGTATTTACACTTTAGGCCATCAAAACCTTTCAAAGATTAATATTTGTTAATAAATAAATGATTTTACTGGTTCTATGTATTGCCAGTAGGGATTTTTTATGCCATACTAAGGGCTATTCCAGAAAAAAATGTATGGGGGGGTTGGAAGGCACATTATATTAATAATACATGGGTGATTGGTATCAGAGCAACTTTTCACACTGTAATGCACTATAATTCTCAATTACAATTGTCTGGGTGGCGGGTGCTGACAAAAACTGCCTTCCAACCCCCCCCCCCCCCCCATACATTTTTTTCTGGAATAGCCCTAATGTAAACAACATTGTCCAAAAGACCATTGAACATGATATGATAACAAAGTTATCTTAATACTTTGTTTGATATTAATTTCAAATTTATGGCATTCAAAATGCTGATGAACTCAAATTGCACATAAAAATTCATTCAAAGATATATGATAAAGTAACAAGTTTTAATATATGACTGAAAGAAAAAATGTATCACATTCCTTTTGTTGCAGTTTGTGGCTAAGCAATGCCAATTCTACCTTAAGATGAGATCTGTCAAGGAGAGATAACTCTAAACTTGTTTGTTATACAAGTAGAAAAACTAGTCACTTTTATCAATAAATGTAAAACTATCAACTAGGTCTTTATATATATCACAACATTTTATTAATTTGTTTAAAGAACACTCAGACAATTTGCACTTTTTCTTGACAAAAAGTAGTGTCAGTATTAGATATTTTGTTTGCTATTTAATATATCTAGTAGCCTCATGACTGGTTTGTCAAGCAAGTATTGTTTTAAAACAAAAGTTAAAAATATGTATTATTTATTTATGCACACTATCTTGAATGTTTTATTGATAAAAAAATAATGTTTCATTATTAATTTATAATAATGCTCTAAATTCTGTCAGTGATAGGTTGTCAATCATATTGACCATTGAGGCAAGCATATAGAAAAGTTTTGTCCTCAAGGCATACTTTGTGGTATGAAACAACTGTCTTCTTAAAACCAGCAAACTAAATGTGAAATATATATATTTAAATCTTCAAGTCATTATCCATTGTCAATAAAATTGAGAATGGAAATGGGGAATGTGTCAAAGAGACAACAACCCGACCAAATAAAAAAACAACAGCAGAGGGTCACCAACAGGTCTTCAATGTAGCGAGAACACCTGGAGGCGTCCTTCAGCTGGCCCCTAAACAAATATATACTAGTCCAGTGATAATGAACGCCATACTAATTTCCAAATTGTACACACGAAACTAAAATTAAAATAATACAAGACTAACAAAGGCCAGAGGCTCCTGACTTGGGACAGGCGCAAAAATGCGGCGGGGTTAAACATGTTTGTGAGATCTCAACCCTCCCCCTATACCTCTAACCAATGTAGAAAAGTAAACGCATAATAATACGCACATTAAAATTCAGTTCAAGAGAAGTCTGAGTCTGATGTCAGAAGATAACTATTTAAACCATCTAAAATGCAATGAAAGACTAAATAAAAGCAATTGAATAATGAATTGAAACGTATTTTTGTTGTTGTATGTAACTATTTCTAGACCTTGGTGTTCACAGTATCATAAGCATGTTAAACATTTCTTAGTATGTGTATAAACTAACAGTACAGTATGATTTAATATAGTGAGTGGTGTCCACATTATAAGCATGTCATAAATGATAATGTCCACAATAAAAGCATGTTACACATCAGATATATAATTAACTTTCACTATGATTGGCTTTACAGTGGCAGAATATGGTAAGACACGCAATGTTATAGCTTAATTAGCATGTAAAGAATGTAGCTTGCTTTAATTACTGGAGTAGAAATATTGTGTTGATTTGATGAACAATTTTCATGTGTAAACTTTGATTCTTAATTAATAAATAGGACATTAGGATATTTCTTAGACTGTTTTTAGGCTAATTATCTTGAGCAGGTCTTTATTGAGCATTCTGATTACTTGGAAACCTTTATTTTTTTTATTTTTAAGATCAGTAGAGAATGCAATACGTTTATATTTTGAAAACATTATGAGTGCCTGCCATTAAATCTTATCAAACTTATTTTTTTTGCATCTTGTTTTCAACTTACTTTTTATGTTTTCATTCTTCACCCTATCAAAATTTACGTAGTCTTGTCTGTGACCTTGGTGACAATTTTCAATGGTCAAACTGTTTAACATGTATCTCAGATTGACATAGAGTATATCTTTCATCAAAACTACACAATTACATTTCATAAATAATTTGCTATGCATGTATTATTTTCTGACATCTTTCTATGGTGTATGGTCTTCTTAAAAATTGTGCAGTCAAACTTCATTATGTTTTAACTAAGTATTGTGACTTATTCTGCTTTAATATATCTACTGAGGTTTGACTGCATTAATACTGTTTACCGTCATTTGTTTTATAATTTGTGCATGGTTTGTTCAAGAAGATGTGTATGGTAATTAACAAAAAAAGGTTATATTATTAGGAGCACAAAACTTAAGTGAAGGCATGAAGTGATTTGGATTTTTTAAGATATAGTATGGGTTTACTTAAAATGAAACTATAGTAAAATCAACATGAGTATCATTGATGAAGATTGGTATGAGTACAAGGATAGAACAATGAAACATGCAGATGAGATTCTACTGTTTCCTGTCCTCTATTTATAATATAAAGTAAAGCTATAATGTTCTCTGCATAATTCATAAATATTGTTGTGTTGATGTTGTGACTTATCTTTAAGAACTATTAACTCATTTCAAAATCTCAACTCATTTCGAAATTTCGACTGTAACAGAAAATTTCTGAATCTATATCTTTAAGAACTATTTACTCATTTGGAAATCTCAACTGTACCAGAAAATTTTCTGAAACTATAGGTCTTGGATAATGAGGTAATAACCTTTGTTTTATATTTTTGTTATTTGCATATTGGTTTAGCCTTCATATGTAAAATTCACATTAGATATATTACAACGTCAAATTTAAAAGAATACATTTGCTGCTCTTTTAACAATTAGAAATATTTTAGATATTTAAAAGTAAAAACTATTTAAACTATATTTCCATTCGTTTTCTTCAATTAAATGAACAAGGATGCTGTCAAAACTGGAAAAAAAAGAAAAAAATACTGTTTAAAAGTACTCGGAAGTTGGTTTTATTATGTATTTGTACTTTTTTATGGTAGTCTTTGCCTACTTTTATTTACTTTATTAACCTAATAGTCTTCATATTTTTGTGTTCTTTCATAAGGAAGTAATAATAATCAAAATGTAAACCAAACAAAGTGTTTTATATTGTATTATATACCTTGACACTTCATATAACTTTATCAAATTTCATATAACTATCTAATTTTTTCTTAACTATTCTCAAAATTTATATATTTATTTTTAAAGTTTGGAAACAGCTTGTAGTATCATAAGCTTTTTTTTTTTTTTTTATCTTTTCTTATGAAAATATAACAATAAATTTATTTCTTAAATATTATTATAATAAGAATATTTATAACAATAAATTTATTTCTTAAATGAATATTTAGAACTTTAAAAAATTTTTAAAGTTCTAAATATTCATTTAAGAAATAAATTTATTGTTATAAATATTCTTATTATAATAATATTTAAGAAATAAATTTATTTAATATATATATATAAATTTGTAATGAATATTATTTATTTTTTTATAATGATTATGATATCTGACTTTAGTTTTAGTAGTTTATCAGGTCACTTTTTCTGTCTACTAAACAAGTCATCAAATTCTTGTGTTTTTGGTATGTTTTGCCAGTTCTTTGTTTTCATGGTGCTATATGTTATATTATTACTTGTATAAAACAAATACTTAATTTTCACACATTTCTTTTTTCATTATTATTACAGGAGAAATGAACAGTTAGATGAAAAATCTTTGATCAAGAAGTTGAAGAAAAAAGTAGCTGAATTAGAAACAGAATTATCATGTCTCAGACTTGCCAAGGTAATCACTGAGAAATTTTGTTAGACATTATCTTTGTAATTTACAGTTAAATCAACCTCATAATAAAATAAAACTTGTGACAACTGCTTCTGAGAGAAATATTCTTTCAATGTTAAAGATCAAGAACTTTTTTTTAAATTATAAAAATTGCCATACTAACAATGTAAGAAAATACCTGCTATAATGGGAGATAACTCATGCAAAGTTCATCTGAAGAAACCTGATAGGTTTAGATTAATTCTGTTTTTCACATACAGCTGATGACATGTTCATGATACAGCACTGATCTTAAGTTAAAGTATAACAAAAGATATTTTTACCATATGATAATGTCAGATTATTACATGTCATTTTTCATATTGCATGTATTATCAGCCCTAGGTTCAATACCAGCCCAAAAGCCGCATGGCTCGAGGGCTGATATTGACCGAGGGTTGATAATGTATGTGATATGAAAGTTGACATGTTATGATCTTTTTATCATATGCTTCAACAATGGAGAAACATAACAGATTCATTAAAATGACCCTTTATGTGGTTCCAAAATAGAAGTTCAAAGATTGAAAAGTTCATTGACATGGGACCCCCGATTTAGTACATTCGATATGAAATCTTTCTATCATAAGCTTCAACAGAGAAGAAAAATATTTTAATATGGACGAATCGACAAAATAAATAATTCAACAATATACATAATGAACACTGTTTGGAAAAGTTAACTTTTTTTAAAGAAACTTTCTAAATTATGTTTGAAACTTTCAGAAAACACGTTTATTTTTTTATTTTTTAATTTCCAGTATCCAAATAGTTGTTTTGAACACTACTTTGTAATGCTATTCACTGAAACTATTTATATTTTTATTATATTGGTATCACGTTGTCGTCTGCGTTGGTCCTGATTTCAAATTGGTCTACATCAAGGTCCAAAGGGTCCAAAATTAAACTTAGTTTGATTTTTAACAAAAATTGAATTCTTGGGGTTCTTTGAACTTAGATTTTTGATTATTGGCCCAGTTTTCAAGTTAGTCCAAATCTGCGTCCAAAATTAAACTTTGTTTGATTACAACAAAAATTGAATACATGGGGTTCTTTGATATACTGAATCTAACCATGTATTTAGATTTTTTGATATTAGGGCACTTTATCCAATGGGTCCAAATTGAGTTCTTAAAGGTCCAAAAAATTTTTTTTTTTTATTTCATAAAAAAATTGAATTCTTGGGGTTCTTTGATATGCTTAATCTAACCATGTATTTAGATTTTGGATATTGGACCATAATAGGTAAGTGTTCAATTTAATTTTTTTAAGTTCTTAGACCACATTCATTCTGTGTCAACTATTTTTAAAATCACAATTCAAATTTAGTGCTGTATCAAGCTTGAATGTTGTGCCCATACTTGACCCAACTAATCATGGTTTGACCTCTGCGGTTGTATCAAGCTGCGAACTGCAGAGCATCTGGTTACAAGTGTGTTTCATCCTAGGTTATTGTGGATTCATTTATTTTTCATAGGTACTAAATTTTGTGGAATGAATGTTATTTATAATGGATATTTGATTTTGTGGTTATTCCAAAGTGCATACAAGTTTACAGAAAATTTATACTGTGTTGAACATTTGAAATTCATAGTTTACTAATATCCACATAATACATAAAAAATTATACATTATGAATTATTGTGAATGCATAGTTTTAATTATTTCCTAATTTGCAGTAAGATAAAGTTAATAATTACTTTGTTATTTAAGGAGGTTGGTAATGCAGCTTTAGATGGTATGAATACAAAATTAACAGACGAGGATAAAATCATGTGTGCTGAAATCATCCAAGGTTATCTAGGAGGAAAAGTACCTGACCCCATCACTGCAGGTATGTTATACCCCACCCTCAGGTTTATATACAGCTAGGTGTGCTGAAATCATCCAAGTTATCTAGGAGGAAAAGTACCTGACCCCATCACAGCAGGTATGATACACCCTACCCTCAGGTTTATATAAAGTTAGGTGTGCTGAAATAATTCAAGGTTATCTAGGAGGAAAAGTACCTGACCCCATCACAGCAGGTATGTTACACCCTACCCTCAGGTTTATATAAAGTTAGGTGTGCTGAAATCATTCAAGGTTATCTAGGTGGAAAAGTACCTGACCCCATCACAGCAGGTATGTTACACCCAGCCCTCAGGTTTATATAAAGTTAGGTGTGCTGAAATCATCCAAGGTTATCTAGGAGGAAAAGTACCTGACCCCATCACAGCAGGTATGTTACACCCAACCCTCAGGTTTATATAAAGTTAGGTGTGCTGAAATCATTCAAGTTTATCTGGGAGCAAAAGTACCTGACCTCATCACAGCAGGTATGTTACACCCAACCCTCAGGTTTATATAAAGTTAGGTGTGCTGAAATCATTCAAGGTTATCTGGGAGCAAAAGTACCTGACCCCATCACTGCAGGTATGTTACACCCAACCCTCAGGTTTATATAAAGTTAGGTGTGCTGAAATCATTCAAGGTTATCTGGGAGCAAAAGTACCTGACCCCATCACTGCAGGTATGATACTCCCTTCCCTCACGTTAATATAAAGTTAAGGTGTGGTATAAATGCCAATAAGACAAATGTCCACCAGAGTTTTAATAACAATTAATTATAGATCACAGAATGACCTTCAATAATGAGAAAAAAACATACTGTATACCGGTAGTCAGAGAAAAAAAACATACTGTATAGTCAGTTAAAAAAAGACCCAATCTGGAAAAATGAGAAACAATTAAATGAGAATACTAATTGCCTAAGTTTCACAAGCAAAAAATCCATTGCTGTAAGATGAAAGAGCATGCACTACAAGAAAGAGAACACATTCTACTGCATCCCCAGTAAACAAGTAGCAAATCCCATACTGCATATAACAGAATCTGTATAACAGAGCCAGCCATGTCAAATGTAAAAAAAAACAATTGGCTTAATTTATGTACAAAGCAATAAACAAAAAATAGATATTACACACAGCAACAAACAAAAATACTTAATTACAGGCTTGGGCTAGGGACAGGCACATATGGAATGAAGCAGGGTTAAATATGTTTGTGTGTACCTTATCATCCCTAAGCCTATTCCAGTTGGTGAAATAGAAATATAGTGGTGAAATATTTTAGAACATTTTTATTGTCGAGCCTGCAACTTTTGTTGCAGAAAGCTCGACATAGGGATAGTGATCTGGCGGCGGCTACAGCGGCGTTAGCTAACTTCTTAAAAGCTTTATATTTTAGAAGGTGGAAGACCTGGATGCTTCATACTTTGTATATAGATGCCTCATGTTACGAAGTTTCCGTCAGTCACATGTCCAATGTCCTTGACCTCATTTTCATGGTTCAGTGACCACTTGAAAAAAAAGTTCAAATTTTTTGTAATGTTGAATTCTCTCTTATTATAAGTAATAGGATAACTATATTTGATATGTGCGTACCTTGCAAGGTCCTCATGTCTGTCAGACAGTTTTCACTTGACCTCGACCTCATTTCATGGATCAGTGAACAAGGTTAAGTTTTGGTGGTCAAGTCCATATCTCAGATACTATAAGCAATAGGGCTAGTATATTCGGTGTATGGAAGGACTGTAAGGTGTACATGTCCAACTGGCAGGAGTCATCTGACCTTGACCTCATTTTCATGTTTCAGTGGTTATAGTTAAATTTTTGTGTTTTGGTCTGTTGTTCTCATACTATATGCAATAGGTCTACTATATTTGTTGTATGGAATGATTGTAAGGTGTACATGTCTAGCGGGCAGATGTCATGTGACCTTGACCTCATTTTCATGGTTCAGTGGTCAAAGTTAAGTTTTTGAGCTTTGGTCTTTTTATCTAATACTATATGCCATAGGTCAACTATATTTGGTGTATGGAAATATTTAATGATCTTTATGTCAGTCGCGCAGGTTTTATTTGACTGTGACCTCATTTTCACGGTTCATTGCACAGTGTTAAGTTTTTGTGTTTTGGTCTATTTTTCTTAAACTATAAGTAATAGGTCAACTATATATGTTGTATAGAAGCATTGTTAGCTGTACATGTCTGCCTGGCATGGTTCATCTGACCTTTACCTCATTTTCAAGGTTCATTGGTCTTTGTTTAGTTATCTTGGTTAATGTTAAGTTTATGGTACAGTTGTTATAAAGCTTAGCTTTTTACTTAGGACTATCAACATAATATCAATGATAAGTATAGAAGGCGAGACATTTCAGCGTGTGCACTCTTGTATGTAAACATGTGTTAAGCCATAATTCTAACATTGCAATGAATTTTATACCCCCATAAATGATGAACGTTGTATTCTAATGCAACAATGTTTGTAACGTTCATTTTGATTGGATAACGTCACTTATTTACATGAAATCAATTGACAATAGATGCTATGGGACGTACGCGCAAGTGCAGACGGCATATGATAGATTTTAAATACATGTTTTAACGTTGTTTTTTGTCAGTTTCATTAGAATGGAGATAACAATATTGTATTTTAAGCTCCGACACCATCAATTGGGGATTTGATGGTCGCAAATACCTGTTTACTGTCTCCGCTAACGCGTTGCCAGTAAACTTAATTTGCGACCATCAAATCCCCAATTAATGCCGTCGGAGCTTAAAATACAATACAGTTATCTCCTAATTGTAGACTTATGTTTGTCCATTCGCCTTTTTCCTATGCATATCTTACATAAATTTTATTTTTTAATTGATATCCAAAACCTGTCCATTTGTTCAAGAATGTCTTCAATAAGAGAAGCTTTATAATATTAGTACACAATGTTAAGTCATATAAAAGCTAGCTGTCTTTCAATTCTTTTGATATAACATTACAGAGTTAATTTTCTATTCTATTTATACATATATATTAAGCACAGAATTGATCTGAAATTACTTTTGAAAGAATAAAAAAGGTAAAAAAAGCTAACAAGTTTGACTATCTAATAGTTTAAACATTTCATGAATTAATATACTATAAAAAGAAGTGATATGATTGCCAATGAGACAACTCGTCACCAATGTTTGTTTGAAAATACTGAATTAATATTTGGTCAATTGAAAATATTGAAACAATTTTTGTATACTATATCTTAAATTTTCAGGAATTACAAATCCCCAGAAGTTCAGAGAATGTATGAAGTTACTTAGAGGTATGATAAGAGAAGGACAAGACTTAAATCTAGAATTTTCTAACAATAACAAAAGTATCGAATATCACAAAAATGATCAAAATTGGAGATCAACTGACAATCATTTAAACAAGAAGAATATTCGTTCCATTACTCATAACCAATCACAGACAAGGAGAAGAGCCTTTGAAGAGAAGAAAGTCCTGACTTCAAATGAAGATCCAGAAGTGGATGTGTTGAGAGTCCACCCTGATACACGTATACAGCAAAATCAAGCTAGGTAAGACATTCAGTTCAGAAAAAAATGGCTATTTATTAATTTGATTGTGTTCTTTTTTTTTGTATATTTGAAATAATTATGTTGCTACTTACTATATACATAATATGTCTGGTGTTTTTTTACCTAGCTGTAATGGTTCAGTGACTGCTTATACATGTAGTACTACAGCATTTTATCATGTGTTTTTTTTTAATTGAGCTTGTTTGCAGAATTTGGCAAAACAACAAAATAACAATACCAATGAAATATCAATCTTTCTTAAAATCACAAATATTGGTACAGAAAAAATGAATGAATCCACAGTATATAGACTTATTATGTTTATCAAGTTAAATGGTAGTTTTGTTTGAATACACTAAATAAACATAATGAAAACATATAAATTAAATTAGTTTTCATCAACAGACCTATGCAATAACATCCACTAACTACTATGTAATTATTGCTGGCAAGAATTTAAAGATACTAGTAAGCAGTATTCAAGATAGCAGGTAATGGATACAATATTAACAGTCATTTTAATTTTATGTTGAACTTAATTATAGAAAAGAAGTAGAGATCCCTATAACAAATGCTTGGACTGCTGACACCAGAGAAGCAGCCCAAAAACCTGTCAGGAGAAAACCACAACAACCTGTCAGGGAATCTACACTATCTGATGAGGAAGATCGAGAAGGTAAAAATGTGGTTAAGATGAAAGATTCAGTCAATGACCAAATTAGTGAAGGTGTTTCTTGAGTTTATTATTTACTTTGTATATATGTTCTAACCAGGAATACAGAAGGTAAATGTATGAAAATTGAATGAAACACTCTTGTTCAATGTTAGTTTTTTTTCTCCAAAAAAATAGTCATTACATTGGGACATAGATTTTGGGTAATTCCTTCTGTCAGTTTTTGAAAGAGCAATCAATTATTAGATAAAAAAAACCAATTTAATTGAACCCTGTTATAATAAGAAATACTTTTCTTTCAACTTAAATATTAAGTCAAATACTGTGCAATTCACACTTTTGAATAAATCTCACTATTCAAGATGGAGGATAGCAACTGCCTTTTGTATATTATAAATTATAAGTAAAATGTATTTTATATATTTCTGTGAACAGAAAACAAACCACAAGATCCAGTCAGTCGTTTGACATCACTACTGGAGGCCCATAAAAGGAGGAGTAGGAAATATCAAACACCATTTGAAAAGAAACGAGTGAAGGAGATAAAAACTTTAAATTCCAAAGTTCATCAGATGCAACAGGAGAAATTAGAGAAAGAAGAAGAAATCATTGAAATGAAATTAAATTTGGCCACTCAGGAATTAGATATGATGGAACAGGAGATTAAGTATGTTACTTGTATAATAAAAATGTTCATTTGTATATTAGTTTGAAACAGTGAGTCATTTAAATTCTTTTTTGTGTGTATATGACATTGTATACAGATGAGATTTAATAGAAATAGTGAATGCATACACAGGCAGGAAATGTATAACCAAACCCTTTAAATTTTTATTACCTTTCTGGAACTACTGTCACATTCTGGTAAGAACATGTTCTTATCCTTAGATAAGCCCTTTTCTATTTAATAGTTATATTTCATTTAAAGTTTAACCCTTAAATAGTTTGTTTTTCTGTTACATCGTTCACCCAGATTAGGAGGAGGCTTTAATTTTAAAAATAAGAAGATGTGGTATGATTACCAATGATACAACTCTTCACCAAAGAACAAATGACATAGAAGTAACCCTGTTTTAAGTGTTATAGTCAGAATACCATATTATGCTTTCAGTTTAGAATTTGCTATAAATGAGTGATGGGGAAAACAACAAAGTATTTTTAGATACAATTTTGTTTATTTAAGAACAAACTTAGATGTAACAAAAGACCAAGTAACAGATCAGCATGCCTATGTACAACAACTTAGATCCACTGAGGCAGATCCAAATCTGGTCGAACAAGAAAAACTGGTGGAAAAACAACTCAGGAAAAGACAGGTGTGTTACTATTGATAGTTTAGTCTAAAATTGTAAAGATTTATTATATTAATCTGTGTTCAACTGAAACTCTTTATCACTTTAAAAGTGTATAGCAGATCCCACATCATCTTTCATGAATCTTCGGATTACTTCAGTGCATATTGATACCTGTTATATACATGGAAAGGATGTTTTCCAATTGTATATATCTCTAAACAGAATTCATAACAATCAAATTCAGCAAACCTGCCAACTAAAATCAATATTTCCTGACATATATAGACAGCTTTAAAATCCTTATTTTTCATTACAGGCAAAGTTTGATAAAAAGTTGGAATTTATAGATGAGAAACGCCAACAGTTAAATGAACAGTCAGAACATATTATGGCTGAGATTGGTAGTGCTAAACCAACTATTGTGGATAAGTTTGGAAAGTTCCGTAAACATGACGGAACGTTAAATACCAGACAGGTCTACGATTTGTTGAGAAACGAGGAGAAGAAACATGAAAGGGTAAATCTTAACACATATCATCAAAACGTAGCTCTACCAAATGTTATTCAACTTATTTACCCATTAACACATGTAGGCAAAAGATTACTCTATATTTAGATTACTGAAATGTTTTTAAAGATATACTCAGAAAAAAGGTCTAAAAAGATAAGCCTTGAAGGTTATTTAATATGTACTTTTACATACAATTAGACAAATTACAAATTAAGAGTCTCTTCCAGAATTTTCTATCAATGGTTGAGGTTGCCTGATTACATTTATACACCGCTGTTATGTTTTTATATTCTCTTTCATTTATTCTTCTGATTCTTCTGTACTCAAGGTTCACAATATATTATCAGAAATGTGACATTTTATTTTTATTAAACAGCAGAAACAGAATAGCTTAAAGGAACCTTAATATACATATGAGACATTCTACAGTTCCTGAATTGAAATTTTTGTTTGTTGAAAATATCTTTTTAATATGCACAAATCACATATCTAAAAGTTGAAGCTTATTTTCAGTATGTAACCTGTAAATTGTCTTAGATGGACTTGTGTTGTTGGTTATCTGTCTTAGATGGACTTGTGTTGTTGGTTATCTGTCTCATTGACACACTTAGTTACTTAGAACTGATATAAATATACAGTAGAACTTGTTAAAGTTTGTCTCAGATATAATGAAGAGAACTAGATTTGAAATGTAATTTATCAGATTTTGTTCATGTATACATTACAGTTCCTATACATTAATTTCATGGCTATCCATTTTACCATACAATCCTAGGTTAACTAAGGAGTAACATACAATATAATTTACATGTCTTATTAATTACAGGCTCAGACAGATCTAGATAGAGAAAAATACATGGTACTAAGTCGACAGTTAGAGATGAAAGAAGAAGCCACAAGACAAAAATTACAAGAGTTTAAAGAAATGTTACGCATGTCTAAATCTGCAGGATACCCTGATGGGCTTGTATTACATAACGGTGATCGTAACATGAATACAGCTCCTGCTAAAGGCATGTTTATGCATCGTGAACCGTCTCGGCATGCATCGCGACATGCATCAAAACCTGTTCAAATTGTAGAACAGAAGGAGGAGAATTATCCCAGGTCTGCACAGACCAGGGCATCGGATGACACTTTTGTAACAGCCAAGAGTGACTTTGATAGGGACGAAGATGATCAGGAAGAGTATCCTAAATCTGCTGTTACTAGAGTTTCTGGTGCTACATTTTTCACAGCCAAATCAAATTTTGATCGTCCTCCTTCAAGGGCCAGTTTGAGATCATTTCAAAGTAGCATTCCAGATTCAGATTTTTATGCCAAAAGAAAACAAGAAAAGGATCCAACTGTAAGATGGGAATCAGCATTTTCACGGCCTCCATCATCTGCAGCGAGCAGACAGGCTTCTGTGGCTGATTTTCACAGTGAGTTAAAGAGAAATGCTGAAAAAGAGGTTCAGTTTTTATCTCCAGAATATATGACTGATGATTATAAGTCTTCTTCTAGAAAATCTGAACGAAGACGTGAAATTAGCAGTGATCAGGAAAATGGTTTTGAATCTGAACCCGAGGAAACAATGTTGCCAAGTAATTATGTGTATGGAATGAGTAGTGGAGATAAATTTGATGCAAGAAAAATGGGTCTTGCCTCAAATACCTTTGATTCTGCTTTGGCATCAATGTTGGACAAACGTGAATCGAACGTTTATTATGATCATGAGGATTATAATGATTACGCTAGGAATACTAATCCTAGCTTTTTTGGTGAAGCGCCAAGTCGTAAAAGTCGGGGTACATCAAGACAGAGGTCAGATCAGATACAGGCAGCTTATGGTGTTAGACAGGGTAGGAGTAGAGACCGACAGAGTTCTAGAGATTCCTGGTTAAGACAGAGTAGTCATAGTCGGGAGAGAAAGAGCACCAGTCGTGACCGTAAGAGCCGAGACAGATGGAGAGATAAGTCAATGGATAGTGATTATAGTGATGCAGAACAGAAAAAGCCAAAACCTAAAACTCCAAATATTAAGTACAGAAACTGGGGACCTATGGCTAGAGTGAGTACAGTGAATTTCTTAAACAAACAAGAAAGTTCAAAGTTGAAGAAGAAAGATATTTTATTTGTTGGGATAAAACAAAATGCCAATGATTTATTACAAACAGACAAAAACAATACAGAACTGATTCAGTTGGCATTTTCTCAGTAGTTTTTAGATGTCTTATAGCAATTACAAGATTGCAACTTTTAGTCAACATCTATAAATTGATATACCCAAAATATTGTTTCCTCTTGCATATATTACTTATTACTTATCAGTTCTATTGAATACACATATCAGGGGGCAGGATCTTTTTTCGGGATGTCAGGATCGGGTGTTTTTAAGCTAGGGATATTGGGATTGGTCATTTCTGGATCTGTGAATTCTTATTTTGAATTTCGAAAATAACATTAAAATACATGTACTTTATTTTTAAAAATTATGAAAACACACCCTAAAGCATTAAAAATGTTAACATTTTCACCATAGTAAATCTTATTTTGACATAACATATTTTTACAGGAGACGTCCATTTTAGACAGATTGGCTTCTACATCCATCAAAACTCCAGAAAAGAAGACAAGAACACCATCAAAATCTAAAGAAGGTAAGTGATAATAAATCGGGTTATTATGTTATTACATGGTTTATGTATTAACTTTTTCCAGATTTTAAAAGGAAAAATTGGTTATTTAGTTAAAGATTGTCACATCAGTAATTCCTCAATACTTAACTAAGTATACATAGGCTTGATAATGACATCCAATTTTTTCTTATGAATCTGTTAAGTGATAACAACAACAAAAAATTATTGCAATTATCTTTCTCATCAAAATGTCCATTATCTCCCTTTTTTTTTTGTTGTTGTTGATAAGGCTTATTTAAAACAAACTGTGAACAATTTGTAATCACAAAAAATCTTGATACAAAACTTTGAAAAAACAGGGACGAAAGATACCAAAGGGACAGTCAAACTCATAAATCTAAAACAAACTGACAACGCCATGGCTAAAAATGAAAAAGACAAACAGAAAAACAATAGTACACATGACACAACATAGAAAACTAAAGAATAAACAACACGAACCCCACCAAAAACTAGGGGTGATCTCAGGTGCTCCAGAAGGGTAAGCAGATCCTGCTCCACATGTGGCACCCGTCGTGTTGCTTATGTGATTACAAATCCGGTAAATAGTCTAATTCGATAGGTCACATTCATGAAAGGGAAGGGGATTGTAGTTACGACGTAAGGAACATATCCGATATCATTTGTGAAACGGTTATTCCATAACGGTCAACCAACTCGTGATGGCGTCCGTAAAATTTACGAAGGGATGATTTCAACTTCACCATTTGGAACTCTTGGTTTAATAGCTTCCTTGTGAGCAGTAACCCTCTATCAAGAAAATCATGATAGGAAATGCAAGCATGGGAATATCGTATCAATTGGGAGATATATACCCCGTATGCAGGTGCTGCTGGAATGTTGCTACTTAGAAATGGAAAGTTCACAATTGGAAAGCTGAAATCATCTCTTTTGTCGTAAAGTTTTGTTTTCAACCGACCCTCGTTGTCAATTTCTAGATGTAAGTCAAGATATGAAGCCGACTTAACTGTATCTGTAGTATCCTTTATCTCCAATTCGATGGGATAGATGCGTTCCACATAGTCACCAAATTTTGAATTGTTTAGTGAAAGAACGTCATCTATATAGCGGAAAGTAGAGTTAAAGGATATTGCTAACTTCTTATCTTTCTTCCTAAGAAGTTCCTGCATGAAGTCAGCCTCATAATAATAAAGAAACAAGTCGGCAAGTAGAGGGGCACAGTTTGTTCCCATTGGGATGCTGACAGTCTGTTGAAAAACACGTCCTCCGAACGTTACAAATATGTTGTCAATCAAGAAATCAAGCATCTTGATAATATTGGTTTCAGAGAATTTTTTGTTTGAATCAGAGTGATTGCTTCACAATTTCTAACATTCTTACAAAATGCAAAATTCTTTTTTGTGTAATACCTGGATTTATGTTTTATTGTTTAAACAGTTCATTATGCTGAAAAATGTATAATTTGCCTATCGATTATTTAATTGTACTGCAATATTTTGTTATCAGCTGCTAAGTCAGAATAATAAATCAGTATCAGGTAATGTGTGCGTATGATTCACAGTAGTAGCCCCAAAGTAGTGTCAAATAATTAGAGTGAAAATTTGTTTCATTTGTTTATTTTCAGTTTGAGTTGGGTTTTTTTTTTGCAGTGATTTAAGACAATATAGATTGTCAAGCTTTGTTATGAGCACATAGTTAAAAATAGAATATTTATTATTTTTATAGAAGTTTTGAGTGGCCTATTTTATATGTCCTGCCTACAACAGTAGATGGCATTATGTTTTCTAATTGGCCATCTATCTGTAGGTCCATCTGTCTCTTATCCAGATAATGTTTTGGTTTAAGGTAGTTTGCATACACACCAACTTGAAACTAAGCCACATGTTCTTTATGAAATAACCTGTTTAATTTTTATGCCGAAATATTTTTTTGACAAAGTTTTTGTACTTCACTATTAATGGAAATGTGAAAGTGGGAGGGGGCATGGTGCCTGTCCTTCGGACACATGCATGTTCTTGTATTTTTGTTTTGCTTGTAAGAACTGCCATATGGGAATGTGATGTGATTTATAATCACAATTCCACTCTATTTTTATTTCTAATAATAATTTCAAAATCAATAAGAATCAATTTCTTGGACCAACATTAAGGGAGAAACATATCTACTAAATACCAAGATCTGTCCCAATGGTTTAATTGTGGTAATGTGCTAGCCTATATACAAGGTGATAGGACGTGCTTCTGAAATAGATCACCTTTTCAAGCTTCAAAATAGGTGAAAAGGATGTGAAAACTATCAGAAGTATAAAGGTCAATAAAGTTCCCATAACCTTATTGAATTTAAACACAGCGAAATATACATACTGTTTGCACTTGCAATACATGTGGATTTACAATGCAAGGGAGATAATTTGTAACAGTCATTCATTTATACATACATGACTTGAGTTTTCACTAAGTATAGATATAACAAAATTGATCACACTGTTGTTTACAAGCCCTTCATATTTGACTTATGAATAATATTTGTTATTATATGACCGTAAAAATTGAAAAAATTTTGGTCGTATATTGGTATCACGTTGGCGTCGTCGTCTGCGTAGTCGTTGTTGTCGTTGTCGCACTATTACTTTAGTTTAAGTAAATAGAAATCTATGAAATTTTGACACAAGGTTTATGACCACAAAAGGAAGGTTGGGATTGATTTTGGGAGTTTTGGTTGAAACTGTTTAGGAATTAGGGGTCAAAAAAGGGCCCAAATAAGCATTATTCTTGGTTTTCACACAATAACTTTAGTATTTAGTATAAGTAAATAGAAATCAATGAAATTTAAACACAAGGTTTATGACCACAAAAGGAAGGTTGGGATTGATTTTTGGAGTTGAAGTCCTAACAGTTTAGGAATTAGGGGCCAAAAGGGGCCCAAATAAGCATTATTCTTGGTTTTCGCACCATAACTTTAGTATGAGTAAATAGAAATCTATGAAATTTAAACACAAGGTGACCATAAAAGGAAGGTTGGGTTTGATTTTGGGAGTTTTGGTCTCAACAGTTTAGGAATAAGGGGTAAAAAAATGGACTTTGTTTAATTTCATAAAAAATTGAATAATTGGGGTTCTTTGATATGCCGAATCTAACTGTGTAAGTAGATTGTGAATTTTTGGTCCCGTTTTCAAATTGGTCTACATTAAGGTCCAAAGGGTCCAAAATTTATCTTAGTTTGATTTTAACAAAAATTGAATCCTTGGGGTTCTTTGATATGCTGAATCTAAAAATGTACTTAGATTTTTGATTATTGGCCCAGTTTTCAAGTTGGTCCAAATCTTGGTCCAAAATTAATCTTTGTTTGATTTCATCAAAAATTGAATAATTGGGGTTCTTTGATATGCCAAATCTAACTGTGTATGTAGGTTCTTAATTTTTGGTCCCGTTTTCAAATTGGTCTACTTTAAAGTCCAAAGGGTCCAAAATTAAACTAAGTTTGATTTTAACAAAAATTGATTTTTTTTTTTGATATACTGAATCTTTAGAATCTTTACTTAGATTTTTGATTATGGGCCCAGTTTTCAAGTTGGTTCAAATCAGGATCTAAAATTATTATATTAAGTATTGTGCAATAGCAAGAAATTTTCAATTGCACAGTATTCAACAATAGCAAGAAATCTTCAATTGAACAGTATTGTGCAATAGCAAGAAATTTTCAATTGCACAGTATTGCGCAATAGCAAAAAATCTTCAATTGCACAGTATTGTGCAATAGCAAATATTTTCAATTGCACAGTATTGCGCAATAGCAAATATTTTCAATTGCACAGTATTGCGCAATAGCAAGAAATAACTAATTGCACAATATTGTGCAATAGCAAGAAATTTTCAATTGGAGTTATCTTTCTTTGTCCAGAATAGTAGTTGAATCAACTTAAATCATTGTTTTATACAATATACAATGTTTATCATATACTTAGACTAAATAACATATAAATTTTACCGTATGATAATAGCATTAAATTGACGTTAATTCCATATTTTTCGAATTGGTGCTTAGCGGGCTGATATGAAAAGTTTATCACATGCTTCGATTGTTATCACATGCCTTTCCGCAACGTTATCACATGGCATTCCCGCCGCGATATAGCCTTTTTGTGCTAATGTGGCGTAAAGCAACAAACAATCAATCACATGGGATTCCGGTAATACTCGGCCAATTCCGGAAAATACACCTCAATGCTACGTTTTCAGTGAAAAACATTACAAAGTAGTGTACAAAACAATTATTTGAATACTGGAAAGTATATTGTTTAAAATAATAAAAAAAAAAAAAAAAAAAAAAAAAAAACCAAACAAATTATTTAATAAATGCATTTTTGAAGTTTTTCTTAAATATAATTTAGAAAGTTTCCTTAAAAAGTTGACTTTTAACAATGATCATTAGGTATATTGTTGAATTATTTTTTGCCGATTCGTCCATATTAAAATGTTTGTTTTCTCTCTCTCTCTCTGTTGGGGCATATGATAGAAAGATTTCATATTGAATGTATCAAATTTTGGGCTCGACGGCCGTGAACTTTTTTACTCTTTAAACTTCGGGAACCACATAAAAGGATCAATATGTGAATCTGTTATTTTTCTCTACTGTTGAAGCATATGATAAAAAGATCATAACATGTCATTTTTCATATCGCATGTATTATCAGCCCTCGAGCCGTGCGGCTCTTGGGCTGATATTGAACCTTGGGCTGATAATACATGCGATATGAAAAATGCCATGTAATAATCTGATAATATTCACTTTTACTACCAACTGATAAATTAAAACAATCTTTACCATTCAGTGATAACAAGCACTTTATTTTACATTTTAATATTTTATGATGTATTTAAATGAGTAGTTATTGTTGCAAACTCCATTAGAAATTTGAATTGAGATCAGTTTTGGAAAAAGGTAAAGGGGGATGTGAAAAAAAAATGGGGGTGGGGGGGGGGTTAAATTTTTCTCATATCAGATTTCATAAATAGAAAGAAAATTTCTTCAAACATTTTTTTGAGAGGATTAATATTCAACAGCATAGTGAATTGCTCAAAGGCAAAAAAAAATATTTTAAGTTCATTAGACAACATTCATTCTGTGTCAGAAACCTATGCTGTGTCAACTATTTAATCACAATCCAAATTTAGAGCTGAATCCAGCTTGAATGTTGTGTCCATACTTGCCCCAACCGTTCAGGGTTCAACCTCTGCGGTCGTATAAAGCTGCGCCCTGCGGAGCATCTGTTTTTTGTGGTTGCATTTTTAAAAATCTTTGCACCTTTGAGGAAAAATTTATAGCTTATGTCTCACATTTTAGATAAAAGTTTTGACGATATGGTAGTTGGTCATAACATGAAAATGGAGTATGTTCCTAAGAAAGCTAATCACTATACTCAGTCCAGCAAACCTCAGTCTGCACCAGTAGAACCTGTTAACGAGGTGGAGAATGCCTTCCAGTCTAAAGTACAATCTCATAAAGAACGGGTCGCCAAAATCAGGAAAGCCAGGAGATCGGCAGAACTTATACAACGAGCATGGAGAAACTATATCAAAAAGAAAAACAAAAAGAGACGATATTAAAATCAAAAATAGACTGTTAAATATAAGGGTATTTTAGATAATTTTGTGATATTATTTTTAATTTATGGCAAAATTTGCATTTAAGCATTATAAGGATTCATATTGTTGAAAATCCTGAATAGTGAATAGTTATGCATTTGATATTTTTAGTATTTCCTATATTGATAGAAGGCTAGTCAGAATGTTTTGTTTAATAGTCTCTGTGATATCACTTGTTTATTCATTCCACCAAAAATGTGCTAAATTTGAATATCTTAACACTTTTTTTAACTTCAGGGAAAATTCACTGGCACTTGGGGATTTGATGCCCTTTTTTCTAATATAATTTTATTGTGTTTAATTTTTTAAAGTAAATATGTTTGAATATTGTAATTTATTTAATGTTTTCTTGTTCTATTCCATACAATATTACAATAACGGTAGTTTATATATGATGTCTATTGTCTAGCTCCCTCTATTCTTATTTTTCAAAAAATTCTGATGTCTAACATCTGCTCACCTCTGGCAGTTTTTACACCATAATTTCATTAAATTATACAAGTCAGAACATGTATCAACTAAAAAACATTTGTAAACAACTAAGATTCATTTAAACTTGATGATTTATGCATAACATGTTTTTGTAAAAGAAAACTGCTCATGAACTTAAATGATGTTGATTCTCATTGTAGGTGTATTACTTATTTTCTAATTTTAGTTATATTTGATGTGTCCAAACTGGTTTTTTTAACATAATAATAATAACTGATCTGATTAGGTGAATTTCCTTTAAAAAAAATTCTTTACACAGTTGTTGAAAGATGTTTCTGTATACAATTAACTATACCATACCCTCATTTGGCAGAATTTGTGTAAAACTTAGTGCAATTATTTGACTTGACCAATTTCCTGATGTTACATACATGTACACACATCATTAGAATGTGTTGTTTAATAGTCTCTGTGATATCACTTGTTTATTCAATCCACCAAAAATGTGCTATATTTGAATATCTTAACACATACATGTACACACACATTATCATTAACCATTGATCTTCTCTGCGCCTTTAATATTTATGTCTGGATATTTAGAAAACAAGCCATCTGTCATATTCTGTTCCTTGTGATTTTTTTTAATTTTATATCATATTTCTAGTAAATGCTAGATATTGAAAGGGAACATAAAATTTACAAATGTACACCTTAATTTGTCTATGTTGAGGGAATGAAACTCAGTATTGCAAATTGTGACTTTGTTATGCAAGTTTTGTGAATATATATATTTTGCTTAATATTCAATTGAATCATAAATGGCTTTAACACAATCAGATTTTAGTAATGTAAATGTATGGTTTATGAGTTTACAGACTGTAATAGTTTTTACCAAGCCTATTCAGTAGAGAATTTCCAGTGTTTACTAATGTTAATGAATATCATTGTATAATACCATGAAGAAAAAATACAACAACAATTTGAAAAATAAATACAAATTATTTTTGTTAGTTTTAATTATAATTTTCCGTCCAAAATGAGTTCACCACCAATATTTTTTTATTGTGATATTGATTTTTAAACATTCCATTTTTTTTTTTATGACAGATTTTTTATATTTAAATTTTTTAGAAGTTGATTTTGAGATACATTTATATTTATTGCATTTATATTTATTGTAAAAACAAAATATAAAATTTTGTCCTTGCCATATCTTATGTACAGATCAAGATTTGGATAGCATTTAATGTTGATTTTGTGTTGAGGTGTTAGTAATACAATTACCTCCAGAATGCATTTTCCTGTGTCAAACATGTAAAAGAAGACTGGTGTCTGCTCTTATGTTGACCATTGTCAAAGGAAAGGAGAAGGTTCACGAAGGGTTAAGATTGGCCCTAAATTTTTAATTTTTTTTTTAATTCGGGCGAACCTATGACAACCCCATTAATGTACATTATTAGTATTTTAGGTTAATTTGGGTATTTTTATGCCCCACTTATGATAGTAGAGGGGCATTATGTTTTCTGGTCTGTACGTCTTTTCGATTGTTCATTTGTCCGTCCGTTCGTCCTGCTTCAGGTTAAAGTTTTTGGTCAAGGAAGTTTTTGATGAAGTTGAAGTCCAATCAACTTGAAACTTAGTACACATGTTTCCTATGAAATGATCTTTCCAATTTTAATGCCAAATTAGAGTTATTACCCCAATTTTACTGTCCACTCAACATAGAAAATGATAATGCGAGTGGAGGCATCTGTGTACTATGGACACATTCTTGTTTATGAGAATTTAAAGATCAAAAGTTGTACATTTTAGGTGTTGAAAGATTAAATGGGTATAGTACTGCCTGCAGTTTGTAGTTCATAGTGCATTTGCCCTGAGACTACTATTATTGTCATCTCAGATTTGCCGATATTCAATGTATTATATATCATATTGGTAGTCAAACCTACATGGGGATCCCATGTCTTGATTTGGAACACTATTGTTATACTTCGTTGAACATTTAAATTCGTGAATAAAGTCGTCCACGAAAACCACGAAAATTGGTTCCCCACGAATAAAAGTACTTTGACAGTAGTTAATTTTTAAGGCCATTTTGGGCCATAAGTGAACCTTGTCCTTTAAGTTCATTTGTTCAATTTCTTAGATGTAACAATTTAAATAATGTATTTATTTTGATTTGATAGTACCATGCACTGTCCTTATGATTTCCAAATGTTTTTATTGTTACTACAAAAAACATCAGAATGATATTTGACTTATAATTGTATTTTCTTTGCAGCAGTATGAAAATTACTGACAATGACTTTGTTAGTATTACCAGTGTTAGTGCATCTTGTAACCATGACAATTCTAATATTGATGATGTCACTGGTTCTTGTGCTAATGACTACCATATATATATATATATCAGTGATATTATAGAGTCATGTGACCATGACAATTTTAATATTGATGATGTCACAGTTTTTGTGATAATTGACAATATTTATATCAGTGATATTATAGTGTCTTATGACCATGACTATATGTAAATCTCTGTGATGTTTATAGACTTGTTGACTCTGTTTGTTAGTTATTACAATTTATTTATTTATGGCAGCACAAATGTGCTTCAGTGTCTTGTACTTAAATAAATTTTATATCATTGTTTATTTCAAATTTTTTTCCATGTTGTTGCCTTAATATATCTAATATGTGGAGATTTAAGGATATAAAAGACAGTAATCAGTCATATTTATAAATTGGAGTAATTGATAGACTGTTTGTATTTAATGCAACTTTCAGCTTTTTCATGAAAGCAATTTTTTAAAGGTTGAGAAATTTGGAGTAGACCACCAACCTTCTGCAGGAAAAATGGTTCTTATTAAGATCAGAGTAAAACAGAATTCGCCACAATCTAGGTTCAAACTTGCGACCTCAGTATTATCAGGCTAGTAATAATAAGTAATCACTGCAGATGAACCTTTTACCATTGGAGGCCATTTATATTTGGAACTCATTACCAAACAAAACTTGACGTGCATTAATAACATTCAAATCGAAATAGACAGAAAAGTGTTGAAACAATTAACAGAATATATTGAAACAAACAAAAAGAAACAGATGCACATACTCTGCTGATTGAAATTACATGAATATGAACATCATTACATGTATAAACAAGAATGTGTCCAAAGTACACGGATGCCCCACTCCCACTATCATTTTCCATGTTCAATGGACCGTGAAATTGGATAAAAAATATAATTTGGCATTTAAATTAGAAAGATAATATCATAGGGAACATGAGTACTAAGTTTCAAGTTGATTGGACTTCAACTTCATCAAAAACTACCTTGACCAAAAACTTTAACCTGAAACATGCACTTTCATTTTCTATGTTCAGTGGACCGTAAAATTGGGGTCAAAAGTTTAATTTGGCTCCAAAATTAGAAAGATCATATCATAAGGAACATGTGTACTAAGTTTCAAGTTGATTGGACTTCAACTTCATCAAAAACTACCTTGACCAAAAACTTTAACCTGAATCGGGACAGACGGACGAACGAACGAACGAACGGACAGACAGACGGACGGACGAACGGA
The DNA here is from genome assembly GCF_963676685.1 of Mytilus edulis. Lineage (NCBI taxonomy): Eukaryota > Metazoa > Mollusca > Bivalvia > Mytilida > Mytilidae > Mytilus > Mytilus edulis. Next base: position 10,595,606 of record NC_092350.1, read on the forward strand.
CGCACAGACCAGAAAACATAATGCCCCTCTACTATCGTAGGTGGGGCATAAAAACAATGGTCACCCACTTAAAATCCATTTCAATGTGTTGGTCTAGTACAAAGTGTGTTATAATTATATGATATTAAAATGTTGTCATCCAAAATATGCATTCTTCCTAGGTCACTCAACCAATTGGGATCGATAACTAACCCTGGTAGCGTTATCTTTTTAGCCAGATCAGAATAAAATGAAATGCATTCTTAAAAGGCCATCCATCAATAATAACAGATTGCTGATTCAATGGAATATATGTGGAAGCAATCATACTTTTAAATATGATTAAAGTTTAGTATGACGTCCATTATCACCGAACTAGTATACATTTATGTTTAGGGGCCAGCTGAAAAACGCCTCCAGGTGTGGGAGTTTCTTGCTGCATTGAAGACTCATCGGTGGCCCTCTGCTGTTGTCTGCTGTTTGTTGGGGTTGTTGTCTCTTTGACACATTCCCCATTACCATTCTCAATTTTATTTATAATTTGAGCAAAGTTTGGTCCATATGGTTCAGCATTTTCTAATTAGTTTGACAGAAGACCAACGAGAAAGACTAATAAGGCATAGTCCATATTCTAGTGGTCTGTTAGGCTATGTTAACATATATAGGTGTTACACTATCCTTGCAAAATTGCAAATATAACTATTAATGAAAACATGTCAACTTAAAAATTTCCAAGAGAAACTAGAGGCTCTAAAGAGCCCGTGTCTCTCACCTTGGTCTATGTGAATATTAAACAAAGGAAGCAGATGGATTCATGACAGAATTGTGTTTTGGTGATGGTGATGTGTTTGTACATCTTACTTTACTGAACATTCTTGCTACTTACAATTATCTCTATCTATAATGAACTTGGCCCAGTAGTTTCAGTGGAAAATGTTAGTTAAAATTTACAAATTTTATGAAAATTGTTAAAAATTGACTACAAAGGACAATAACTCCTTAGGGGTCAATTGACCATTTCCATCATGTTGACTTATTTGTAAATCTTACTTTGTTTAACATTATTGATGTTTACAGTTTATCTCTATCTATAATATTCAAGATAACAACCAAAAACAGCCAAATTTCCTTAAAATTACCAATTCAGGGGCAGCAACCCAACAACAGGTTGTCAGATTCATCTGAAAATTTCAGGGCAGATAGATCTTGACCTGATAAACAATTTAACCCCCATGTCAGATTTGCTCTAAAGGCTGCGGTTTCAGAGTTAAAAGCCAAAAACTGCATTTTACCCCTATGTTCTATTTTTAGCCATGGCGGCCATCTTGGTTGGTTGGCCAGGTCACGGGACACAATTTTTAAACTAGATTCCCCAATGATGATTGTGGCCAAGTTTGGTTTAATTTGGCCCAGTAGTTTCAGAGGAGAGGATTTTTGTAAAAGATAACTAAGATTTACGAAAAATGGTTAAAAATTGACTATTAAGGGCAATAACTCCTAAAGGGGTCAACAGACCATTTTGGTCCTGTTGACTTATTTGTAGATCTTACTTTACTGAACATTTTTGCTGTTTACAGTTTATCTCTATCTATGATAATATTCAAGATAATAACCAAAAACAGCAAAATTTCCTTAAAATTACCAATTCAGGGGCAGCAACCTATCAACGGGTTGTCTGATTCATCTCAAAATTTCAGGGCAGATAGATCTTGACCTGATTAACAATTTTACCCCATGTCAGATTTGCTCTAAATGCTTTGGTTTTTGAGTTATAAGCCAAAAACTGCATTTTACCCCTATGTTCTATTTTTAGCCATGGCAACCATCTTGGTTGGTTGGCCGGGTCACCGGACACAATTTTTAAACTAGATACCCTAATAATGATTGTGGCCAAGTTTGGTAAAAATTGGCCCAGTAGTTTCAGAGGAGAAGATTTTTGTAAAAGTTAATGTGGTAAAATTGTTTATCAGGTCAAGATCTATCTGCAACAACAAAAGAGAGTTTTTAACGACCTCAGCTGGCTATACAACCCTTGCACAATCAACTGAATTTTGCACAAATCATTAATAGGATAGATTGCCCTTATATGATAATTTTTTATTACCTTTTTGTTTTTTTTGGCAAAGGGGGAGCAGGGGGTTGCGCAACAACAAAACAACTTCACAACTTTCTCATTACTTTGCATTTCTCGTTAGATAATTTTACAAAATACTCCCTTGAAACAACTGTCAAATTTAAACAAACTTGGTTTAAATCACCACTAGGATATCCAGGGACCACTGTGTATGATGACCCTGCCTGCCCACATGGCTGAAATAAAACAGGTTTTAAATGCACTTTTTAGTATTATATCTCTGAAACTAAACGACAGTACAACAGTTGCATTTATCATGCATCAATTGTAAATAAAAATATCAGGTGAGCGACACAGGGTCCTTGGACCCTCTAGTTATATTCAATCTGAATTTTTGCTTCTCGAGGGGGATTTGTCTGACTCCCCCGTCTTCAGGTGTTCCATGTTAAAAAGAAAAAAAAGAGATAGAAAAGTTATCTTTACTTTTTAATTAATACATTACAACAAGCATGTATGACATAACAATAATTTCCTGATTAATGATTGTATGAGATCAATATCTATCATTAATGATTGTATGAGATCAATATCTATCACTAATGATTGTATGAGATCAATATCTATCACTAATGATTGTATGAGATCAATCTCTGTCACTAATGATTGTATGAGATCAATCTCTATCATTAATGATTGTATGAGATCAATATCTATCATTAATGATTGTATGAGATCAATCTCTATCACTAATGATTGTATGAGATCAATATCTATCACTAATGATTGTATGAGATCAATATCTATCACTAATGATTGTATGAGATCAATATCTATCATTAATGATTGTATGAGATCAATCTCTATCACTAATGATTGTATGAGATCAATATCTATCACTAATGATTGTATGAGATCAATCTCTATCACTAATGATTGTATGAGATCAATATCTATCATTAATGATTGTATGAGATCAATATCTATCATTAATGATTGTATGAGATCAATATCTATCACAGTTTTGACATATAGCTCAATAAACAGCTGCACAGAGAGTGCATGATACCCCATTATTGTGTATATTGGAAATGCTACAAAAAGAAAATAGGATATATAGAAAAGTTTTATCAGAAGCAAATACAATGGCTCGTTAGAAAAACATGCACGAGAAAACCCTAGGCATACAAGTCTAATGTCAATTAAGACTATTACAAGACCCATATCTCTGGTAAGACTGGTATGACAAATCAGAAAATTTTGTTAATCAAACAAGTACATCCATCAACCATACTGGCATTACTGCACAATAAATGAAAATTGACTTAATTCAAACAGTTGATGTCCTTTAATTTTGGAGCAACATCGTCAGGGGGCTTTCTTTGCTTTGTTAATCTTTCATGAGAATTATTTAAAGCAAAGGAGTAGGTTAGATTAGTGAGGTTTGAGTTATTGTACAAAGTGTTGGCGGGAGGACGGACAGACATTGGTATAATAACTTGTGTCCTAAGGTGTATAAAAATGTAAATGGCTCTATTTGTATACAATATCAAAAGGAGGTACATGTAAGTAGTTTTTCAGGCGGAAACAATAAAATATAAGCTCCTCTTGTAGTCATTTTAAAAATATTATTTTTCCTTCAGTTGGTGCTATTTAAGATAGTCATATTGTATTGGATTGTAGTACTTTCCATGTTATAGCTGGGTAAAGTGATACACAATCTCAAAGTGTATACTTGCAGCTACTGTGTAGTGAAAATAATACAGTAGATTTAAAAGTTTGGGAAAATGCACAATAATGTATCTAACACTATAAATTGAGATTCTTTATATGAAACAGTTATTTAAATACAACTATGGAATTTTCGACAAGGCTTTCAAATCTCAAAAAAAAAAAAAATTTTAAAATGCTACCCGTGATATCTTATATAAATGTTCTTATCTAAGTATTTTTCTGTTAGCCATTTCAAAAATTTTATGTGCATACCTTGATAAAGGCCTCCAACTTAGAAATCAGAAAATTAATTATATACCCTGATAGATAGCAAAATGATCTCCCCTTGACTACTGACCCTTTCCTCATGCATTTGAACTATTATTCTATGTTTCTTTAATCACTTTGTAATGTTAATGTCATGTTGTTATAAATGTTATGCTATTTATGGGCCCTTTAATTTTGAAAAATAAAAAATATTGTATTGTATTGTTAAAAGTACTTTCTTTAAATATGTAAAGAAATAAAGTTTGGGCAAAAAAAATTCCCATAAACAATTAATGTATTGACTATTGTTTAGCACCAGAAATATATTTATCATATGATAAAAATGTAAATACACATTTACTGAGTGATGTAAAATATTTAAATGGAAATATATATCAAAATACAATTGAGTATTACAATTAAAGACATATAAATTTTGCCAGGAGATTCAAAACAGCTTCATTTATATCCTCTGTAACTTCTGTCAAGATACAGAAATGCAATTCCAAAGGATATCTATCTCCCTGTGACCCTGTTAGTTATTTTTGTTTTCTATTATTCAAGACACCTATACATTAATTCTTTATCTCTTCTTTAATATTGTGAAATATTCACATTAACACCAAAGACTCTAAATGCTTTATTAAAATCTATTGAACTTTTAAGAAACCAGAATGTGTTCATAGTACACGGATGCCCCACTCGCACTATCATTTTCTATGTTCAGTGGTCCGTGAAATTGGGGTCAAAATTATAATTTGGAATTATAATTAGAAAGATCATATCATAGGGAACTTGTGTACTAAGTTTCAAGTTGATGTAACTTTAACTTCATCAAAAACTACCTTGACCAAAAACTTTAACCTGAACTTCGCACTATCATTTTCTATGTTCAGTGGACCATGAAATTGGGGTAAAAACTATAATTTGGCATTAAAATTAGAAAGATGATATCATGGGGAACATGTGTACTAAGTTTCAAGTTGATTGGACTTCAACTTCTTCAAAAACTACCTTGACCAAAAACTTTAACCAGAAGCGAACGGACGCACAGACGGACGGAGGCACAGATCAGAAAACATAATGCCCCTCTACTATCGTAGGTGGGGCATAAAAAAGGGATACATATTCTTCTGACTAACATGTGATAAAATAGACAAGTCCGATTTTCAATAATACTGATTGCTAAGAATCTTTAGGTTCTAAGTTATACCTCTACATGTAAAGTAAAGAATAATGAACCTTTAATGATTAATTAATTTTAACCTACGTCTAGAAGAATACATAGGATAAGAATTGACCAATTAAATAAGGTACAAAATGTATAACAAATGTTCTGAAGTCTGCTATTTGTAAATAAATAAACAGACAATTTTGTGGGACTTGAATCAACTCAAATGATAAGCTAACCTAAAAATATAAACTTTTGATTTGTACATCCTGAAATAATAGACTCTCAAAATGATGTGGCCTTATTGTGTCTTGAAACAATGGACTTTCATTTGAAGTTGACAGATACAAAGGAATATAAAAGACTACAAATACATTTGAAAGCACGACATTGTTATAGATTGCACTGAATATAGAACATCATTCTTTTCTGTTGGCTGTTCTTGGAATGGATTATCTTCTTCTCTGTATCGTTTAGTCAGACAGATCTTTGTCAAACATGTATTCTCCGAGTCCTGGGCCGACATTCTTTAGTCTGGTCGCATAATCTGACAATATCTTCAGTATTTCCACTTGTTGACTAAGGAAGTGGTCTTCAAGGAAATCTTCAAACTAAAAATAAAAATTTAACTAATAATTAGTAACTCAAAACACATTTAAGAATTCTCCAAACTTAACAGAATGGACAACAAAATTCAATATATAGCCTATTAAGTCTATTTTAATTTTTGTATTACATGTATCACAAGATCTTCTTTCCATTTTTTGTAAATATTTTTCATTTTAGTTTTAAAAAGGCAACAGTATTTTAAATGAATCTTTTGTTGTCAAATTTTTTTAGCAACAACTAAAGCCATGTTAGTGGTTTCTCAAAGAGGATATATACAAAGGAATTATATTCCTATGTTTTGTACTAGTTACACTTTTACAGTATTTATCAGGTATTTGAATTGGTTTTTTTTTGTGTGGATTTTGCTCAAAGAGTAACACTTTCCACTGTAAATTGATAAATGGAGTTAGAATACATATAAAGTTCCTCTCAGAGAGACTATGATGGTTCTTGACAAAATTGAACCAAATAAGCTGTTAAAAATGAATTTTCACTTTTTCACTTTCATTCATTATTGAACAAAACTATTTCCTTTTTCTTTAAATCTCATAGCTATAAATGCCCATTTAAGGCTGTTGTTCTATTGGTTTTAAGCTCAACATATTTTACATGTGTGAGAGGATTGCTTCCCTTAGTAAATGTGGTAGATACTAAGACAGCCATAAACTGCTGAGCTTAAGAAGTACTTCTGTAGCTCAGTCAGTATACAGGATGCTTTGTAACACAGAGGTCCCTGGTTCAGGTCAAGGTGGAGACAAAGACGATTTGTAAGAAGAATAATGCTCTCTGATTACACATGTACATTGGCTCCTCTAAAGAAATCAATAACAGTAACACCTATATATTAACCACAGCATTTGCAATTTAGCATACATACATGTGCATCACCCTGTGTACAGGAAATCTTGTGCAGAGCCAGAATAGCCTCATTGACCTTTTTCTCCAGACTTATCGATGTCTGCACTGCATCCAAACCAGTTTTCCATTCATCTTTCTCTGGTTTCTACAAAATACAATCAAAAGTAAATCATATTAATTGCTACAGGGTTAACATTGCTCATTCATAAACAATAAATATCATGCATTCTCTCATAGACAAGAACATATAGATTTGATTTGATTTTTGGTGTTTTAATACCACTTTTAAGCACCTATTTTGGGCTATTTTGTGGCGACAAGTTTTATTGGTGGAGGGAGCCAGAGAGCCCAGAGAAAACCACTGACAATCCTAGTCAATAAAGATTAGAGTTGAGAGCACTGACATGAGTTAGGTTCAAATTCACAACCTCAGTGTTGACTGGCTAGTGATTACAGTAGTAACTACTTAAACCACTCAGCCACCGCAAACCATACAAACATTTTCTGTATTACCTACACATTTTGCTGTACAAATTGCCTCCCAATTTCGTTAAATATATACAAGTTGATATATATTTTTATGCCCCATTTCTGGGTATTATGTTTTCTGGTCTGTGGCTCTGTCTGTTTGTTCGTTTGTCTGTCTGTCCCGCTTCAGTTTAAAGTTTGTGGTCGAGGTAGTTTTTGATGAAGTTCAAGTCCAATCAACTTGAACCTTAGTACACATATTCCCTATGACAAAAAAAATGTATGATATGATCTTTCTGATTTTAATTCCAAATTAAGAGATTTTCCCCCATTTTCACGGTCCACTGAACATAGAAAATGATAGGGCCATAAAAAAGAATAGGTTTGTTTGCCCAAACCCTACCTACCCAGAAAAAAGCTGCCTACTCAAATTCTTTTATTGTCCTGATTTGAAGAAGTTTTTTTTTAATCAGATAGGATAGGCATGAATACTAATAAACATCCGATACTTCAATTTCTTTTTTGAAAAAAAAAAAAAAAGAAAATGCCTACCTAACTACCCACTGTCTCAACCTTTGGGTAGGGTTTGGGCAAACCTAAATATTTTTAATTGTGGCCTAGTGCGGATGGGGCATCCGTGTACAGGGGACACATTCTTGTTAGTACATTTGTTACCTGACAATTCTGTCATACAATATTTCATTCCTATTCATGTAACTAGGTAAAAGTGAAAGTTTTGAGTATGGCTAAGCCGCTCATTTCATTTACTTCCTATTTTATTCAATTCTCTTTTAATTTTGTGCTACCTTAACACAGCAATTATTCCTCCCCATTTCGTTAGGTACGGCTTACATATTCAGCAGAATAATAATACCCCATTGATTGATATGGTGTTACCCCCATTCTGCACTAACATTCTAATTCCCCCTTTAATTTTGGTCATACCTGAACATCCTGCAGAACAATTCTTCCTCCTCGTTTATTTTGATAATCCATCAACTTTTCTGCCTCACATCTCTTCTGTTTGGACTGTTTAGCAAAAAAACTATGGAAACCTGGAAGTGCTACATCATCTCTGTCAAAGTAATATGCCTGAAAATACTCATAATCATTAATGTATTGAAATATGTTTTGGAAAAAACAGAATTCTGAAAATGTCAACTGTATACATCATCATAGACAAATAAAATCAGACATAAAATATACAGTCTAGTCTGTTAATCACTTGGTTATGTTTGTTAATAAAAATGAAAACTGGATTTTTGTTTTGTGTTTTTTAAAATATTGGGAACTCAAGAATTTAAACAAAACTGAATTTTGAAACATTTTTTTCCTTTTGGCAAGGACGTATATTATGTTAGTTAAATGTCCTTGCTTTTGGTTTATACAGGAACTTAAATATATATATATATATATACTATCGAAGCCTTGTCACTAATGGATCTGACTCGCAATCTCATTTAAAGTCAGAATTATAGAGTTTCATGATTTTTTTTTAATATAAAATAGTATAATCATGTTAGAAATTTTCAAAACTGGATGCAGGAATATGCCAAAGCAAAATTTAATCAATGCATTCCAAGAAGTCACATTTATTTGGTCCACATGTGCTTGAAATTCATATATTTCCCAGGCAGTAAATTAATGTATTTTCAAATGTCAGTGCTGATATTATCAAAAGTAAAAGTCAATGATCATTACTAACAATTTACCTAGTGTAAACTGACATAAATAATTCTTCATAACATAAAATAAGTATGACTCTGTACGTCAATGAGTATTTAATATATTTTTTACGCAACATCAAAAAAATTCTAGTGGCCATGGACAAGGTCGTTCCGTGATCCAGTTTTGATATACTTTCTGCATTTTTTAAGAATGTTGGATATTTTTAACACGAAAAGTTCCTCAACGGACAGTTATTAATTCACTAATCCACTTTTTTCGTCCCCAACTGGGCCCAACTCCAACCTCATAAGTTATAACAATAGTCAATACAAAAAAAACTGTACCATTGACTGATAAATATAGGACGCATGCAGTTCGACATTTATCTGCTTGTTAATTCCCGCCTCAGTTTCAGCATGAAAGTTTTGCCTAGGTTGTGTCTGAGACATTTTGGGGACTGTTTACAGCTACGTGATTTCCCTGAAAGACAAATGGCCGGGAGGAAATTAGCAAGTTTCTTTTTGCGGGTCTTTGTAGGAAATTCCTCCCCTTTCTGGAGCACCTCAGATTAACACCAACAGCTAGAACAAAGAGTGAAGTAGAAAAAATTTTGTAATAGTAAATTTTCCCGTTTTATTAATATTGGAAATTTAGTTTGCGTTCAAGTCTTTCTTTGCGTTAAAACATCAAGACAGTGCTTTACCTTTAAAACCGATGTTCAGCGGTTAATTGTGGTTACTTTCGTTTTGTTTACTTATAATTGAGGTCAATCCGCATTTTGTACATTTCGTTTATTGAGGTTTCATGGTTGAGTGAATACACATTGTAAACCGATTGCAGGGATGTTGTAAACAATCTTAGAGTTCAGATATTGTTGTTTACACGGATTAAAAATGGATATATCATAAAACATGCGTGTCTATGTTTTTAAAAAATGAAGGCATTCATTGCTTTCCCATTGATTTGGACTTTAATATTGGGTAAGTTATGCATTTTAATACGAAGTTGTTCATGTTGTTACAAAAGTAAACCCAAAACCCTATTCTACGAACAAAGTTATCTGAACAGTTCACAATCATATGCATGAGCTTGTAGATTGTAATGATAAAAAATATAGTCAAGTTTCAAAATAGTAAATTATCATGTAGATTATACATATACATTGGACATGTACAGTGCATGAAATTTAATATGAATTTTTAGTCTAGAAATTAGTATTAGTAAAATCAAGGATTTGTATAGTACTATACAAATCCTTGGTAGAATACAGATATATATCTAAATCTAGTAAGATTTATAGAACTTTAGACTGTAGACTGCAGTACAGTAGTGAAAAGGCTGAAACTACTGTTAAAGAAGTTGTGGTATTGATTTCTCCAAACAATATTTAAAATCTATATATATAGGATGATGGGTAGAAACAATATTGTGTCAACAAATCAGGGAAAAAAATCATATATATATATTATATATTGTGGAAATATTAAATTTCTGTCAATTAATACCAAAATTTGCTATTACCATTTTCAACCCCTACCCTTGCAAAGTCAAACTGATGCAAACTCATACTAACATAACTTATATCATTAACAAGTGTCCAATATCCCAACTGCCTTAAAATGTCCATATTTTTTTTCATATATAAATTGATATTTTATTTGAGTAAAGTACATGGTGTAATGTCTAGAATTAATTTATATGAAATGCATTGAAATTAAAAAAAACTTTGCAAGCTTTTTCTTTTGTAAATTGTATACTGGCTGGACATGCAATAAGAGAATTTAGACCAAATTATTATACATGTACATGTATTATAGGTATTTTTAAAATGTTCTTTCTTCGCAGGAGCACACAGCTTCTTCTTCAAACACAAATCGATACAGAATGTACAGAATTGTTACATGCATGGTCCTAATTTTAAAAAGTAGTATAACTATTTTAGAAACAAAATTTGTTTTAATCTCTACTTATTTTCATTTAATTATTGTGTTCCTTCTTTTATTCATACTTTTTTTTTGTTATCGTAGGATGGTATTAATACAGGTGCAAGAACTAATTAAATAAACCAAAAACAATTTGAAATATTTTAGAAATTTTAATTTAATAAAAATACAAAAATAATTTTAAATAAGTGAAAGAATAAAGGTTCAATTACCATTTATTTCATGTGAGTCAAGGACTTCTTGTTTAAATTAATGGTTCTTTCAGAACTCTCTTTACTTTACAAGTTATATTTTCGTAAGTCTACTAACATGTAATGTGTTTCATACATTACTTCCAGGTTAACAGTGAATTTTAAGTTCCACTACAGATTAGATAAAAAAAATGTATGTTCCAAATAATATAATGATTTTTGAAAGTAAAATGTTTGAGTTTTACACAATTTTATGTCAGGTTCTTCTGGTACCTTACATGTATGTTCATGAAAATCATTCGTCATATATTGTATAGTACCATACAGAGCTCTCAGAAAGAAGTTGTGGAAAGTTGAATATCCTCACTGATTGACTCTGTCTCAACTTATAAGGGCAAAGGGAATCGTGGCCTTCAATTCAGATGCCTTATGTAGAAGTTTCCATCTGTCATAAAAATTGTTCATTGTTTTTGACTTCATTATCACACTGTTAAATGATCATGAGTGCCTAAAAAATATACACTAGTTTTTATGTCGCATTAATTTCCAACTTATAATGTGTAATAAAATGGGATCCAAGATTCACCTAGTATTGACCTCATTTCATGGATCAGTGATCAAGGTTAAAAGTGTGGTCAAGTCGGTCTCGAATACTAAGGTAGCACTCCACAGTTAGAAAATAAAATAAAAAATGAGCCACAAAATGTTTTATCATCTCCTATTCCTGGATTTCTAATACATTAACCTAACTGTTTGTGTTGTACATGTGCATATGTATGTAATCAGTATATTCCATAGATTTGATTTTCAAAAGTTAAAAGAGTGAAAATTAATTCCTTTTATGTGTATCCATGGCAACATTCTGCATTTATTTACCATAAAATATTGCAAAAAGGGGGGTGGACATGTCACATATCCCCCCAAAATTTTGATCAAACTAGAATTTCAATGCCTTTGAGTGATACCTTTTTTGAAACTGTTTTCATAAATCTTCCTAATGATCAAATAAAAAATGGCTGTCTTTCGCCTCATTTTTTCGTAAAATCCAATCACAAAGTTCGTGCGATAAAAAGTTGGGAAAAAACATTGCAATAATTGCCGGACCAATGTATGGTAGGGACATGCAAATACGGACTGTCATACAGAAAACAGCCTATATTACATACATTACATAATCTTGATGTTCATATAAACCCAATACAAAGGCTATTTTAATACTCAGCTATCCAAAAATGAATTTTATTGCACACTAGCTCTCATATTTGAAAAATCCACAGGGGCCAAAATGCGAAACTACACACCTAACTGTGGAGTGCTACCTTAAGGTGAAATTTTTCCCCTCCTGCCTCAATTTTTATTATATTTTCTGTGTTCTACTAGCTGTTACGATGAAAATGGTACCTTAGTTTTTAAAATTGGTTCAGTAATAAAGATTTTATGAAGGTTAGCAGTTGATGTTGAAACGCGACAAAAAGTGATTTAAAAATAAATGCAGGATCATAGTGAAAAACTTCAAGTCTGTCTCATTTTTGGGGTAAATTTCTAAAACTTTTCCCATTATCTTATTTAAAATCATAAAATTACCTTCAAAGAGGACAAATTGTACAATTTTTAGGTATTTGAAAGCACTTATAGGTCAATTTTGCTGTAAATAGCATACCTAACCTTGGTTTAGAAGCTCTCAAGCAGGGTATAAATTTCTAGCAGTACTGGCATCATTAAATTTAATTAATGCTAAATTATAATATAAAATCCTGCTAAAAATGTTTATTTGACTTATTCGCATTCAAAAATATAAAGCAATACATTCTGAGGATATCAATAAAGCGCAATCTTTGGTTACAATGGTGAAGCTAAATTGAGTACAAATTTAAGACCGCAACATGTCTAAGTGTCAAAATGTGTATATTTGGTTGCTAAGGACAGTAAACAATAAAATAAACATAAATTGCATTCCTAGCAGATTTTTTACCTTCAGAACTAAACCAAGAACATAAAAGACTAAAGATTTTTGGTAAATTTTATCTTAAAAAGTGCATTTCTGTGCTTTCTGATGTGCCATAAGGTAGCACTCCACAGTTAGAAAATAAAATAAAAAATGAGCCACAAAATGTTTTATCATCTCCTATTCCTGGATTTCTAATACATTAACCTAACTGTTTGTGTTGTACATGTGCATATGTATGTAATCAGTATATTCCATAGATTTGATTTTCAAAAGTTAAAAGAGTGAAAATTAATTCCTTTTATGTGTATCCATGGCAACATTCTGCATTTATTTACCATAAAATATTGCAAAAAGGGGGGTGGACATGTCACATATCCCCCCAAAATTTTGATCAAACTAGAATTTCAATGCCTTTGAGTGATACCTTTTTAGAAACTGTTTTCATAAATCTTCCTAATGATCAAATAAAAAATGGCTATCTTTTGCCTCATTTTTTTGTAAAATCCAATCACAAAGTTCGTGCGATAAAAAGTTGGGAAAAAACATTGCAATAATTGCCGGACCAATGTATGGTAGGGACATGCAAATACGGACTGTCATACTGAAAACAGCCTATATTACATACATTACATAATCTTGATGTTCATATAAACCCAATACAAAGGCTATTTTAATACTCAGCTATCCAAAAATGAATTTTATTGCACACTAGCTCTCATATTTGAAAAATCCACAGGGGCCAAAATGCGAAACTACACACCTAACTGTGGAGTGCTACCTAAAGCAACCTGGCAGACAGCTGTATTAGTGCATGGAATGACATATCAGTCAGACAGGTTTTATTTGACCTTGACCTCATTTTCATGGTTCATTGTTCAGTGATTTTGTCTGTTTTAACTCCATGTACTGTAACTTGTATAAGCAATATGTTTACTACATTATTAAGCATAAAAGGTTTGTTTGGTATACATTGAGCATCACTTTTTTGGAAAATCCATACTTACATGTAATAATAATATCATTAATTTTTTTTATAAGTAAATCTACTTGACTTTTACTTGTACTTGTTCATGATGTTGTAAAACAACAAACTTTTCCTTGAAATCTTAAAAAATTTTAAGTGGTAGTTTCAAACCATATATATATATACTAGAACACACCCGTGATAATGCAGGTCCATGACTGAATTAAAGTATATAACTATGCGCAAGCCTTATTTTAGTATTAGTATTGTCATCTGATAAAGTCATACACAGTTTTCTTTTCTTTCAAATCTTTCTGTTTGAACCCGTCGAACTGGAACTTATCAATTATTGGTAATATTATTTTTTTTTGGAAAACAAATGGTCCTGGAATGGGGTATTTTTTAATCAACAGCATTGTCCTATATTAGTTATAAATAAAGTTGAATTCTTTAATTCGCTGTTTTACGTCATGCCCGCTAACAAATTGAAAAATGTACCTATACGCCTTATTTTTAGTCACAGATTTTTAGTATTCGTATTGTTATCTTAGAATGTCTTACTGATTAAAATACTACAATAGGTAACAATTTGACAATTTAGTAGTGTCAATCCTGTGATTATGACCTGTGTATATAGCATATTAATCCTAAATACACCGTTTGGTGGTGCGCCTGTCAGATGCGGAACATACAGATAAGGTAATAGGTAACAGGTGAATATGCTTTTGGTATGGTATCAGACTCGATCCAGAACTTCTTAATTATTGGCAATATTAATTACGTGGAAAACAAAAGGGTCTGGAGTGGTGTAATTTTTAATCTACACCGTTGTACTATATTAGTTATATATATAAAGTTGAATTCTTTGATTCGTCGTTTTTACGTGATGACGGCTGACAAATGGGACCTCGTAATTTTAGTATTATAGATATATTGTAATTTGTAACTTCAACTACCTTTTTACAAACACAGTTTAAAACACTTGAAGCTCATAAATATCATGAAATTTAATGTAATTAAATTGAATAAAAGTTTTTATCTTTTTTTAGATAAGTTCAACAATAATGATAATTTAAATAACTACTGTTTGGGATATATGCCAGTAAGTTTTTACTTTAGAGTGTTGTGTTTTTTGTCAATCGATGGCAGATTGCAGTGGTTATGTAATAAATGCACCTCTTGTGTTTCTGCAGATGTCAAATTTCAACATCAAAAGGGAAACATTTTCTCCATCTGTCACTGAAAATAAACACCAGTAATATAATAATCTGTACAAAAAAGAATGTTGCAGTTTAAAGATTAGGATGTTTGGACAAGTTAAACATGTTATGTTATTTCATGGCATTCATGTATTCTTAGTGAGTTACAATATTATTTTTTGAGAAAAGGTTTCATTTTCACTTGTTTCTTTCCCCTTTCTTTGAAGGACCCCCTTTTCTATCTTGTCTGAGTTTTAATGAATGTTGTTTGATACATGTATCACATACAGTGTATGTAAGTATAATCAGTGGCGGATTTAGGGGGTGTATGCCCCTCCCCCTTTGATTGGAAGATATGTATTTCTTTAGCAAAAATATCTTCTAAAAATATTACCTAACTTTCACTTAATTATGTTAATTTTATATTAGCCCCTGATAATAGTGATACATGTAGAGGTAATATAACATGTAATTTTAAGTTTCATTTCTAGTTATTTTGATGTTTTTTTTATGTTGATGCTGTGCATTTACTGATTTGTTTATTGTACACCTTATTCTTTGACATTATCAGACAATTTCACTTTCATTATTACTTTTAAGTCTTTGTTGGCTCATAAACATATTTGACCTTGAGCAGTATTAAGAGAAAATCTCCACTGTTATTTTTGTCATCAGAACTGATATGATATCATTGTTAACTGTATGGAAGAACTGCTGCTCATAAAATCATGACTATTGCAGAGTAATTAATGATCCAAGTCTTGCATCTTTACCTGATAAATGATAATATGTCTATGTAAATCTGTATATTAGTCTATAGTGTATTGGTACCATAATCAGTAAACATAGCTGATTTCCTTGAGGAATTATATGTTGACTGGAATATGATTATTGAGATAACTGCTGTACATGCTTTAACTCATTCGCCCCCAAGACATTTTTGGAAAATCAGGCATTTTCGAAAATTTGCAAACATATGCAAATTATATGCAAATGAGCAAACTCCTGATGCTGTAACTGATGCTCATCTATTAAACTACTTATTGGGATTTGGGGGTGGATGGCATGGGTGGGGGATCGGGTGGAAGGTGGAATATTTTCTCGTGGGTTTGAACCCACCCCCAGTGAAAAATGGTAATTTTCCGTCTATTTTCCGATTTCAAAACGACCTTGAGAGGTGAACACTGACAAGACTGTGTTTTTTTGTCATTCAAGTATTACCCTATAGTTACAGTAGTCCATTCATGCTAGGTGGGAGTATATTGGACTTCAGTGTCTTGCTTGGGAATTATTATTGTCAAGTCAGGTCTGCCTAAATGTCTGTTTTTATGGATTTTTGACAAAACGGTGACTAGATTTTACAGATTAGATTCCTATTGGCCATATATATTATACCTCGTTGTGTTCCTATACCACCTATGCATGCATATATGATAATAGTTTTTACCAACAGTCACTTCCAGTTACGTAGTGGCCATCAAAAGATGCCCACCCCCACCTGATTTTGGCTACTTTTCATGTTTTTCCGATTTTGAACTCTTAAACGGCTTTCAAAGTGCCAAATTTTCATGAACAGACATCTGAGAAGAGTTGATGGATCATGAACTGCTTGGTTGAAGTCCCTGCTATCATGACAGTTCAGTTGGGGCAGTTCAAAAAAAGTATGGAGGGTCATACGGGCCATCAAATAATGGTTGTCGCCATCACGCCTACAGACGGGATTGGGGGTTAAAGGGTTAAATATCTATTTGTTACACCAGTAGTTGGTGCTTCTGTGTCAATCTTGGAATATTATATATTATTGAGATAACTGCTGTACATGCTTTAAATATCTGTTTGTTGCATTGTTGCTCTCCTGTCAATCTTACTCTCTGTAAACATATCTTTATTGTGTTCTGTGGATCTTGTCCAATATACAACATGTGCAATTCTACTTGTTTCTGATGTCAAAATATTTCTTGTCTACAACAAGTGATTTTTTTTAGGTCAAAATGTAATTATGTATAATTGAAAGATGGCAGGTTATATAACTAAACAAGTACTTAGGTGCATAGCATAGCAAATTGAGAACGAAATAACATCTTTATAATGTTTATTAGGTCCTTTTGGTTTTCATCTAATAGAGCTTGCAAGTAAAAATTGCTAGGACTAGTGAGAAGAAATACCTGCTTTGTGTACCTGTATACAGGGGCGGATCCAGACATTTTCAAAAGGGGGTTCCCAACCCAGGATAAAGGAGGGTTCCAACCATATGTCCCCATTCAAATGCATTGATAATGTCAACAAAAAAAGGGGGGGTTCCAACCACCGTAACCCTCCCCCTGGATTCACCACCGTGTATACCTACTTGCCTCCTTTCACTAGAATCTTTCAGAAGAGATTTCTTTAGGCATGTTTCACCTGAATTCAAACATTTTTAATAAATTTGAAATCATGAATATATATATTTGTAATGGATATCGCCTGGGTCATTCACTGCCTAACAAGTTTGACCTTTATAATCTTTAAGATAACATGACATGGAGATATATTTGTACAGATGTTGTATCAATAAAAGAAGGTGTGAAATAAATAAACAAACTGCCAAGTACTTGACACCTGGAGTACTGGTACAGACATGTTAAAGGAAACGTTGCCCTTACAACAGTACATCTAATTGTTTCTCCAGTATCATTGTTCCTCAAATATACATTTTAGCCACAAAACTATCTAAATAGACATTATTTTTGGTAACTTAAACACCTGTAGCATAACCAGATTTTGACATAACCAGATATAATTGTAATATTATTTGATAAATTCTACACAAATGAAATGTATTTGACACTAATTAAATTCTGGAAGATATTGACATGTTTGGCACAAGAGAGACATATTTTGTAGTGTTTTTTGAGAGGGAATAGCCCATGTGTGTTATGTTTCTCAAATGTCTTCTTGGTTGGTATAATTGGTGTATGTGTGTACAAAGTTCTGTGAAAAATAGATAGAAGGATAGCATTATAAAAATATGTCAAAAGATTTTATGAATATTAATCAAAGTTTGACTCAATTTGTAAGTGTATGATATGAATCTGTTTGTATAAATGTGTTAAATTAGACCTTCTTTTAATGTGAACTGGCAATGATCAAATTTTCAATTTTTATCAAATTTATCACAAAACATCATGTAGACTTCTTGAACTGCTGTCCACCGTGGCAGTACTGTGCTTGAGATTAAAATATCTACAAAAAGTAACAAGATTCAATTCATTGTCATTTGGTTATCAATGGGATGTTGTTTTACATTCAAAATGTATTACATCTCGTTAATATGTTATATATTTAGGGAGAAAGCAAAGGTTAAACTCTTTAATTCTCTAGAAGAAATTGCAGCTTATAAAAACACCCAGAGTTATATTAACCATACAACTTGGTGATTTAATTTTAATCTATTCCCACATCTTAATGCTATTTAATTTTAAAATTAAAAGTGTTTTTAGTAGAAAAGAGATAGCAATGGAACCTTTACCTTTACAATAACCCTGCCACATGTGATTGACAGGTTTTTTATTTTCTCTCTTTACTGAAAGACAGATTGAAAACCAGTAGGTCTGGCTTATGAACCTGATAAAACCAAGATTGTATTATTATTATTAATGATCCTGTACCTAAAAAGATTCTATCTTCTGTAATAACATGAACTGATTTATACTGGTGTACAGATCAACCATATAAATCTTTTAAAACTTACTATCAAATCGTGCATCGATCAGAGGTCTCAAACCATTATTATCAAGTTTAGAGTTCTTCAAATTTTTTAAGGCTAATATATATGGTTAAGAGTTCAAAGTTTGAAAATAAAGTTTTGTAACTGCTCAAGGTCATGTTTATATGCCCCCGCTGTAGTGGAGGGGGCATTAAGTTTTACCCTTATCCGTCTGTACATCATTCCCTGACGTAGCAGATGGGGCATTAAGTGTTACCCTTGTCTGTGAATATGTCAATATGTCCTTCCTTATGTCCACCCACTTCAGTTTAAAGTTTTTTGTCAACGTCGGTTTTGATGAAGTTGAATGTATCCTATGATATGATCATTCTAATTCTAATGCCAAATTAAATTAGAGTTTTGACTCCAATTTCATGGTCCACTGAACATACAGTGGCAGATTAAGAAATTTTTATAAGAGGGGGCCCACTTCCGGGCATTCAGGCTTCAGTGATTCATTTTATAACCAACAAAAAAATTCCCTGAAAATGGGGGCCCACTAGGCCCCCTCTAAATCCTCCTCTGACATGGAAAATGATAGTGCGAGTGGGCATATTCTTGTTTGTTTCAAGTTTTGCCAGTTTCTTTGGAAAAGTGTACCTCAAATTTAATGTAGTATTGATTTTTTCTTCTGATTTTTTTTTTTAATATTTTAGAGAAATTTGGAATCATTTTTACCACATCTAATGTTATGTTCGTCATTCGAATAAATAATGAAATGAAACATTTCTCTTGACATGTTATCACATTAAATTTTATATTGGAAAATATGAATGGACATATGACATTTATTGTTAGTCCTAATAATTAAAAGCTATCATCAAAGTCACAGTGCTGCAGGTTTGTCAAAGGAGTTCTTCTCTCATGACATTTCATGGTCAACAAAAGTTAGAAATTGCAAGTCACATTCACCAATATGAATCTAACAACAGGTTGTCAAATGTTACCTGGGTTAGTACAAGTTTATTGTCAGTCCATATGATAATTATAACCCACTTGAAAGGACTTTATGAAGCATAGCCCTTTTATTAGGGGTTAATTAAGACCACTTTTTTCTCTGATGTAGAGTTGAACCTTTTAAATAGCCACGGTTCATTAATTTTCATGTGATCTTGTTCATCTGCATGAATTGTTACTTTAAAAGGACATTTTTTATGAGTTTCCATCAGTTGTACCATTGTATTCTACATGTAGTTTGTTTTTTGTATCGGAATGTTTTTTTAATTGTTTAAATACTGTACTTTTTTAACTGCTATGCCTTATTATAAAAATGGCTTCAAATGATTATCTGAAATATGATACTGAAAATCCAAAATTTTAACAACGCTTTATCATTGGAAATTGCAACAGGATATAGGTACATGCATATAATTTTGATAGTATGCAGGTTTACTCATTGTTGAAGGTGTAAATTTCTGTGTCATTTAGTCACTTGTGGATTTTGGTCTCATTGACAATAATACCACATTTTTTAATTTTTATGTTTATTTTTAATACCATCATTTATGTAGCATTTCCTGAAATACCATTAGCTATTCTCTCATTTTGTCCATTCTTCATCAATCACAATAATAAATGCATGCAAAATTTTGGAATACATGTATATACAGTGTATCAAATTTCCTCATTTATATATTCCTAACAAATTTTATAGTACCATAAACTTGTGTCAAAAATATTTTAGACCGTATGATAATATGTTTTTTTTTAAGTAGAAAAAAAAACATAAGAAAATATGGTGGGTTGATTTAATTGTGTTACGCTTGCATTGTGACCACATCATGTTGGGTAGCAATTCTAAGCATAGGAACAAATAATGAAAGCCAAGAATTTCTCATTCCGACCTTTTCCATTCCAAATTAAGTTAAACCTACATGTAACCATGTAAATTACACCATGAAATGTAATTGGATTTCTGCATTTGTTGTGATTTATCACAAGATTAGGTTGGGTTGCTGAAAGAATCTCTCCTAAATTATTGAAACAACTCCTCTTAAATTAAAGAAACAACTCCTCTTAAATTATTAAATGCTCTCACTTTGCATTAACAATATGGTGTAAATTAGACCTGGGACATAATATATTGACTAGTATAATAGTCCCAGATGGGGCTAACCTCTTCATGCAAATAAAATGTTTACATGTATGATTGAAGCCAACCAGCACATGATAACAATATAACTACATGTTCATAGACTCAGCACAGACTTGTTCTTAATAAGATCTTAAGACTTATTATTTCATAGATAAAATGTATACATCAATCAAATGAAGTTTTCTCTTCATATTTCTGTATTTAGCTTTTGACTTATGTTGACTGCAATTTAAAAGATGTTGCTAAAGCCGACCATCAAAGTAAAAAGTTATGTAATTAGAAGTTCAATATTTACATTTGTAAATGAAAGTCATTGACTTAAAAGTTTAGAAGGCATTATACAAGCTTTTTAAGTAGAGAAATATTTATTTTGCGGTGACAGTGAAGTGAATGCTATCGTTGAAGTATTTGTGACACAACCATTAACATTAAGATTACAGAAACGTAGTTTGCTCTAACACAGTACTTAGTAGAAAGTGAAATCAGGGTTAATACTTGTAAATGCAAACCTTGTTGGACTTTAAAAACTCATTAAGCTACACTGACATAAATTTTATTTAAATTTCAATTTGAGTTCAATTTGTTGTAAGAATCAATGTATGTTTTTTTTGTGTGGTAAATGCAGATTTGTGATTTTATCGTTGAACACTGTGATCGTAATCTGGTATCAAGTCTAAATCAAACTTTTGTCGTGGATTTTAAACGTAGAAAATGTCACTGGATTGACACAAGCCATTAAACATAATTTTGAATGACATGTTGTTCTGCAACCAACAATCGTAAGATGTTCTTACTAAGCCCTTTTAACCCCGTTGGTTTTATAATTCCTTTGTATCCTAGAAGGATCAGTCACAGATTGACCGCCAGATTGACAGAGATGACCTTGTTGATCTTAAAGGTCAATCAGTATTATATTTCTGCCAAATGTAATCTACGTTAGAATGTATGTGATTTTTAGTTTGTTGTCATGTTTGTCAAAGGTTTACCCTCTTATGTAAACAGAATTAATGGTCCATTAGGTTGTACAGTAGTAGTTGTAAATACCTATATAAAAGTAAGGAGTTCCTACCGATGTTAGAAATGTAAGGAAATTAAAGTCTTTACAATGACCATATTTTTGTATACCCTATCCTGTCTTTGCTACTGATACTGTACATACAATTTGTCCATTTAACTACTTTATATGGATTTGGTTTATGTTAATTTCTCTATTACTTGTATTTAAATGGCATAATAAGAAACTACATTGTACAGTTTTTCCAGACGATGATTTAGGCATTAATTAAAAAAGAGAGAGCACACACAATAACCATATTCCACAAAAATAATGTGTAACAGCAACTTATAATTATGTATTCATCTACTGTATGACTATAAAAAAGATGATGTAGTATGATTGCCAAAGAGACAACTCTCCACAAAAGACCCAAAATGACACAGGAATTAAGTCTGTGATCTCTGAGGTTGTGTATTAGAACCTGGCTAGTGGCACTAGGTACACTTGACTCCAAGGTAGATTGAATTGACAAAGGATTGTCAAGATTGGTGATTTTCTTGGGGCACTCAAGCTTCTTATGCTAAAAAAAAACTGACCACCTCAAATTAGCCGATAGTGTTGAAAGTGGTATATACACACCTTCATCACAAGCTTCACAATGTAGCTTGTAAGTCATACTTATTACTAACTTTGACAGTTGGATTGTGGCATTCATTGAGCAGACAAGTTTAGTTACATAGGACATATTTGATATAGAGTAAAGATGCTGTGTTATTCAAAATATAGCGTTTAAAAGTACAATTGTACTAGTATGATTACCCTTAAGCTTATAAAATTGAAGTACATGTATGGGGTCATATAATCTGTGAACTGAGAAAAGCTTCTGTTGATTAAACTTTGATTAACTTTCCACTAAGATAGTTTTTTCAATTTTACATGATTGTTGTTCAAGTTGTTTTACAGCTAAACCATTTTACTTCAGCATCTTTGTGTAAAACTGCATGAAAAAATTACAAAGCAATATTTTATTACTGTAAATTTAGAAATGAATGCCTGCATTTTTTATTGTGAATTTAATTTTTGCAATACATGTTAAATTCACATTAGAATATCAAAATGAAAGTTTAAATTATTGCGATTTCCAAAAACGTTAGCCTGTCACATTTTTCTCAATAATAAAAGCATTGCAATAATTTATGAAGTTACAACTTGTTAAGTTCAGTACATTTTACCGTTAGAGATTTGAATCCTGCCAAATTATCTTGTTTCCAAAAAAAAATTTTGTGCTCAATCAAATCTGTAAATGTTGAAGATTTAAAGTAATATAGTGTATGCATATTATTGTTACTATCAAATGATTTGACATAAGTGGGTAAAGCATGTTATTATAATTTCTTTGTTTTGCTTTTGTGAGACTTGCATATAATCGTATTACAAAGCCTGCTTGTTATGTTGAAATAGGTTTTAAAAAAATGAGTTTGTTCTACGCATAGCACATATCCAAGGAGATTTCACTTGTCTTTTTCGGAAATTTAACAATCTATGGCAAATGTAGTAACTAAAACCAGATGTGTAAAAATGAACTATAGACATTGAATTTTTGTTTTCAGGACTAAAGATTCCTGAACCAGAAACCAAAAGCTCCTGTACGTGTCCTGATCATTTCTTTTCCTGTGGGAATTGTATATGTATTCCTAAGAAATGGGTCTGTGACGGAGACAATGATTGCTCCAATAATCAGGATGAAAAACATTGTGGTAAGTTTCCATGGTTACTTAAGCTGTCAAGGTGATGTTGACCTTTTCAGTTGCATTATGAAAGCTAGTCTGCCAGCTACCATGATGGAAATTGTATAAAGGTGGAAGAAAAATATATAGCCACAAAATTTTGCTTTTCCTCAAAAAAGAAATCTGAAAATAAAAGTTTATCTTTGCAGGTAATATTAAGTTTCCTAATGCATGACAAATTAACATTTTCCTTTTAAATTCTTTATATATTATTTAGAAAAGTTGCATTAGATAATTATTATATTTATATAAACACTCAAGATTGACAATCGGGTAAATCAATTATTGAATGTTTTAATGTCTTATAGTGTCATCATAACGGTCGTCTGCATTTTGACAGAAGACAGAGCTATTATCGCTATATTACGAAATTTTCCATTCATTGACGAATAATTTCATTTCTCAGCACAGCTGAACAAGAGTGATATAAAAAATTATAGCTAGAAACTAAGGGTGCATATGCTGTTGTCAATGAAATAAACAACATTGTCATAGGTAAAATAGCAATAAGCAGATTATCATAGGTCATCTCGACTCAATTGCTGTACCAGCTCAAGTGTTAAAAATCTCGTTATAATGATCAAGGATAATCTACTTTATCTTCCCAATTTTGAGTCTACATTAATTTCGTAAAGGTGCAATAATGCAGATTGCTGTATGCAACACTAATGTGCAGTATTCTGCCTTTTCATATCTTGAATTGTATAAATGCATATCTGAAATTTTTCAGTATTTTTCATTGAGAAATTTCGCTGCAGGAATAAAGAATACAGTGACAGAAATATGTTTTTTGAAAGTAATAAAAAGTAGAATATATTTATTAAAAGTAGTAGTGTGGGGACATTGACATATATATGATATATAAATAGTTTCTGTGTATAGGTATTGTACATAATGCATTTATTATAACTGAAAGAAAAGCTTCCCATGGCATAGTGACATTTTAAACTATGATTAAATAATAATTGATAGCATATATTTTCTGTCAGTGTAGAAATGATTTTAGAATAACTTTTTGTAAAATGGGTCAGTTTTCTGAGGATCTATGAGGGTTGCCAATATATTTTTCTCTGTAACAGTAGTAGAAAATTCAGTGAGGATTCTTGTTAAACAATGTGCCATTAGATAACAAAAATGGAATGTACCCTTTATAAGAAATTTGGTATTATGGTGGAGAAACAATGACCTAGCTTCTTGATATTTTTCTATTTAGGCGGAATATTTATGTCATATAACATGATACAATGCTGTAATGTTTGGATGAGAGAAATGGTATTTTCACCAATTTTCTGCATATTGAGATTTTCATTTTTCTGGCAGTGTATTCATGGTTATTGTCATTAGGGAATTCTATGTGCCAGGGAATTTACTAACGGCTTTGGAAATTTGTTAACCTTTCAATCAGTACTTTTGGCAAGTACCCCTTGTAAGCATGATACATTTGTATAAAATTCTGTAAATATTCTGGTTAAATATACGATGCAAAAGAGGATTATAATTTATTGCCATTTGACATAAAAGTTACACGAAAAAAGGGATAAACAGGATATTTTAGATGTAAAATTACTGATCTGAAGACCCAGACACTATAAAACTTTTAAATTTTTTCAAAGATTAAAATTTCTGCTAAAATCTTTGGTTATGATTAATGTTATTTTACATCAAATGTTGAGCAAATTTAGATTAAAATTGTATGCAATAAATGTAGGATAATTTAGGTGTCTCATAAACAAATGAATATCTGTATCTATCAAACCTATTAATCAAATATAACTGTCACCTAGTAAAAAGTTAAGCTCTACACCATCATGCATGGCAAGGGACCAATCAATCTTAACAAGAGAACTGTGATCAGGAACCTGCGAAATCATGTTTATTCTGGACAGAGCTAAAGGATATAAATCTACATGTACTGTCAAAGAGTTTTACATTGTCAATCAAACATCTGTATTAAAATGAAGGTTCTTTATCAACATTTTTGACTTTTTCTGCTCCAACTTTTTTGATACCAGGATCAAGGTCCTTTGTGATGCCAAACACTTTAGAACTAAGTTCCTTATATACCTTTTAGAATTTGGCATGGTTTTCAGGCAGATCCTTTGGAGAATTTCCCAGACTTACTATTGACCTATGTCAAAGTAATATCTAACAGCATACTGAAGTGTCTATCTTTGATCTACCCTTTTCCTTGGGAAATATTTGCATCAGTTTGTCTGCTGTTATAACAGTCTGCTAAACATCAGCACTCACTCCCGTGTAAATAAACTGTCAACAAATTTATTGCTTTCAAGATAAAGTAGCTATTCATTAATTTTGTGTAAAGTTTTCTTGTTAAAAGATTCTTGATTATACCACCACTTAATCAGCATCAAAAAAGACACATATCTATTGAAAGGAAAATGGTAGTGCAGAAAAGAGTGTTTGTCAGAACTTTGCTTTGATTCAGATACTGCGTACATGGAGGCATACACTTCCTGCAGATGTAATGCTGGCATTATAATAAGTATGATAAGTTCTAAGATGAAATATTTAGAATAACCATACTTTGCTTCAAAAATGAATTTAATTTATTCAATTCTTGCTGCTTTCTATTACAGATTTTGTTATATGTTTACTTAAACTATATAACAAAAGAGAAAGCAGTTCAATTAAACATCATCAAATTCATATTACTTATATATAATTAATGAACCTTGGAAATAATTTTTCTTAAGAATTTTTTAAAGTTGTTTCTTTTAGTAGCCCATAGATTGGCAAGGGACCATTGGTCTGTGGACCCCCACTAGTTTTATGTTGTAGATATTTACATACATTCTACTGTAGAATACTATAGTGTACATAACTTAACTCTGCATGAGAGTTTAATTGCATTGACTTGTCTTTAACTTTGATACATCATATTAGTTAGGTTAACACTATATCATATAAAACTTTTTGATGAGCTTTCTGTGGGGGATTAACTCTCAGTCAGTATGACTACTGTACCAAACTCAAAACAAATTTCAAAACATATAGTTTGACAAATAATCTGTTTATAATTACTAACACTATGAAAAAATCGACTGAATTGCTTAATCATGTTGTAAATAAAGTCACATGGCTTTCTGAAAGCCAAATATTGGTAGTGGTAGACTTAAAGTCTTCCGACAGAGTCGGTCAGGTGTCAATCATTCAAAAGAATTGTCATTCATACTTTTTCTTATCATTGAATAATGTGATATTTAGTGGCACAGAGATAATATATACTTCACCTGTAGGTTGACATGATCTTTTGATGTCATATTAATCAGGTGTTATCAGGTGTAAAAAATACAAAAATTATACAAGTCAATATCAATCCAGATATCACATTATTAGCATGTGCATTTTTTGCTGCATATTTTAGATAATATTACTAAATATTTTGTTTACACTGCATTATTCAGTCTTTTATCTAAAGGTTTTATTTCATAAGATATTGTTTAAACTGTCAAAATTACAGACAAGGTAACGATAGTCGATATGGTACTTATAAAAACTTGTCATTAAAATGTATATCCATACTTTTATGAAAATTTGACTTTATAATTATTTTATAATTTATTGAATTATGGTATGTTACATATTCAGTTTCTTTACAAATGTATTAGGTCTCTAAATCAACAAAATATACAAAACTATCTAATCTTTCATGATCATTGAAAATTACAATAATGTATTGCAATTTAAATATGTCTGTGATATTAAAACTACTGTAATTGTAAGATGGTTAATATTAAATGGTCAATGTCCGTATCTGTATAAATTTTCATTCATAAGTAGATATAGGAAGATGTGATATGAGTGCAAATGAGACAACTCTCAATCCAAGTCGCAATTTATAAACGTAAACCATTATAGGTCAAGGTATGGTCTTCAACACAGAGCCTTGGCTCACACTGAACAGCAAGTATAAAGGGCCCCAAAATAATTACTGGTGTAAAACCATTCAAATGGGAAAACCAATGGTCTGGTCTAATCTATTTAAAAAAAGCAAGAAACGAGAATAACTCATGAACCACTTCAACAAACAACAACATTCCTGACTTAGGACAGCTAGGTGCAAACAATATATATATTTTTATTCATTACACATGTTAGATGCAACTTAGAGACATACATTCAGTTAATAATCCTTCGACCTGTATTCCAGCAGATTAATTACCACTGAAAGAGTGAGAAGACACTCAGGAGGTTACCTTTCTGTTTTCCCTATTTCTTTTACATTTGATTTTTGCATGCTAGGTATCTGTACATTAGAACAATTTGAAATGTTAGGTATTAAGAACTGAATTGGTGAGTTGAAAGTTGTAATGCATTTTTTGCTTACCCATGTCTCTAGGTAAATTTATCACATAGATTAAAATTCATAACCAACTTGTCAAATAGCAAAATGTAAATTTTACCATGATATTGAGTTTCAAGGGGTATTGCATTTCTTGTGTAAGACTGTAAGTCACAAATCGTGGCTACGGTATTTTGGGTCATTTTAGCTTGGTTGTTTCTGTGTATGGATTGAAGTTTCATTAAGTTTTCTTAGAATTTATATATTAATATGGAGAAAATAATGAATTTCTGTAACCTTAAAATTCCAATTCAAGACTTTGTAAATCATTTTTAGAGTGTTCTACTAAAACAGTCATTTCTACATTCATGTTCATATGATTTATAATATTATTACTGCTATCTTTTACATAAAAACCAAGTGTAATAACAGACGGTCATATGTTGCCAATTATTACAAATCATATTCATATTATACAAGAAAAAAATATCTGCTTTATGTGTATCAGGATGAAGAAAAAAGTTAGTAAATCAAACAAAAACTATTATTCTCTTGGCAAAATCTCTGTCTGCTTTCAGGAGAATCTAAATACAAATCTTCATCCTTATGACTAGCCCACTTTGAGGTCTACTTTTTGTTCCCTCCTAATATGACTAATCTATTTTGAGGGCTCCTTCTTGTTCCCTCCTCATGACCTCTGGTAATTTGTTTTATTTTGAGGTCCCCTTTCAGTGTTATCCTTATGACCAATCCACTTTGATGTCTCCTTTCTGTTCACCTTTTACGACTAATCCAGTTTGAAGTCCTGACTTTCTGTTTCATCCTTATGACTTATCTATTTTATTTTGATGTCCCCTTTCTGTGCCCCATCCTTGTGACTAATCCACTCTGAGGTCTCCTTTTTGATGACTATTCCACTTTTAGGTCCTCTTATGACTATTCCACTTTGTGGTCCCCTCTCTCTGCCTTCTTTATGACTATTCTTTTTTGATGTCTCCTTTCTGATTCATTCTTATGACTTGTCCACTTTGAGGTCTCCTTTCTGATTCATTCTTATGACTTATTCACTTTGAGGTCTCCTTTCTGTTCCATCCTTATGACTTATCCACTCTGAGGTCCCTTTGAGGTCCCCTTTTTGATCCATCTTTATGACTTATCCATTTTGAGGTCTCCTTTCTGATCCATCTTTATGACTTATCCATTTTGAGGTCTCCTTTCTGATCCATCTTTATGACTTATCCATTTTGAGGTCTCCTTTCTGATCCATCCTTATGACTTATCCACTTTGAGGTCTCCTTTCTGATCTATCCTTATGACATCCATTTTGAGGTCTCCTTTCTGTTTCATCCTTATGACTTATCCACTTTGAGGTCTCCTTTCTGATCCATCCTTACGACTTATCCACTTTGAGGTCTCCTTTCTGCTCCATCCTTACGACTTATCCACTTTGAGGTCTCCTTTCTGATCCATCCTTACGACTTATCCACTTTGAGGTCTCCTTTCTGATCCATCCTTACGACTTATCCACTTTGATGTCTCCTTTCTGATCCATCCTTACGACTTATCCACTTTGAGGTCTCCTTTCTGCTCCATCCTTACGACTTATCCACTTTGAGGTCTCCTTTCTGCTCCATCCTTACGACTTATCCACTTTGAGGTCTCCTTTCTGATCCATCCTTACGACTTATCCACTTTGAGGTCTCCTTTCTGATCCATCCTTATGACTTGTCCATTTTGAGGTCTCCTTTCTGATCCATATATCCTTATGACCTATCCACTTTGAGGTCTCCTTTCTGTTCCATCTTTATGACTTATCCACTTTGAGGTCTCCTTTCTGATCCATCCTTATGACTTATCCACTTTGAGGTCTACTTTCTGTTCCATTCTTATGACTTGTCCATTTTGAGGTCTCATTTCTGATCCATCCTTAAGACTTATCCACTTTGAGGTCTACTTTCTGTTCCATCCTTACGACTTATCCACTTTGAGGTCTACTTTCTGTTCCATCCTTACGACTTATCCACTTTGAGGTCTCCTTTCTGCTCCATCCTTACGACTTATCCACTTTGAGGTCTCCTTTCTGCTCAATCCTTATGACTTGTCCACTTTGAGGTCTCATTTCTGATCCATCCTTACGACTTATCCACTTTGAGGTCTCCTTAGTGATCCATCCTTATGACTTGTCCACTTTGAGGTCTCCTTTCTGATCTATCCTTATGACTTATCCACTTTGAGGTCTCTTTTCTGTTCCATTCTTATGACTTATCCACTTTGAGGTCTCCTTAGTGATCCATCCTTATGACTTGTCCACTTTGAGGTCTCCTTTCTGATCTATCCTTATGACTTATCCACTTTGAGGTCTCCTTTCTGATCCATCCTTATGACTTGTCCACTTTAAGGTCTCTTTTCTGATCCATCCTTAAGACTTATCCACTTTGAGGTCTCCTTTCTGATCCATCCTTATGACTTATCCACTTTGAGGTCTCCTTTCTGATCCATCCTTACGACTTATCCACTTTGAGGTCTCCTTTCTGTTCCATCCTTATAACTTATCCACTTTGAGGTCTACTTTCTGTTCCATCCTTATGACTACTGTAAACTTTTTTTGCATGTATTCTTTATTTTGCGTTTTACCCTTTCTTGATTACTTCACTGCTATTTGATTTCGCGATTTTCTGATGTACTTGATGAAGTTTAATAAAGAATGATCCAAGTTAACATATTGGCGTTATTTTCGCGAAAACAATTTCCTCACGAAAATTAGTTGGTTTACAGTATTCCACTTGGAGGTCCTCTTTCTGTTCAATCCTTATGACTTTTTTGATTGATTGATTTCTGAGTTTTAGTACCTAAATCGTACTTGAATAGTACAGATCGATATACATAATGTGAGAACATTGAAAACGGTGAAAAAAGCATAACAAGTTGTCCCTTATCAGACTTCAGTTTACATAACACTGTACCTGTAAAACAACATCACTTTTCTATTAGTTTACCTTTCAACATTTAAATAACTGAACTGAAGTAAATCTATAAAAATTGGCTAGGGCCCTAGCCCCACCGTGAGCTTATAAAATTGGAAAAAAAATGATACAAGAGACTATTTAAGCAATGTGTTACCACTGTTGAGTTTTTGAAAGATCACCCAAGACACCAGTCTTTTGAAGAATGAATGCAGGGGTGCAAATGATAGATTACAAGGTTAAGGGTCACATATTCTAGTCTTAAAGCAAAACCGATTTATATTTATCAAAAAGCTAAAATAATCTTTTTAAAATCTAAAATAAACATTTAAACTACCATCTGACTTGTATCAGGAATTGTGTAAACTTTTGTAGTTTTTTGTGCTTGTGAAATATTTGCACATCACCTTAAAAATATATGAAAATTTATTATTCAAATGTGGTTTTATCAACTGAAATAGATATATTGTTAAATCAATAGTAATGATTTAACCAGAATATTAAGAAAAGAATATCAAAACTTAATTTAATATTATCGTAGAGAGTTACTTTAATGAAACTACAACTTGTTTAGTGTAAATATCAAGTAGAAAAATAATATTTATTAACTGGCCATAAATGGCAATTACTATGAAGATTATCCAAATTAGGAAAATCTGGGTGAATTATTCTTGACAAGTACCTGCAGACATCTGAGTTTAATCATTACCTCCTTAGCATTCATTGTCTCTCATTAACATTATAACAATTAGTATTAAGTACTGGTGATCATTGTTATAATTCATGTAAGTGGATACAAGTGTCTGTGTAAGCCAGGAAATTGATGCTTGCCATCTATTAGTGGAATTTGTATCAAAGAAAATGTTTATATTTATCATATAGATAAAAAAAGACATATTGTTTTTCATTACTGACATAATATGATGTCTGCTAAGTTAAGTAGTACTAGTCTACAGGTCTAGTGTTTATGTTTGAATGGTCTTTGATCCAGACCTTGTGACAGTCTGTGTTCAGCTCAAAATAGTATACATATATTATAATCCAGAGGTTTGGGGTCAATCATATTACCAATTATCTTGACAGTGTCCAAAATTCAAGCGACTAAGCTCCTTTCAACCCTTGTCCTTATATATCCTCAGTCAATTATAAAAATAATCTTTCTTAAACCAGTGGCATAATTTGGATCACAAAAAATTATTAGAGTGTTTAGTGTCACATCTTTGATATTTCTGTTGACCAACAAACAAGTCTGCTGACCATTACTTTAATTCCCTTTGTTTTACAGCCTATATGAATTACAAGTTGATATTTTAAGTCATATGATTCTCCTATATTGTAATTAAAACCAACCAAAAAGCTCCTTATTTTTATACTGATACAATAAGGTAATAGATATGTTATTTTTCTAGTAAAATGATATTTGAAAAGTGTTATTTAATCATTTTAATGACCAGGTTTGACAGATACTGTTCACTGCATAATATTTACCCATTGAACCAGCTTGTAAAAATTACTACAGAATTCTCAATTTTTTTTTACAGCAAAGAAAAATAATGACTTCCAAATGTTTCTCGCAATTTACTACACATGTAAATAAATTTAATGATAATCCCTCTATTACAGATTGTGCTTGCATTAAATTCTTCTGTGTAAAAATAAACAGTTTAAGAACAAAATATCTTTTACACCATTGTACAAATACTACCATATGACACTTATAATAGGAAATTGTATGATGAAACATTTGTTTTACTTTCATATAATATTGTGCTATGCAAGACGATGGAGATATTACAGTTTATATGATAAAACACTCATCATCTACATAATACAAAAAATACAAATAAGTTACAATTATGTTTAAAGACGTCCAATATATGCATATATCGGACTTCTCTTGGACTGAATTTTAACGTGCGTATTGTAATGCGTTTACTTTTCTACATTGGCTAGAGGTATAGGGGGAGGGTTGAGATCTCACAAACATGTTTAACCACGCCACATTTTTGCGCCTGTCCCAAGTCAGGAGCCTCTGGCCTTTGTTAGTCTTGTATTATTTTAATTTTAGTTTCTTGTGTACAATTTGGAAATTAGTATGGCGTTCATTATCACTGCACTAGTATATATTTGTTTAGGGGCCAGCTGAAGGACGCCTCCGGGTGCGGGAATTTCTTGCTACATTGAAGACCTGTTGGTGACCTTCTGCTGTTGTTTTTTTCTATGGTCGGGTTGTTGTCTCTTTGGCACATTCCCATTTCCATTCTCAATTTTATGCATATAGGAATTACAGGCAATTTATTTTTTGTATATAAATGATAACATGCACAACAAAATTTAATTCATTTTTACTAATATGAAATTTTACAAATCCAATTAAATAATATAAGTAGAGAAATAATTCCCAAAGAAGAGAATACGTTATCGGAGTGAACTCTTTTTGACTAGCTACCAGTTAAAGCCTATTGATTTCACAAATACTGTAAAACTACTTTTTTTCTCAACAATTCAATCATTCTTCTACTCAACTACTCTGGATTATTAAATTTCAGAGTTTCTAAATATTTCTACATAATTAAAAGCTAAGATATGATTGACAAACACACCCAGGTGGTTAGGTTTGTGTCCATGTTTTATTAGGTTTCAGG
Organism: Mytilus edulis; assembly: GCF_963676685.1. Classification (NCBI taxonomy): domain Eukaryota; kingdom Metazoa; phylum Mollusca; class Bivalvia; order Mytilida; family Mytilidae; genus Mytilus; species Mytilus edulis. Next base: position 10,629,190 of record NC_092350.1, read on the forward strand.
TAGCCTTTCAATTGACACAGGTGTTCACTTTGATGTATTACACACCTGTTATCACCTGTAGTCTGACCATCTTACCTATATAATACCTACATGTTACCTACATGTTCGTACATCTGATTATAGATCATCAGAATATATTGACATATACAATTAGTAAATAAATAACGTCTTCTTTGAATTAGAAATATGCATTGCATGCTATGAAATTTTGTGTCTATTTAAATTTATTTGCAAACACATGTATTTATAATAGATTATACCTTTACATGCATGCTGTGCAGTTTAAATTCAGGTGCAAAACTTTTGTCTGCATTAAACATTTAGGTTCTTCTGTTTCATTGCCAGTTTTCAGTAACAAAATTTGATACAACCAATAAAATAATGACCTCTGCTGAAGGTTAAATTGAAAATTTCTGTATGAATGGACATAAAGTATTTGTACTATACAAATTATCTTGCATTTGTCTGAATTATTTATGTGATCAAATGCTTATACAATGTAAAGATACCAGGCTTGGAATTTTGTATGCCCTACTCTATACAGGCATTTCACCTTCAAAAGACGCATCAGTGCCATCAGTGACACTGGAATCACAAAAAATAAAAAGTGCGAAGTCCAAAGTTAAATATCATTGATCATAAGAACCTAATATTAAGATGGTTTTTACCAAAAACTTAAAGTAAGATTCTTTTCCTGTGAAATGAATAAGACCAATTAAGTACTATAACCTGTTGTCTTATTATGTTTTTAACTGAGCACCATGACCTCTATTTTTTGTTATCTTTTCCAGATCAAACATGCCTTCCAAACCACTTCACATGTAATAACCAGCGATGTGTAAAAATAGAATGGCTTTGTGATGGAGATAATGATTGTGGGGATGACAGTGATGAACTCAGTTGTCGTAAGTTACTGTTACCATAGTGATGCACTCAGTTGTCTTAAGTTGCTGTTACTATAGTGATGAACTTAGTTGTCGTTAGTAACTGTTACTATAGTGATGAACTCAGTTGATGTAAGTTACTGTTTCTAAAGTTATGAACTCAGTTGATGTAAGTTACTGTTACTATAGTGATGAACTCAGTTGTCTTAAGTAACTGTTGCTACAGTGATGAACTCAGTTGTCTTAAGTTACTATTACTATAGTGATGCACTCAGTTGTTGTAAGTTACTGTTACTATAGTGATGAACTCAGTTGTCTTAAATTACTGTTACTATAGTTATTAACTCGGTTGTTGTAAGTTGCTGTTACTATAGTGATGAACTCAGTTGTCGTAAGTTACTGTTACTAAGTGATGAACTTAGTTGTCTTAAGTTACTGTTACTATAGTGATGAACTCAGTTGCAATTGTTCAGTTGTCTTAAGTAATTGTTACTATAGTGATGAACTGAATGTCAAAAGTTACTTCTCATTTGTCAGAAGTAACTTCAATGTGCTGTGGCGCCTCACTCATTGATACGGACAGCTAACCATGTGTAAATACTTGTACATTTTTTTTATTCAATCTTTTATTTTAGATTGTACAACAAAATGATAAAAAGCTGTAAAATAAAAAGAGTTGTTGAAAGGAATCTTATATATGCAGAAGAAACATCAACAGTAACTAAACAAAACTGAGTTCAAAACTTAGCAAGCATATGTGTCCATATTGATATCATGCACTGCTAGTACAATCACATTTTTTTCTTATGCAAGATTCTTCATTCATATTTCAGCTTTTAATTATCAATTCTAATCAGTTAATGAAAAGATTTTGTGTTTATTTCAGCCTCAAAGAATTGTAGTACTGACCAGTTCCCCTGTAGTGATGGAAGTTGTATACCCAAACATTGGAAATGTGACCATGACCCTGACTGTACTCACAGAGAAGATGAAAGAAACTGTGGTAGGTAACAATAAGATATGTTATCCCTTTGATACATAATAGTTATTTACTTACATGTCATGTTCAGGTTGTAGCATGTATAGACAACTCAGATCCATTCTGTAGAGATTTAATGAATTTTGGATATCAGTCAATTTTTGATGATTTTCATTAATAACTGCCATACTGTAATTAATTTCAAGTGTACATAAAATTACATTGATATTATCATAATAATTATTGTTATGATATCACACATACCTTGGTAGCATTAAATACACATAACTTTTTGGATAGACTTATTATTAGTTAGTTCACTTGTATGGTCTACATCTCTTGAGAAATGTGAATGACAAAGTAACGAGAAGTTCTTGTGGATTTACAGCCTATTCTGTAATCATTGTAATTAAAGTATCTTTCTCCAGTTCTCTATAGTTCTGGCCAAAGTAAAATGAAAAGAAAATAAAGCTGTTAAAAAAATAACCCTATAATTAAATATTTCAGCTGTGACATGTAATGAACACCAGTTTAAATGTCAAGACAAGTCTAGCTGTATACCTAAAGAATGGAGGTGTAACTCTATACTAGACTGCTCGGATGGCAGTGATGAAGATAACTGTAGTAAGTTAATGTTCCAGCTAACATAACTGATAATTATTGGTAGTTGGTCAATGTTCCTGCTAACAAAGCTGGTAAAAACAGAGATGTTATTCTTGCCTAATAGATTGTTGCTTTTCCAGCCAACTTGGCTGGTTGTAAAAGCAATTAATACTATGATGAGTTACTTTTCCAGATAATGAAGATAGTACATGTGTATTACAACTATGATATTATATATTTGGTAGTTAATTACTGTTTCATCTGAAAACCTGGTAACAATGACCTTGTTTTGTATTTCTAAAAAATAAAATGCCTGTAAATTCGGAAATATATGTGAGGTTTTTATTAATGCGAAAAATGCAACTGGGTGAGTATCGCAATAATTAGAACTGGCATTTTGATAACAGAAACATAGATCTTTATGCAGATTATTTTGGTAAACGCAATAACTAAACTCGCAATGTTTGTCCATTGGTGAAAAATCACAATAATAAATGCATGCAATAATTTCTGAATTTACAGCTGTAATAAAAATACCCAACTCCAAGGAACATTCCAATCAGAAATTCCCTAATCACATGGCAAAATCTAAAGCTCAAACACATCAAACAAATGGAAAGTTCCTTATCACATGGCAAAATCTAAAGCTCAAACACATCAAACAAATGGAAAGTTCCTTATCACATGGCAAAATCTAAATCTCAAACTCATCAAACAAATGGAAAGTTCCTTATCACATGGCAAAATCTAAAGCTCAAACACATCAAACACATGGAAAGTTCCTTATCACATGGCAAAATCTAAAGCTCAAACACATCAAACAAACGGAAAGTTCCTTATCACATGGCAAAATCTAAAGCTCAAACACATCAAACAAATGGAAAGTTCCTAATCACATGGCAAAATCTAAATCTCAAACTCATCAAACAAATGGAAAGTTCCTTATCACATGGCAAAATCTAAATCTCAAACTCATCAAACAAATGGAAAGTTCCTTATCACATGGCAAAATCTAAAGCTCAAACTCATCAAACAAATGGAAAGTTCCTTATCACATGGCAAAATCTAAAGCTCAAACTCATCAAACAAATGGAAAGTTCCTTATCACATGGCAAAATCTAAATCTCAAACTCATCAAACAAATGGAAAGTTCCTTATCACATGGCAAAATCTAAATCTCAAACTCATCAAACAAATGGGAAACAACTGTCATATTCCTGACTTGGTACATGCATTACCTTATGTAGAAAATAGTGGTTTAAACCTGGTCTTATATCTAGGTAAAGTTGTATGCTTGTATGACAGTCACATAAAATTTTACTGCAGTGAATTTATCTTGTTAGTTTTAAAGAAAGATTTCCTTTTGAGTTAAAATCATAATTGGTACGGATTTAGATTATCACTGTCACTTATAAATGGATATTGTAGATGAGCAGCAAGCCTTCTGCAGTAAACATGAATTCACCTGTCTACAAACTTCTACATGTGTTCCATTAAAGATGAGATGTGATGGTAAAAATGATTGTAAGTCTGGGGAAGATGAATTACTTTGTGGTAAGTTTGTTGTTACATGTAGTTTCGTCTGTTGTAAAAACATGGAATAGATACTCATTTGAAACTTTATCAATTCAAAAACTATAGAAAAATTCCAACCTACCCCTCTTAAAAATGCTTTTTGTTGTTTAGAGAAATAAGGTCTTCTAGAAAATTACTATCCTTTATGCAATACTTATCATCGATAGAATTCAGTTGGTAGTTATGAGGCTGATCACATCCTAAACATTGTTTGGAGGAATTGAAGTAAGATATATGTTCTAATCATGGTATATTTTTACTACTCCATAGCAATAAATTCCCTACTCAAATAGTCTACAACAGTGAACATAAATGAGTGTTTGGGGAAGATAATTTGTTTCAGTCACATTCAATACTACAAAATTCTGAAATAGCTCTACAATTCTGTAATTGTCATTGATGTTAGGAGTTATTGTTATGGATTTTTTTTTTAAAGTAATATCAACAGAAAAAAATGTGGGAAAAACTGTTACACAAAATATCCAGGACTGAAAATGGAGTTTTAGGTGAAAAGTTATCTTGGTGTATCATTCTTTTTTCACTTTTGTTCACAGAAGTGTCAGATAAATCTGACTGTTCATCAGATGAGTATGTATGTGGTGATGGATCCTGCATAGCTATGGACTGGGTCTGTGATGGAGTAACGGACTGTGCCAACCTAATGGATGAACAGAATTGTAGTAAGTTACCCCACCCAATTCCACTCTGTTGCCTACTTTCTGTATATTCATAAGGATTGTACTTTAGATAAAAAATCATGAGGAATTCTTTTAGGTCTGAATTTGCCAATAAAATAGTTTAACTGAAGTGTAGTCAGAACCTCAGTTTGAATAAGATTTCCTCCTTTAGTTCACTTGGTATGTACAGATATGAAATATTCTCCTGAAATCAAACAAGCAATTGTAACCAAACTTCGATTGAATTATTCCTCGTATATTTTGAATTCAGATTTTGCCAGACAATCATGTTAACCAACCAAATTGAAAGACCAAGATTTTTCTAGTTAGTGAAGATAGTGGCCATTGTTTATGTAGACAATTGATAGTTTGCCTATTTTTTAGCTTTTTTGTCTTGTAATCCTAACCAGTTCAGATGTGACAATGGTCATTGTATCAGTAGATCTAAAAGATGTGATGGAGTTGATGACTGTTCCGATGACAGTGATGAAAAGGGGTGTGGTAAGTTGATAGAACATCCCACTAATAAATACTTTATCCCTCCCACTTACTGAATTTATTCAATAAGAATGTGTAAACAATTGATGGTAGGGAAGTTTGTAAGTTATATTTGGACAGCAAACTTATTTTCTTTGTCCCCTTTAATTGTGGGTTTAGGGGTTGATTGTAATTGTTTGGTGCTCTATTCACTGATCTGTTTAATGTGGCAACTGTATAATAAATTTTATTAGTATATGATAAATAGTTTTGTTGAATCAAATGGGTCATGTCAGAATGATATTTGTACTAACTATAACGCTCATGAAAGTTTGTTAATCTGCAATAAAAATGGTAAGACAGATTCAACCGACGTTGCATTGGTTGTAATAGAACATGAAGTGTGCACATTCTATTTGATTTTTTTATCTTAAATATTTATGAGGTTTCTCATACTAAAAAATGGACCTAGCCATTTATACTTATATTATTTTGAAAAAAACGACAACTATTATTATTATAATTATTTTTTGTAATATTCCTATATTTTTCATTACCTAGAAACCCTAAATGGAGAGATACAGTGCAGTCCAGGACAGTTTAGTTGTGGCAATGAGAAATGTATTTCCTTGGACAAGAAATGCAATACATTTGATGACTGTGGGGATTCTTCTGATGAACTGAACTGTGGTAAGTGTCATGGTAACAAGAACTTAGTAATTTGTCATGGTAATAAGAACTTAGTAATTTGTCATGGTAACATTTCATGGTATCGTACATTGTGCTAGTTATGGATTTTATGTTTGGTAAATAAAATTCTTGTATGAAGACATAATGCATGGGTTGGGTTCACTAATCCAACGGGATTTGCAATGCATTTATTACCCCCATCATGTCCCTTTTGGTTATTTTCTTGATTTAAACAGTAGCTGTTTATGACATAAAACTATATCATTTCTGTATTGACAGTATGGTAGAATAATCCCTCATTTGAATCATATTTTTGTAAGGTTTATTTGCCAAAAACTGAATCTTTTGAGGATATAAGATATTTCTTTTGCCTGAGTTATAATACACTTAAGAAGTAGAAAAAAATGGTAAATTATAAATTATAATAATAAAATTGAGAATGGAAATGGGGAATGTGCCAAAGAGACAACAACCCGACCATAGAAAAAAACAACAGCAGAAGGTCACCAACAGGTCTTCAATGTAGCGAGAATTTCCCGCACCCGGAGGCGTCCTTCAACTGGCCCCTAAACAAATATATACTAGTTCAGTGATAATGAACGCCATACTAATTTCCAAATTGTACACAAGAAACTAAAATTAAAATAATACAAGACTAAGCTATGAATCATCTGTTATAAGCTTTCATTGAGGATGTCTTGTTGATGATATTTCTCTACTGATTTATAAAGATTAAGTATTATACAATACAGACAGTTTAATCTGTGTGAGAAGACTTGTGATGTTGATGACAGAACATGAAACACAAGATGACAGACTGATGATAGAATTACCATACTATTACATAATTATTTATCAAAGAAAATAGGCTACAGTTAAATGTGTTGAATAGTTTTTTTTAAAGATTACACAATAATTTTTTTTTTTATCAAAGGTGTTGATTTCAATACAAATTTTACCTACTTTCATGTTCTAGTTCTTTAAAGCAAACAAAAAAGACAAATAGTTGTTTCATTTTTAGCATCATGATCTTATTTAAAATGTTCCTTTGTGCCAGGATGTTATGAGAAATTTTTGGATTGAACACTGTTATTAAGAAATAATTGAGTAGTTGTTGAATGAAATAGAATCTTATACATTTTCATATGAAGAAATGTTGATTTGTGGAACTAGTAGATTAGGTTACATGTCAAGAAGACAACAATACATTTACTGTGGAATCATTTATTTTTGTGGTTAAAGAAGAAAATGTGGGTTTTTTTTTGTGGATATTAGATTTTGGGAAATTGACAAGTTTACATATATATATAAAATAAACCACATAATCCACAAAAATTGGTATACTGCAAAAATGATGATTCCACAGTGCACAATTTTTTAAAAGACATATATTCAGGTCCTTCATTCATCATATAAAAAGGAAGATGTGGGATGCTTGCCAATGAGACAACTCTCCACAAGAGACCAAATGACACAGAAATTAAAAACCATAGGTCACTGCATGGCCTTCAACAATGAGTAAAGTCCACACTGCATGGCCTTCAACAATGAGTAAAGTCCACACTGCATAGTCAGCAAGGCCCTGAAATGACAAATGTAAAACAATTCAATATGTTTGTCTTAGATGAGACTGGTGTTTATATCATATCAAATAATTGACATATTTAACTTATTTCAGGTGAGGAGGTTCTGATTTATGCCCAGGGACAATACTTAAGGAAGATAGCACTGAGCATGCCTAACTATCCCGATGTTAAGATACCACTGAAAGGTGTGAAGAAGATCATAGCCATTGATTACAACCCTATAAGTAACATGATTTACTGGAGTGACCAGGATCTCAACACTATTAGTGCAGCTTATCTGGATGGTTCAGGTACAATAGTTAACTCCCCTTCTTGCTAATACTCATCTTTTCTTACACTGTGAACAAAAATGACAATAATGACTCTTTGTTGAAAAATGGTAGCCAGTATTTCTGGCCATGAAAACATTTGACTTTTTCCACATTTTAAATCAAGTCAGATGATAGAATTTTTATGGTTTCAAATATCTCTTCTACTATTTAACCATATATGTAAGAGTAAGTTGTAGTCGAGTTTAAGAAGTTATATTGTTATCAAAACCAGGGTCATTTGTTTTTTGAAAATAACAGATGTCCCACATACTTTAGTAAAAGTATATGTAACTCAGGTGATATATCAATATTGGCAAGTAACCCACTGTCAACACTAGGGACTATATTTGTGGACAACGAAAATCAAGGGATGACAATTGTCGTCTCGGACCTATTTGTATAATATTAGGACAAATCTTTTCTTATCAAAGGTCAGAAAATAATATCAAGCAAAGTGAAGTCATCTGATGGTATAGCAGTAGATTGGATCAACCAAGTTTTATTCTGGACAGATACAGGCTCTGATAAGATAGAACAGGCAAATCTAGATGGTACCAAACAGATTACTATCCTGTCTAAAGATCTTGACGAACCAAGAGATATTGCAGTGGACCCAGTAGAAAAGTGAGTTTAACATGGAACTGATGTATAACATTTCTAAGCTGTGCTTATTTAGGGATATTTCTGTGGGCTGATTAGAAATGTGAATATAGCAGACCACTCTCCTGTATAGATGACTGAAATATTTAAGGAATAATACAGTAGAAAGAGAGAGAAAATAAGTTCAAGCACATTGATGTAGGCGTTATCTATATATGATAGTACCCAAAAGTACTTGTACTATTATAATCTACAAGGAAAAGTTAATTTTATGAAACTACAATATGTTTGAATTTAAAAAGTTTAAGAATGTTCACCCCAAAGCATTTTAAAAGGGAAACTGATTTGTAGCATCTTCGAATTTTAGAAGTAAGACACTTTTGTTTATATAAACTGTTGTCTTGTAGTTTAAGACTGACTAATGAATTGTGTTAAATTTCAGATTTGTATATTGGTCTGACTGGGGTCAACAACCTAAACTAGAGAGGTCAAGATATAATGGAACAGACAGACAAATCCTTATTGACAGTGAGATTCAATGGCCTAATGGACTAGCATTAGACTTGGCAGACAGGAAGCTTTACTGGGGAGATGCTAAGAAACAAAGAATAGAAAGAGCTAATTTGGATGGTTCAAACAGAGAGGTTGTAATATCAACTGATATACCTCATTTGTTTGGGCTGAGTTTGCTTGGTAAGTTCTTTAGTATATTCCTTTTTTCATACATTCGTTAACTCGATCACAACAAAACAGAATAGAAACAAAATTGTGCCAAATGTTAGCTTGGAGTGAACAATCTCTAGCCTTTTAAATTCCCAACATTTTTCAGATAAGCTTACTGATAAAGGAGGAGTTTCTTTTGATTTTTGATTTGTCAGATATTGATGGAATCCATAAATTCAAAGGCCAATAAATAAATATAGATTCCACAACTGCAACATGTGTGTTACGATATTTCTCCACTCGAGACAGTTAAATTTTAATATTTAAAGGCTTGCTGAGCTTTTTAGATAATTAAAATTCAACTGGCGAGAGAGGAGAAATATCATAATACACGAGTTAAAGTGGTGAAATTTGTTTCTCTAATGAATTTTATCCTTCCTTTTCAAAGATTTAAAGAAAGTTGTGTACTTTTTATGTGATGTCATTAGGCAAAGTCACCTGTTTTTATGACATCACAATAGGCTTATTCAGAAGAAGCCAAGAACATTTAATGTCACAGTTAAATTTCGATCAATCATTTGCCAAGAACAGATTTTTCATTAGTATAGAAAAATATTTTTCTCACACCAATCAAGAAGTGTGAAAAAAGCGCAAAAATTAGAGAAAAAAAAAACCAGATTCAGATTCAATGAAACAATCAAATAAAATCCAGATAAAATAAATACTTTTACAGTTGAAAATTTTTTACTTACTAAGAAAGGGATTAATAAATATACAATCTAGATAGGAATAGAACTAGTAAATAAATTTATGACACCAAACCATATACACACTTTATACTTGTTTTTTGTGTATTTAGGTAACCATATTTACTGGTCAGACTGGAAAGATACATCTTTAAATAGATGTGATAAAAGGACGGGAAAGAACAAAGTCACCATATTGAAACATCATAGCAGGAATCTAGGCATGTTCATGGATGTCAAAGCTATCAAGGTCAAACTTATAAAAGGTAAGGTCAAACACATTCATATCTGGACATGGGAAATGTTTGGCTGTGGAAATAAATGGAAACAATTAATGTCAAATTGCCTAAATACCGGTCACTTCATGAAACTGAGCATATTCATTGGTTTATAGAATTATTCATGTTAAATTTCCCATAATTGTGACATATTCAGGGTTGTCAATTATCAGCACCAGACTGCCATTATAAAACAGATATCATAGAAGGGAGCTGTCAAATTTCCCTAATACTTCAGGAATGTATTGTCTTAAGATATTTGAGTATTTTGTTCTCTGAATTTCAGGAGACAGAAATAAATACTGTGGATTTGATGAGTTCCATTGTGAGAATGATCTTTGTATTGGGAACAAGAAACGATGTAATGGCAAGAATGATTGTGGAGATAATTCTGACGAGAAAGACTGTGGTAAGAATATAAAAGAGGGAAATCTAGTCTCTTACAAGTATTAGACTAATAAAAATATATCAATAAAACAACTTGTACCAGTAATGTTCAAATTGTTTAATTTTTAAAACAAATTAAGGAAAAGTAGTTATATTATATATGCAGCCAAAAACAGTTGGATGAAACAGGAATATATACACACTCAATCCATGAAAAGCCATTATATCACAAATTATAATGAATCAACAGATTTTTTGATTTAATATTGAAATACAAATGCCCAACAACCTAAATTATTGTTGAATAGTACCCTTTATATAGTATTAACTTTTCAGCCTCATATATAATAATTGATGAAAAAACAATATATGGAACTCAGCAAAACCAACAAATTCTGTCTTTTCTATAAATAGATTTACCAGCCACTTGTGACAAAGATAATGGAGGTTGTCAGCAGACGTGTCGTATATTTGGCCAGCAGGCAAGATGTGACTGTTTCCCGGGCTATTATCTACAATCAGACATGAGGAACTGTAAAGATATAAATGAATGTAACTTTGAAGGCACATGTAGTCAAAAGTGTACAAATGTGCCGGGAACATATAAATGTTATTGTGTTGATGGTTACACATTAAAGCCAGACGGCAGAGGCTGTAAAGCTGATGGTAGGTAGACCAGGGTGGTTACTTTTTAGATACATGTAGGTATACCAGGATACCAGTTAAAATCTTGTGCAAATTTCTAACAGCTGTATCTACTGATATCAGGGTACAATTAAATATGTATTGTAAAGCTTCTGTAAGGTAAACTAATGTAACATTGAGAGGGGAAATGGGACATTTGTCAAAGAGATGACAACCCGTACAAAGAGCAGACAACAACAGAAAGCCACCAATGGGTCTTCAATGTAGCGAGAAAAATGTGTTTGTTGAAGCCTAGTACAGCCTTTCTGTACAGGTTTTATGTGGTTGGAAGACTAAAGAAAATAGAAGAAATGGTAACATTTCTTTGTTCAAAAAAGTATTCTGATATGAGAAGACTACAGAATCTTTGCTGTCAAAAATCCCAGAATCAAGTATGAGTCAAACTGCTGCAATGAAATTACTAGAATGACATATCTTTCTTTCATTTGGACAAATGGATGCAATGTTTTCTTATCTTAAACTCTTTGAATGTTTCCTTCTCTTAAACTCTTTGAATTGCCAGTATTAAATAAAACAAAGAATAGCAACATTATGAAAGTTAAACTTATGAATTTAATTGCAGCTTATGTTATTTTTTGGAATTAATAAAAACTTAAAATGTATATTTCAGGTGGGAAAGCATATTTGATCTTTGCCAACCGTGTTGACATCAGGCGAGTCCTACCAGATAAGTCAGAGTACGATTCTATACTTCAAGGTTTACAGAACGCCATTGCTTTAGACTTTCATATAGATAAGAACTATGTGTTCTGGTCTGATGTGGCTCTAGATAAGATTAAGAGAGCTTATATTAATGGTAGTGAGATTAAAGAAGTTGTACAGTATGGCTTAGAAAGTCCTGGTAAGTTATAATGATAGAAAGTCCTGGTAATTTATAATCATAGAAAGTCCTGGTTAGTTATAATCATACAGAGTCCTGGCAAGTTATGATCAGGGAAAAGGAGAAACATTTAATTTGTTTAAAAATTTTAAGATTGAGAATTTGTAACCAAACAGTGTTCATTTACCTCATAGTCATCTTGTAATAGAACAGAATACCCCATATAAAAATAAGGGGATGTGATATGATTGCCAATGCGACAGCGATCAACCAAAGTTCAAATGAAGTAGATGTAATATAAAAAAGAAGATGTGGTATGATTGCCAATGAGACAACTATCCACAAAAGACCAAAATGAAACAGACATTAACAACTATAGGTCACCGTACAGCCTTATATACCAATAAGCATGCTTTCTTGAGACACAAACAATTAAGAGAAAATGGAAGTGATTGGGTTTAAATATTTATATAATCTTTTATTTATAGGAGGCCTAGCTGTAGATTGGGTCCACGATCTGTTGTTTTGGACTGATGCTGGAACATCTACAATAGAAGTGACAGACTTAGATGGAGTCTATCGTAAAGTGTTGATATGGGAGAACTTAGAGAAACCAAGGGCACTTGTAGCTCATCCTGGAAATAGGTCAGTGAATGTATCAAATTTGACAGCATATACTGTGGAATCATTATTATTTGTTGGATACCAATTTTCATGGATTTCGTGGGTGCAGTTGAACCAAGAAATTAAATGTTCAATGTATAACAAATTTTCCATAGGCTTGTATGCAAACTTCCTCAAAACCACAAATTAAATATCATTGAACATGTAAATTGTCCTTAATCTATGTAAATTGGTACCCACAAAAATAAATGAATCCACAGTTTTTGATTGATTGAGTGTTACTTGCTTAATATCATACATATTGACATATCAAATAAAAAAAATTGAAAGACCTCACAAGCAGCCTGTACAGGATATGAAACAATGTTAGATAAGTAGTACTAGACTACTGGTAGTATTGTCTAATTGTTAATATTACAATATAATGGCATACAAAATAGCATCTCACGCATGTTGAAATACTTTACTTGTGCAGAAGAGAGAACCTGTCATGACACCTCTCACAATGCTATACGGGACATACATTTTCTACTGCCTAATCATTAAGTAAACTGATCAAATTATCAATAATTATTGTTATATTTTCAGATCCATATTTTGGACAGATTGGGGAGGTACACCTAAGATAGAGAGTAGCTGTATGGATGGTAGTTATAGGAATGTTATTGCTAACACATCACTGTTCTGGCCTAATGGTCTAACTATAGATTATACCACAGACAAACTTTACTGGGCTGATGCTAAACATCATGTTATAGAATGTGCTGATTTAGATGGTTCTAACAGGAGAACTGTGCTTAATAAAGGTGAGAATTTATAGATACCAAGGGGGCTCTACTTTATAAAGATAAGAATTTATAGATAACAAGGAGACTCTACTTTATAAAGGTTAGAATTTATATATACCAAGGGGGCTCTACTTTATAAAGGTTAGAATTTATAGATACCAAGGGGGCTCTGCTTTATAAAGGTAAGAATTTATAGATACCAAGGGGGCTCTACTTTATAAAGGTTAGAATTTATAAATACCAAGGGGGCTCTACTTTATAAAGGTTAGAATTTATAGATACCAAGGGGGCTCTACTTTATAAAGGTTGGAATTTATAAATACCAAGGGGGCTCTACTTTATAAAGGTTAGAATTTATAGATACCAAGGGGGCTCTACTTTATAAAGGTAAGAATTTATAAATACCAAGGGGGCTCTACTTTATAAAGGTTAGAATTTATAGATACCAAGGGGGCTCTACTTTATAAAGGTAAGAATTTATAAATACCAAGGGGGCTCTACTTTATAAAGGTAAGAATTTATAGAGAACAAGAGGTTGTACTTGGTAAAGGTAAGGCGTTGAAGACCCATTGGTGGCCTTTCAGCTGTTTCAGATCTTTGCTTCATGCTTTTCATGTTGCTGCTGTCTTTTTGACACAATTCCCATTTCCATTATCAATTTTAAGAAATCATAGAAGTAAGAATACACTGATAACTACAAGACTCGCTATATAAAAGCTATATGAGAAAAACATACTCTCTTCATGATGCAACAACTCTTCGTAGGTCTGGAGGTAATCTGTTATGAGGCAAAATTTTTGTCCCTTTCCATCATACCAGTTTTCCTGTAACAGTCCTATTTTGCACTATTCAGCCATGTTGTCCAATCCTAGCTATTGTGTTAATTTTTAAAAGTTTCCTGTTCTGATAATAGCAACTAGACATTTGCTAGCAACAACAATTAATTCAAGGTGTATTGTTTGTTATTTATTTTTTAATTATCTTATTTTCAGGATTGCCACATCCTTTTGCCTTGACCTTATTTGAAGATGAACTTTATTGGACGGACTGGAATACAAAAAGTATAAACAAAGCTAACAAGTTCACTGGGAACGATGTAGAGACTGTACATAACAGACTTCATTATCCCATGGATATACATACATTCCATCCTCAGAGGCAGCCAACAAGTAAGTACACTATTGTAGCCTGGGTAAAGTTAATAAACTGAAAGGGAAGGGATACTTAAGGTCATGCTTAGGATTTAATGGTCACAGAGTTATTTATTGTTTCAGGTTTTACAAATTGTAGGGTCATAGATCTACTCATGATTCTTCAGTGATGATAAAGAAATAATTCATGAGGGCTTGAATTTATACTGATTTTACCACGGGTTGGGCTTTTATGCTAAATATCATACCACAAGTGACAGCGAGGGGTAAAGTCAGCTTAAAGGGCAAACTCGTGGTAAAATCAGCATAAATTCAAGCCCCCATGAAGTATTTCAATTCAAATAGGACAAGTATGGCTATTCTTTTGAATCAAAGCACTGTAAGTGAAGGCAGATATTTGCCATTCCAGTAAATAAGCGCACTATATATTAAATTGACGTAAAACAATGCAGCTAACTGAATAAATGACATGCTGAAACTATTTACAATAACATATTTTGATAGGTTTGGATGAATTTAAATGATTATTTTACTTATATAAAAAAAGACTTATAACAGATTTTAGCATGGTTTGTTTGGGTTTCCTTGTTGTGATGATTTTCGGTTTCACAAGCGTGTACTTTCCCGTAAAATGCTTATATTCTTACATCATAGCTCATTCATGAAAATGCATATAACATGGGAGTTATTTTCAGAACAGCACAAACATTTTATTTATATTTTACCACAGTTTTGAAAGCGTTTGAAGAACGTCATGTTAGAAGATTGATTTTAGACAAGATTGTGATATATATAAGACAGTGTTTTCAACATGAACTTTTACGTTTCATGATTTCATAAAAGATGAAAATGTAAGTAATAGATATATGACTGTTGTGTTGTAATGCAAATGGATATAGATCACATAAGTAAAGTATAATTTTATTTCAGTGAAGAATGTCTGCGGTAAAAACAATGGAGGATGCAGCCATTTTTGTTTGCCAAATTGGCATGGTTACAGCTGTGCTTGTCTAACAGGACAACATCTGAAGAAGGATAACAGAACATGTGTTGAGAGTATGAATCGTTTTGTGGTGTTTTCCACCATGTCTGATCTGAGACGTATCAGCGTAGACACGCCTGACAGAACAGATGTAGTTCTCCCCCTCAATAAAGTACTGAGTGCCGTGGGGATTGATTTTGATGCTAAGAATGACATGATATATTGGACTGATACAGACCTCAATGTCATCAAAAGAGCACATTGGAATGGCAGTCATGAGAAGGTAAAGGCATTACTGTAAATTACTAAATTGTTTAGTACATTTATTATTGCTTTTTTTTAACAATAGGAAAAATGAGAGATTGACGGTTATAACTAGAGGAAGTTCTTCATTCAAATAATGCTATCAAAATCTAAAATATTTTTTTTTATTTAGCCTCACAAATTTTGCTATAATAAAAAGTTTTTAAACATCGCTAAAACTTCTTAATTCACAGTATCATTTATCATATGCATATATTTTATGGTCATTGTTATATTTAATTGTAATTATATTTGACAGGTTGTCATTGGAAACCAGGTGGAGTCTCCAGTAGGTGTGGCTATAGACTGGATTAGTCGTAAGATCTACTGGACAGACCAGGATACAGACTTTATAGAAGTAGCCAATCTGAATGGTAGTATGAGGAGTATTCTGATCTCTACAAGTCTGGATAAACCTAGAGACATCATTGTAGATCCTTTGGAAGGGTAATAAGTCTTTTATTTATTTATTTATAAGATAATTGATTCCCACATTTGGTTGTACATAATTTATATTTACCTATTATTACTAAATTATATATAGACTTTTGAGGTTTTTAACAAGTTCATCACTGTTGTATTATTATACGACCGCAAAAATTTTAATTTTTCGTCGTATATTGCTATCACGTTGGCGTCGTCGTCGTCGTTGTCCGAATACTTTTAGTTTTCGCACTCTAACTTTAGTAAAAGTGAATAGAAATCTATGAAATTTTGACACAAGGTTTATGACCATAAAAGGAAGGTTGGGATTGATTTTGGGAGTTTTAGTACCATCATTTTAGGAACTAGGGGCCAAAAAGGGCCCAAATAAGCATTTTCTTGGTTTTCGCACTATAACTTTAGTTTAAGTAAACAGAAATCTATGAAATTTTGACACAAGGTTTATGATCACAAAAGGAAGGTTGGGATTGATTTTGGGTGTTTTGGTTCCAACAGTTTAGGAATTACGGGCCAAAAAAGGGCCCAAATAAGCATTACTCTTGGTTTTCGCACAATAACTTTAGTATAAGTGAATAGAAATCAATTAAAATAAAACACAAGGTTTATGACCACAAAAGGAAGGTTGGGATTGATTTTTGGAGTTGAGGTCCCAACAGTTTAGGAATAAGGGGCCAAAAAGGGGCCCAAATAAGCATTATTCTTGGTTTTCGCACCATAACTTTAGTATAAGTAAATAGAAATCTATGAAATTTTAAACACAAGGTTTGTGACCATAAAAGGAAGGTTGGGTTTGATTTTGGGAGTTTTGGTCCCAACAGTTTAGGAATAAGGGGCCCAAAGGGTCCAAAATTGAACTTTGTTTGATTTCATCAAAAATTGAATAATTGGGGTTCTTTGATTTGCCGAATCTAACTGTGTATGTAGATTCTTAATTTTTGGTCCCGTTTTCAAATTGGTCTACATTGAGGTCCAAAGGGTCCAAAATTAAACTTAGTTTGATTTTAACAAAAATTGAATCCTTGGGGTTCTTTGATATGCTGAATCTAAATATGTACTTATATTTTTGATTATTGGCCCAGTTTTCAAGTTGGTCCAAATCGGGGTCCAAAATTAAACTTTGTTTGATTTCATCAAAAATTGAATAATTGGGGTTCTTTGATATACCAAATCTTACAGTGTATGTAGATTCTTAATTTTTGGTCCTGTTTTCAAATTGGTCTACATTAAAGTCAAAAGGGTCCAAAATTAAACTAAGTTTGATTTTAACAAAAATTGAATTCTTGGGCTTTTTTGATATGCTGAATCTAAACATGTACTTAGATTTTTGATTATGGGCCCAGTTTTCAAGTTGGTTCAAATCAGGATCCAAAATTATTATATTAAGTATTGTGCAATAGCAAGAAATTTTCAATTGCACTGTATTCAGCAATAGCAAGAAATCTTCAATTGCACAGTATTGTGCAATAACAAGAAATTTTTAATTGCACAGTATTGCGCAATAGCAAGAAATCTTCAATTTCACAGTATTGTGCAATAGCAAATATTTTCAATTGCACAGTATTGCGCAATAGCAAGAAATATCTAATTGCACAATATTGTGCAATAGCAAGAAATTTTCAATTGGAGTTATCTTTCTTTGTCCAGAATGGTAGTTGAATCAACTTAAATTATTGTTTTATACAATATACAATGTATATTCACTTTTACTACCAACTGATAAATTAAAACAATCTTTACAATTCAGTGATAACAAGCACTTTATTTTACATTTTAATATTTTATGATGTATTTAAATGAGTAGTTATTGTTGCAAACTCCATTAGAAATTTGAATTGAGATCAGTTTTAGAAAAAGGGAAAGGGGGATGTGAAAAAAAAATGGGGGGGGGGGGGGGTAAATTTTTCTCATTTCAGATTTCATAAATAAAAAGAAAATTTCTTCAAACATTTTTTTGAGAGGATTAATATTCAACAGCATAGTGAATTGCTCAAAGGCAAAAAAAATATTTTAAGTTCATTAGACCACATTCATTCTGTGTCAGAAACCTATGCTGTGTCAACTATTTAATCACAATCCAAATTTAGAGCTGAATCCAGCTTGAATGTTGTGTCCATACTTGCCCCAACCATTCAGGGTTCAACCTCTGCGGTCGTATAAAGGTGTGCCCTGCGGAGCATCTGGTTAGGCTTATTTTGATAATTGTGAGATTTTGTTTTTAATTTCACAATTTCATATTCCCCCCCCCCCTCTGCAGAGGAGGGGGCATTTAGTGATATCCTTGTCCCTATGTTCATCCCTCTGTCTATTTTTACATACATCCTGAAGTTGGTTTCCATTCTCTAACATGCAATGCTTATTACAGCAATACACTGATTAAATTAGATTTGGGTGACATCACTTTTACAGTTTTGAGTTATGTCCCTTTATAACCTGCAAACAAGGGTCATCTGACACTTTCTCCATTTATTAATGTATTATGTAGGTTTATGTACTGGAGTGATTGGGGAAGTAGACCTAAGATAGAGAGAGCAGGAATGGATGGGAATAGAAGACAGGTTCTGATCAGTAACAATATCACATGGCCCAATGGTCTAGCACTGGACAAGAAACTTAAACGTCTTTATTGGACAGATGGAGGAAGGAGTGTAATTGAATCTGTCAAGTTTGACGGTACAGACAGACAGGTAAATAGGTTACATCTCAATTGTAACATCATATGCTCACAGGCAGAAAAGCATCTGTATTGGAAAGATGTAGGAGCTAGAACTTATCAAGGTGTACAATACAGAAAGACATGTAAGCTGGCAACACAGCAGAATGATCAAGTCAAAAAGATTGAGGGATTGTGTAATAGAATTTGTCAAATTTACCATGTCATGCTTACAGACTGTTTAGTAAGAATCAATTTTTTTTAGCAAAATCACATGAACAAATCTATTTCTGTTGAACAGATTGAAGTTGAGAAAAGTTCCTATTATGCACACCAATAACACATTTAGAAAATATCCTAACATTCTGTTTTTAAATTAAGTAAGATTCCAACAGTTTTACTACATTTATGTGGCTTAAATCCTTGAAACTACAAATATATATACTATCTCTTTCAGATAATTATATCTGTAAATGTTCCACGACCATTTGGCATTGCTTTGTTTGAAGACACCATCTACTGGACAGACAAGTTAAACAAGGGAGTTTACTCTGCAAACAAGTATAATGGATCAGGACGTGAAGTAATCGCCTCGCAGCTTGATAATGTGATGGACATCAAAATGTTTTATAAACCACAGCCTAGAGGTAAATATAATCAAATTTTTCATTAGAATTTACTTTCAAATGCACAGTTGACATATTGAACCTAATGAGTGAGCCTTCATATTGAATTATTTTGATTAACAAACGTTTGATTGCTACAATATCATCAAAAATAGCTTTGAAGTGTTCATTATCACTGAACCAGTATATATTTGTTTAGGGGCCAGCTGAAGGATGCCTCCGGGTTCGAGAATTTCTCGTTGCATTGAAGACCTGTTGGTGACCTTCTGCTGTTGTCTGCTCTATGGTCGGGTTGTTGTCTCTTTGGAATATTCCCCATTTCCATTCTCAATTTTATTTAATTTTTGATGATATTGTAGCAATCAAATGTTTGTTAATCAAAATAATTCAATGTGATTTAATCAAAATATGAAGTAATGTGATAAGAGCTGTTCTATAAACACATACATGGGACCCAGGGAAGACACTTCCAAATCTCAACTATGCATGGGTGTCTTCCTATGTTTTTACATAGTGGAAATGTATTTGAAATTTTATTTCCATTCTATAGGTGGTTACCCCATTTTTAAAGTGCCTTCCCTGGGTACCATTTATGGATGGGAGTCTTCCGATGTTTTTACATAGTGGAAATGTATGTGAAATTTTATTTCCCCTCTATAGGTGGTTACCCCATTTTTAAAGTGTCTTCCCTGGGTACCATTTATGGATGGGAGTCTTCCGATGTTTTTACATAGTGGAAATGTATGTGAAATTTTATTTCCCCTCTATAGGTGGTTACCCCATTTTTAAAGTGCCTTCCCTGGGTACCATTTATGTTTAAAGAAACAGCCCTAGTTTGGTAATTTTCATACATATCACCTTTGGTCATGATGTTATGCATCAATTGTGTTCATGAAGTTTCAGAATTTGATTTTATTTCAAAATTCATTTTTCATGGAATTACTCATTATTTCTTTTTGTAATGCATTAGATTTTGGATAACAGTACTGTAGTTGAAAATTTGCTGGCATTGATTTAGATTTGATGGTAGCAAATATATGTTTTACTGTTTTTGGCACTATCAAATCGCCAATTAACTGCGGCTACTCTTCAACTAAAGAACTGTTTTTAAATGTTTAAGCATCACAGGAAATGCTGGGTAATCAAAGGTCAATTACTTCAGCAACCTGTCTTGCAGTATTTATCTTTATCAATAAACACATAAAAAAATGAGGTAATAAAACTATATTTTGAAATGGAATTTTAACATCCTTATTTCAGGAAAGAATCCATGTGCTAATGACAATGGTGGATGCAGTCATTTATGTTTGATATCAACAACAGGGTATACATGTGTCTGTCCTACAGGGATACTTATGTCACCAGATGGAAGGACTTGTAATAAAGGTAGGTATGGGTGTTATTGTCTTCATGGTTTTTTGGGAGTTCAAAAGCTGTCAATCTGCATTTTGCTTTGTTTTTAAAGGAAAAGAAGACATAGCCAGTAGTAGGAAAAGGGGAGGTAATATAGAATTATAATGCTCTCATTCATCATTAATATGTGTGCTGTTCACATTAAGGAAAAAAAGCTGAAATTGTAAAATTGGCAAAAACGTGTGGGATGCCAACTCAATATATTAAATATTCAGTTTGACAAAGAAAGAATGTAATAAGCAGGTGTTGAAATAGTTATTCAAAACATAGTGACATGAGATATAGGGTAAAATGAGACAACAATGCAACAACTCAAAAATTCAATAAAAATTCTACATCTATATGGTGTTCTATCAACACCAGAGTCCACCTACAAATGGCCTTCAGTGTAGACAGCTTAGGAGGATTCAAAATAGACAACAAAAATCTGACATCAAACTCAAATTTAAAAAAAGAAGAAAAGACATAAGAAAATAATCATGTGATCCTTTCATTTGTTTTAAAATATATTGAATTTGCATGTTTCTATTGTTGAAGAAGTTTTATTATAAACCTAGATTGATAATGATGTTTATCAACATTTCTATTTACAGATATGAGTAATTTTATTGTGTTTGCCAGGAGAACAGATATCAGAAAGATATCATTAGATGTTAATTATGTAGCTGATGTAGTGATACCTCTTGGTGAAATCAGAAATGCTATTGCTATAGGTGTAGATAGAGTTGCAGGTAAATCTTGTCTTTTCTACTTTCTGATGGATCTGTGCCCTATTTGTAAATATTTGACATCAGTCAATCTTCCTTCAAAAATTCAAAAATTAATGGCTGCTTAATTGGTGCTCATTTCTTGAAATTGAATAATAAAATGTTAATTATTGATTTGGTAACATTAAATATGATCAATAGTCTAATCCAAAGACTTCAGAGGTTCTGCATAATTCAAATGCTAAAGTATTGCCATGTAATTTCAACATTTGCATTATACTGTATTATCAAAATTACATACAGGTGAGATATATCTCTGTGTCAACAGTTTATTTTTAAGATTTACAAATTTTCAAAACATCTTTTTGTGCTAATTATGGGTAACTTATGACTTGACAGTTTATATTTTTTTCCAAGCGGCTCTAAGAACAAAAGTTAACCTGTACAGTAAGCGTCAGTTGAATATATTGGTTACCAAATTCAGTTAATTAAACTTCATGCTAATGATTTTATTTTTAATTCAGGGAAGCTATATTGGACAGATACAATTCTAGATGTGATAATGAAAGCTAATTTAGATGGATCTCAGGTGGAGCAGTTTATAAAACATGGACTGGACACACCAGATGGACTGGCTGTAGATGAGATTGGTCGCAAGATTTACTGGACAGATACTGGATTAAACCGGATTGAAGTAGCCGACTTGGTTACTGGGATGAGAAAAGTGTTGATATGGGATAACTTGGATAAACCTAGAGATTTGACTTTGTATTACGAAAAGGGGTAAGAAAAGTTTTATTAAAATATATGTAGCTCAAAAGGAAGACACTTTAAACAAGAAATTTAAACTTATGCGTTACCATTGCTTGAATAATTTTTTTACTTTATTTCCCTGAATATGGAGATATAGATAAAGTGTTATTATTAATCCTTTAGATTTTCATTATTTCCAAAACAGTAGACTTTTTTATACTATACTATGCTAAGTTAAATCAATGTCAAGTGATCATGAAGCATCAACATTTGACCTGAACCCAAATATAAAATAAAGAATGATGTAAAATTTAAATGAAATCTTTAATCCCATGTTTTGCAAGTAAGTTTCTTGATAGATTATAAAACTTTTCTTTGTAAAACATTGACATATAAGATACACAGTTGAATATTTTAAAACTTTTGATTTATTAAATTTAATGAGGTTTAGGACTCAAATAATAATTACTTTAAAGATAATTCAAGTCATGACATCAATATTTGAAAACTTCTATAATTATTTTAACAGGTATATGTACTGGACAGACTGGGGTAAACTCCCTAAGATTCAGAGGGCTGATATGGATGGTAGTAATAGGACAGTATTAGTAGATAAAAATCTAGGCTGGCCTAATGGTATTGTCATTGACAAACAATCACAGAGAATTGTATGGGCTGATGCTAAAATGGAAGTGATAGAATCGTCAGATTTAAATGGCGGTAATCGTCGGGTCATCATCTCTAACGTCAATCATCCCTATGGACTGACCATTACTGAGAGACATATCTACTGGACAGACTGGCAGAAAATGGCCATATTTAAAGCCGACAAGGATACAGGAAGTAATTTATTAGTCATAAGACGAACATTACCAGGTCTGATGGATCTACAAGCAGTAATCAGGTCACCAGATGGTAAGTCAATTGTTATTACAATGCAATTGACATGCAAAGATGTGACAGATCTAGAAAGACAATCATGAGTCAGAGGCATAATTTCACCTGTTTGACTTCATATTTAAGACATAAAATGGGACTTTTTGTATGTTATCTGATGTCTTGCTAGATTTTCAGGATAGAAGTGTATTTGCTAAAGCACAACATTTTAATGCAATGCTCTAAATTTAGGGACACAATTTAGCTCTTGCATAGTTTAATATTTCCATAAAGCCTATATAAAGGAATTATTTAAAACAAATTCTGCCATATATTATCAAAGTATACAGGTTCTTAATGGTTTGATTCTGAATATTTAAGACTCTTGGAAATATATTTGATTAAGCGCAAATTTCAGGCCAAAACTATACAAGTTTTTATTTTCTCGGACACCATTATCATGAAATAAAAAAAATGGTAAATATTCAATATCACTAAAATCCATAAAACCAATTTGTCACATCAATCTTAACAATTATTTATTTCATACAGATGACCTACACAAATTAGAGAACAAATGTAAGAATAATGGAGGCTGTAGTCATCTCTGTTTACCAAATCATAGTGGAATCACATGTTCTTGTCCAACTGGGTTACAGCTCAAACACAATGGAAAAACTTGCTTAACATGTGAGTAAGGTACCAGTAGTTCAGTCCTCTATTTGCACAATCTAATTCTACAATGAAAATATCTTGTATAACTGTTTTATACTTAATGGCAATAAAAATTGTTTCTTTATATTTAAAATTGGACTTTAAATTGACAAATCACTGATCATTTATAAGCTTGTTAAATATTTATTTTTTATCAAATAGAATTTCTTTTGTTAATTTTTTACCTAGGTTAGTCTTGTCATGCTAAAAGAATACCAAGCAATTTAAGAAATTTCAATGTTTTTATAACCACAGTCTATTGGTTACACAGTGTGCTATTATCCTATAATGGGAATTGATTGGGTCAATAAAATTCAAATAGGGTGAGGCAAAGCAAAATCTGATATGATTTTATTGACCCTATAAATTCTGTATTAGTACAATTGCACACTGTGTATAGAATTTATACTGGTTTTTGTCTCGCCTTGATGGAGTCAAAAAGCAAGACATAGGTATGCTGTTTCCGGCGTCGGTGATGGTGACGGTGTCAACAATGTATTAGTTTGTGATTAGGTCTAGTTTGTGGTGAACCACAAGTGGTAGGTCAATCATATTTAGTATGCAGTTGTATAAGCATTGGCACATTTCATTTTCATGGAGATTATTTGGCCCAGCCCCCTCAGTCATGGTCTATTGACTTTGAAACTTTTGCTTATTTTACATGTATTAGTTTGTGATTAGGTCAGTTTATGGGGAACCACTAGTGGTAGGCCAATGTTAAATAGGTATTCAGTTGTATAAGCATTGGCACATCTCATTTCCATGGAGAATATTTGCCCTTGCGCCTCAGTCACAGTTTAATGACTTTGAAACTTATCTTAGTTTACATATATTAGTTTGTGATTATATCAGTTCAAGATGAACTGCTAATGTTAAGTCAATGTTATTTGGTTATGCAAATTTATTGGCATTTGCAAGTATTGCTTCCATGGAGATTATATAACCCCACCCTCTCTTCATGGTTCGTTGACTTTGAAACTTTTACAGTTTTCAAGTTAATGTTTGTATTTAGGTTTGGGAACAACTTATTATAAGTCAAAAGTATTTGGTATGTAGTTGTATTAGCATTGGCACATCTCATTTACATGGAGATTGTTTAGCCGTGTAACTCAGTCATGGTTCATTGACTTTGAATATTTACATAACTTGTGTAAGATGTTAAAGTATTGCTATTTTGATTTCAACATTTGAATAATCAAAATTACAAAAAGGCGAGACATATCTCTGTGATAACAGTTTACGTTATATTACAACTTGTTATATTCAAATTCAATTATTAGGACAATATCAACCAATTATATTTAGATATTTAATCTCAAACTAAAAAATGAAAAGTATTTGGACTATATACAATGATATAGCAACTCAATTTTTTTTATCAGGTCAATGGTATAAGGGAGATAATTCCAATTAACATAATAAAAAATTGTACTGAAATTTATTAGGACAAAGTCAGCCAATCAAATTACGAGAACTTATGCTAAATCAGGATAAATGACTTGATCCTGCCTGAATCCTGTGACATATCCTGTTTATCTGTTTCAGTGCCCAGCAAGTACCTGTTGTTTGCCAGTAGAGGGAGTTTACGGAGAATATCATTGGATACTCCTGATTTTACAGATACATTTCTTCCTATGTCTGATCTCCATAATGTTATATCACTAGACTATGACTACCAGAAACAGAAGATGTACTTTACTGATGTTCATCTGGATGTTGTCAGGTAGTTATCTCCCTTTTGTTACCACACTCTTTCAATTAGTTATATTTAATCTGCAATAAGGTATTGAAATTTTATTATAACAAATATTTTAAGAAATTTTGGAAAGTTGTATCAAGTGAAAAATGTTTTTGATATTTTATTCCAGAATTGTCTTGTCTTCTAAATAATGGTTTAAATTATATTTGGTTTAAAAGAATTGACAATTATGTATCCTTTCTCAGAGTTTTACCTTAGTTTGATTTTCATGTGTTGCAGATAAAATAAATTACATGACAAAAGTTGATTTTAACATTCTGATGGATATGGTTATAATAGAATAAACAAAGGAAATGGGACCAGGGTTATCCTTCCATGACACAAAATCATTACATGCATGGCAAAAAACACACAAAAATCAACGGAAAATTTTTGTTTTATTTTGACATTTTATTTTAGATATTAATTTAGATAGCTGTACTTTAGGAGATTTTTAAAGAAATTATTGATAAGTTAAGGATAGGGGTTAATTTGAATGTTTCTTTGTTACAGAAGAGCTAATTTAGATGGTACAGGTTTACAGTCTGTTGTATCAGAGAATCTAGAGACAACCGATGGACTGGCTGTAGACTGGATTGCTAATAATTTGTTCTGGACAGATACAGGTATATCCCGAATGATTACAATAGTTATTGCAATAAGACTAGTGTGGTACATGAAATAGTGTTATGTCAATTTATTGTAAGTAAAGTTATTAACCATTTTAAAAAATGTTGCTCAAATAAACTTATCTCATTGGCACTTATGCCACATCTTCCTATATCTTTAATGAAATAAGATACATGTAAAGGGTAAATGAAAATGATACCTAAGAGCTATGAGAGGTCTTCAGTGATGGCCAAAAGACGCAGGAACATGTAGGTCATTGCCCAGGCTTTGAGATTGACAGTTTGCAGTTGTAATTACTACCATTGTTGTATTATGGACATGTTTTTGTTATCTTCAGGTCGTGATGTTATAGAAGTATCATCCACTGATGGAACAAACAGAAAATCTCTGATCACAGAAGATTTAGATGAACCAAGAGCTATAGCCTTGTATCCCCAGAAAGGGTTAGTACTGTCATTAATATTACCAAGTTGATTGGACGGATCAAGAGATACATCTTCAATAGACTTGACTGTGATATATCAGGGATCTCCATGGATGAAAATTGAACGATGGAGGAACTTTCACCATCATAAACTGTATCTACGCCGTACCGTGTAGCGCGATCGAAAGTATTTCATCCCTCTATATAAGGATAGGTGAACATGCTAATTCATTGCTTATTTAAATTATATTTATTTGAATTTTCATTATAAATACTATATATATAGAAGTATATATATTTTCAATAATTGTCGTTTGTAACCCTTCAAAGGCCAAGCCCTCATGCCCCCTCCCTTCCCTTAGTCGAGAATGACCAATAGCTATCACGAAGGTACCCATGTAGTTTTCTTGCTATTTTCGGTAATTGTTATGGGGGTTAAAAATCATGGGGAGCTTATTGTTCACGGACACTGTCAAATTCCCATTACCAGTATGACTGGTTGCAGCAATGACAAAACGAGTCGTACGGGTTGTGTAAAAGGTTAAAAAGATTTGTAAAGCAAATGTTGTCAAATGAAAAGGTTTTTAATGACTTTATCTAGCAAATCGATGCAATGCAACATGCACCTTTCGAGTCTGAATAGAAACCGGAAACGCGGATCTATCAATTTGATTGTAAACTACGAAATGAATTCAGAATTACGATACGATATTTCTTTACAGGAAATTTTAAAAGTTTTTGCTTTTTAACTTTTAAAGTAATTCTATATTATCGTTACAATACAGCAGTACTCGAGTTATTTTCAATGAAATAATAATTACTGTTTTACGTCTTATTTTGTACTTCTTAAAAAAGGGATGCTGATTGCGTAAGTCAAAATAAAAGCATGTGTTGGACTTGTTAAACTTTGTAACTGGTTTATTAATTTATTTATTTAATCTGAATTATCATAAGCATTTGCGGAAACTTAGTTAAATTAATCGACAAATGAATCGTCTATCTATTCTCCTGTCTGGTTTGTTGATCTACCTGTACAAGCTGATCCAAGCTCAGGTACAAGTGATGAGCGATCTTAATCCGGATATCCCTCAGGCGTTAGAACTGTATTGGATTATACTATAAAAAAAAAAAGCCTGAGGGTTATGCAAGTACATGCATTTAGTTATAATTGCTAACAAAATGGTGTCAGGCTATTAAAACGATCACAGTTTTGAACGATGGCGGAAGACAATTGAACGATGGCGCGAGTCATTTGACGATGGCGCAAGACATTTGAACGATGGCAGGGCGCCATCATTAAACAGGCCATGGAGATCCTTGATATATGTTAGAAAGGGGTTTAGTGTTGTAAGTTTAGTAAAGTTAACAAGAACTTTACCAGATGGAGAATATAGTAAAAAAATAGGATTGTTAATGGAAGCTCTAAAAACTAGGCCAAAAAGTAATTTTAGTGTTATTGATATAGAACTGTTATTTATTTTAACTTTTCATGTAACCCTTTACAACCTTTTTAACCGGATTTTTGTGACAAAAATGTCGGTTATTGATTTGGGGATTTACGGCGGGCGGCCGGGCGGGCGGGTGGGCGGTCGGGCAGTCGGGCGGCCGGGCGGGCGGGCGGCAATCAAATGTTGTCCGTGCATTAACTCATGAACCGTTCAACCAAAGCTTTTAAAATTTTAATATGTTGTTACTGACAACTAAATGAAGGTCAAGTTCAATAATGGAGAATTTGACTTTTACCGTTCAGGAGTTATGGTTCTTGAAAGATTGAAAAATGGAGTTGTCCGTGCATTTACGCATGAACTGTTCTACCAAAGCTTCCCAAATTTTAATATGTTGTTACTAATGAAAGAATGGAGGTCAAGTTCAATAATGACGAATTTGACTTTTACCGTTCAGGAGTTATGGTTCTTGAAAGATTGAAAAATGGAGTTTCCAGTCGTGTCCGTGCATTTATGCATGAACTGTTCTACCAAAGCTTCCGAAATTTTAATATGCTGTTACTGATGACAAAATGGAGGTCAAGTTCAATAATGACGATTTTGACTTTTACCGTTCAGGAGTTATGGTTCTTGAAAGATTGAAAAATGGTTTTTCCCGTCGTGTCCATGCATTTTCTCATGAACCATTCAACCAAAGCTTTTGAAATT
Organism: Mytilus edulis; assembly: GCF_963676685.1. Classification (NCBI taxonomy): domain Eukaryota; kingdom Metazoa; phylum Mollusca; class Bivalvia; order Mytilida; family Mytilidae; genus Mytilus; species Mytilus edulis. The sequence continues at coordinate 10,658,147 of NC_092350.1, forward strand.
TTAATATGTTGTTACTGATGACAAAATAGAGGTCAAGTTCAATAATGACGATTTTGACTTTTACCGTTCAGGAGTTATGGTTCTTGAAAGATCATAAAATGGCGTTTCCATTCAGGTTGTTGCATTTACTCATGAACCATTCAATCTAAGCTTTTCAAATTTTAATATGTTGATACTGATGACAAAATGGAGGTCAAATTTGATATTGACGATTTTCACTTTCACCATTCATCAGTAATGGTTCTTGTGATATTGCCAGGACACAAATAAATGTTAATAAATCCGGTTTGCTGTCGTTGTGACAGCCTCTTGTTACAATATTTACCAGTATGAAATGGATTGTTATCAATCTATCACAGAATCCATACTTTTTTGATGATCACAGTCCTATTGAATTACAGATTGCTTTACTGGACAGACTGGGGATCACCACCTAAAATAGAGAAAGCATATATGGATGGTAGCAACAGGAAAATTATTATCAAAACAGATCTAGGTAGGTCTTCTCTACTGTCAAAAACATGCAATGTCATAAAAAAAAACACTTCAAAATTTCCAGAAACTTAATTTGCCTAATATAGCTGTATTTTAATGTGTTAGTTTTGATATTCCATGCTGATGGTAGAATTGAAAAAAAAAATTTAGTAGAATTTTCGCATCATATGGTCCAAGGACACAGTTATCGTCCTTTGGTTTTCGTTGTCAACGAATATAGTCCCTAGTGTAAACAGTGTATAACTTTTTTTTTTTTTTTTTTTTATTCAACAATATATTGCTTGCTGTTAACAATTTACTTCACTAGTCCAGCATTCTAGAGAAGGGTATCTTTGTTTTAACAAGAAATCCAGGATTTCTCTCTGTTTAACAATAAAACATTACAATTTATCTAATCTATGTTATAAATATTTCATTTTCAACCGTAAATAAATAAGTATATATATGAAATTTTAATTTATCAATATGTGTATCTAGCTTGTTTGGAAAGAAAAAGTTTCCGGAAATAGTTCACACTTGCAGTTATCGATTTTATATTATTGTATTAATATCTCTTCCTGGTTTGGAAATTACCAGTTTAGAATAGTGATTTATGATTAATATAATTAGCAATTCACAGGTATGTATTAATGTTTCGATTCTGGAAAAAAAGATAGTATGTAATATATATATAGTGTATAACTTGCATGTTTTATTTAATACACTTTCCCAATTTATTTCTTGATATTAAATGCTTGAAATATTAATTAGGGGGATGTAATTACATGTTAAAAAAATTTGGGTGCTGAATCTTTATGTTAAGTAGTGATTTGGTCCAGTTGAAAAAGGTCAAATTTTATCACGTCTGAAGCTGTCAAACTGAATTTTACACCCCCTTAACACAGAATTGTCAATATTTTGAGTAAGGGCTGGTAGAAGTTTCTATAATTTTGATATTATTTGTCTCACTGGTAGTACACTACACTGTAAAAATCTTTTTGAGAAAGACCAGGTGCGATTTTTTTAATTTGAATTTATGGTCTAAAAGAAATGCACTACGAAATAACTGTGTTCTCGGGCCATATTTGTTCTTCATAAAAGTTGAAAATGAGAGCTCAAGGATAGTTTGAAACACCAAATCATAAAGAGATGCTCAACAAAACAATTGGAATTTTTGTTAATGTCATGTAATCTTCATTAAAAAAATTTCACATTTTATTGATAAACAATACACTTGATATGTATTTGATATACCAACTTTAGTTAAGGCAGATATTTTCAAAATACTGCTATTTATTTCTTTCAGGTTTTCCCAATGGATTATCAGTAGATTTTAAGGCAAAAAGATTATACTGGGTTGATGCCAGACTTGATAAGATAGAGACTTCCGATCTGATGGGACAGAATCGTGTTACATTGATTAATCATGTCCCTCATCCATTTGGTCTTACAGTGGTGAGTAGATATTAGATAAGATAGAAACCACTAGAACACCTCACTTCCCCTATCCTCTTCATGTCGATTGGCATTTAAGGCCCTTAAAAGTCAAGTTCAGTTGCACAAAATCCTGCCATGTTGATAAATTATGTCCCAACTCAATTTGATCTCATTAAACACTGATTAATTATGAAACTCATTATTTTAAAGTTCATGACTGATTTGACAGAAATGTTGTTTGTTGTACCAAGTACTGTAATGTCCCACAATAGTCTATTGCATACTGTCAGAAATATTTCAGTGATTTCTGACATTATACCTTGATTGTGACAAAATTGATTACAAATATCAATGCACATGTTTTCTCAAGTTTATGTTTTTATTATGGAAAATAAAGCTTGAATTAAACACATGTTAAACTGTATATTCAGATATTAGCTGCATTGTACATGTTGATATTATGTTCTAAGATTTTGCTTTCAATATATTTTGAAAATAAATATTTGTTATATTACAGTATGGACCTCATATTTACTGGACTGATTGGCAGTCAGAGAAAATAGAAAGAGCTGATAAAACTACAGGAAAAGATCGTGCCGTCATACAGAGACATTTAGAGGGACTGATGGACATCGTAGTGGTGGCTAAAGATAGACAGAGTGGTCAGTTATATTTATTTCATACATTTAAAGGAGATTGCATATGCATGGTATTTAAATCTAATTGTACATATAATCTATTCATACTATGTTGTCTTTTCTCTATCAACTTAATTTTTGGTATTTAAGTGTCATCCATTTCTTGAATTACATTAAAACATGCCCCTGCTTGGTACCAAATTTGTGAAACAATTTATTTGATCATTTTTTACAGGAACAAACTGGTGCAGTATAGGAAATGGTGGTTGTAGTCATCTATGTCTTGCTAGACCCAGGGGAAGATCATGTGCCTGTCCTGATAAAACTACACAAGAACCTTGTCATACATGTAAGTTTTTGGATAGAAACTCTTATGAAATTAATTATACATGTCTCACTGAAAATATTTTATTTATTTTGGTTTTAAAGGAAGTTTGATCAATTTCTTTGTGCATTAAGGATTTATTAATTGAAATTAAAAGAAGAATTAAATTTCTGCTCATTAATATATATTGTGTTTTATCCTGTTTGTTTGATTCCGTAATGGTTATTTACCACATGTCTTAGACTTTATATTCATATTGTAGATCCAGTAACAGACTCGGGAATGGAGAACCAAATTCCTGGATATAATGCTGCTGATGCTGATGAGTAAGTTATTTTATTATACCTTACATATATTACAAACAATTCTATTGGATAACACATAATCACGTGACATGGAATAATTCAGATAATTTTCCATTCAATTGCAAGGGACGAACAACCCTTAAAATTTACACCAGTGGTAAATAACCCTATTATTCACCAACAAATAACATTTGAGTGTCTAGATTTGCACTCGAGTTATCTCCCATGAAAATGAAATAAACAAAACGGCAGCGTTCACGTTATACTGACAGCCATAAAAAAATTATAGTCGGTGTTCAAAAGGACCTTCCACTGTTAGTTCAGTATAATAAAACAATTGTGGCCCCTTAGAATCGATGAATATCCAAAATTGTCAACTCTTTAAAGTTAAAAGCTGCACCCTCATTGAAATAACCTTCTTTGTGTTGACAATTTTAGATATTCACCTTTTCAACGGACCATAATTGTAAATTGTTTGTATATGTCCTTCCTGTTTTAATTATGAAAATAATAAGAAGAATAGGATGAGGTATGACTGCCAATGTGACAACTCTCAACCAGAGACCAAATGACATAGAAGTCAATGACAAACTCATACTGCATAGTCAGCTTTAAAATGCCCCAATAAACAAATGTAAAACAATTCAAACGAGAAAACAAACAACTTGATGCAGAGCTGAGAGTACTCTAGTTCAAATCAAAATACATCTTATTGAAAAATCATGTATCTAATATAAAAAAAGAAGATGTGGTATGATTGCCAATGAGACAACTTTCCACAAGAGACCAAAATGACACAGACATTAACAACTATAGGTCACCGTACAGCCTTCAACAATGAGCAAATCCCATACTGCATAGTCAGCTATAAAAGGCCCCTATATGACAATTCAAACGAGAAAACTAACAACCTTATGTAACTGATGAAACCTATTTAAAATGATTATGGTTATCAATTCCAAATGATGGATATTAAAAATAAAAGCATTAAGAATATTTGATATTAAACATGATGTGGTTATTATAGGTGTACAGATGAAGACGAGAAAGATGGAATTTGTGAGAAACCGAAGAGTGTTCCACAAGCTGGTAAATATCAGTTTTATGTCGGTAGGAAGATTTTGTTCAAAATTCTTATCTAAATGTCTTTATCTTGATTTAGTGATACAGTGAAATCTACAAATTTTACTAACATTTGATAGAAAGCATAATATTTATTCTGGGTAAGAATAAATGATGGAAAAACAGATGGCATCAAATGGAATTAATTACACCTTGGTGTGATCCAGTAGTGATGTCACCAGTGGCATCAAATGGAATTAATTACACCTTGGTGTGATCCAGTAGTGATGTCACTAGTGGCATCAAATGGACTTAATTACACCTTGGTGTGATCCAGTAGTGATGTCACCAGTGGCATCAAATGGAATTAATTACACCTTGGTGTGATCCAGTAGTGATGTCACTAGTGGCATCAAATGGAATTAATTACACATTGGTGTGATCCAGTAGTGATGTCACCAGTGGCATCAAATGGAATTAATTACACCTTGGTGTGATCCAGTAGTGATGTCACCAGTGGCATCAAATGGAATTAATTACACCTTGGTGTGATCCAGTAGTGATGTCACCAGTGGCAAACTATAGAAGCTGAATGACCATGAAATCACATAGAATGTAGTCAATAATGCTTTTTAAACATCTAGTTATAAATTTGTCTTGAATATTCACCGCTGGATGTTCAGCAAGTAACAGACAATAAAAATAACTACATATATATTTATTTTTTACAGCAACTTCTTTAGGAGGAAAAGAAACTGCCATGATAGCTTTGTCTGTTGGAATTGTAGTTATTGTAGCCTTATTAGTGTTTGTTGTTTGGAGAGTTAAAAAGAGGTATGGTCAAAAACTTTTTGCCTTTGATTAAAAAAAACCAAGTTAAAGTATAAGAATCAAATAAAAGTGCTTATGTTGTAAAACACACATACTGTGTTATGCAGATCTGACAGCCATTACTGTTTTTGTGGTTAGAAGTTCTATTTTATGTTGAAATACTTCATCAAATTAGTCTTCCCACCAGTTGTTCATGATATCATATCTTGATTCTAAGATGCAGGAAAAACACAGGCTTATTCGGCATCATGAATGATATTGCGACAGTTTCATTCGCTATTTGTAAGGTCATTAAAGTTTCAGACCATGAACATTTCCTCAATATGTAATTTCTTCTAGAATATACACTTTTCACCTGAAAATATTTTCTTCAAATTTTATCACATTCTGATTTCTGAAATGTTCAAAAAGTTTTATTGTGTTTGATGTTAAAGTTTAATGCTGGAACAAGATATATGATGTCATACAGGATAATAGTTACTGACTGTTTGAGACACTCATGGATAGTCAAGGTTGTTTATCTCCCCCATAGTAGCAGGATAATAGTATTTTTCTATTTTGCAAAGGTACACAGTATGAAAGTGCACTGTGTACCAATTAACATTAAAAGTAAATTGATTAACAAAACAAATTAAAAATACATTGTGAGAACACATTAAGTAAATTCAGGGAATTCAGTGAACCACAAACATTTAAAATGTGTACTCTGTGAAATAATTGTACTATTAGTCACATTAATTATCCTCATACAACAAATTTGTTTATGATACATGTATATGTTGTAGAAGAAGACAAGCATTCCTAACAGAATCAGATGAGTTTGTACGTCTGACATTTTCCAATCCTAATTACCAGAAAACAAGTACAGAAACCATTAACCTAGATAGGTCTTCATCTGCTGACTCTCAAGAATGGAAAATATTTAGATATAGTAAAAAAGATGTAAGTATATCAGATCTTATGAATTAAGTCAGCAACCTAACAATTAACAGCAGTTAAAAACAAACATTTAAAAAAGTTTTAAAAGATTTGTGATAATAAAACAAAAGATTGCAACAGTACAAACAAAGGATATCAGGATTTACCAATAACTATTGGACAGTACAACAAACCACTCTTATCTTCCCGCAAAGAAATAGACCTGTGTAAAACAACAAATGGTCAAGATAGCCTGACTTGGTATAGGAACAACTTTTGTAATACATAAATTTTACAAAACAGTTATCTTTCCATTGGTACAGTTAAATGCCATGAAGTCATGCCTATTATATAATGTTGTATTCAACACTAACAAAAATATAAATATTTCATTATTTTATAAGTCAACAACCATGTAAGGACAGCATATAAAACTTGATAGTGAGACTTGGGTTAGTGATAGAATACTCGTTTTTTCAATTTGAAAATTTTATAGGGTTTGTATTTCCAGAGTTATAAGACTTTTAATAGTCACGTTTTAATCAATATTTATTTGCCCAAGTATATTGTTATGTAAGTTTTTCTACAAAGCCCTTTTACGAATTTTCAATTAGATGCCTTCTTAATATATCAGTTTATGCTCACAACATTTTCAATGTGGGGGAAAAGGGTGTACCATTTCGTCTTTATTCAGCTTCTTAAATAATGCCTATTATTTTACAGCAACAAGTTTCAATTTTAAAACCTTCAAGAGAGGCAAAGACGAGGGGTTCTGAGCGTGCTGCCTTAGTACAACAAATGGACTCTGGTGCTGTGTCTCCTTCACTGCCGAGTCGAGAGAGACAGAGTAAATTATTTAAAGACAGAACTTCTAATAAGGAGAAAGATGTTATCTCTAAAGTTCCTTACAAGCCTGTTAAAACATGACATTATTATAAATATTTTTGTACCTATTTTTTATGAAAGTTTGATGTTATGTGCCAATTTGTGATTTGCAGAGTATTTGAAAGACAAATTTTGTGAAAATATTTTGTTAATATTTCACAAGTAAACGAATATAGAAAACTTTTAAATTAATTTTGATATTATTAAGTCATATTTTTTTTCCAATTATCTCCCTTGTATAAGATCTGATCTGTTCCTGTTTTTTGTAGTAAATTTGGTTATTTGTAGTAATTTTATAACTGACTATAAATCATGTTGGTTGGCAATCTCATCTTATTTATGTATTCATTGAAATCTTTATTGTATTTTATGTCCCTTTTAAAGGATTTTCATGTTCTTTGTTGCTAGGTGACAATTTTTTGTAATTTGTTTTTTATTTAACTTATGCAATGAATTGGTAACTTTTTAAACAGAATTATTAATTTTTTTTAAATTGAATCAGTATATACAAACATCAAATCAGACAGCTTGTGAATATTTATTACGCTTACTTAATTTTTTTACCTGTCCGGTACAGTTGTAGTTTTACTTTGATTTATTCACACTTTGATTTTTTTTAATCTGTTATTTGAATAGTGATATTATATTTAACTTTGCTCAAAAGCCATTTTCCAGAACCAAACTATATTTTTCAGTTTTAATAGCAAGAAAATATCATTGTAAATAAAAACATTTTCATTAATGTAAATATTGAGGCCTTCACTTGCCAGCATTATTTCAGTGTAATAATCCATAAATCATTTTATTTATACAATGTTATATTTTGATGTCATTTTTTATGGTCACAAATATTTGTTTAAATGTATATATGATTTATTATACATGTACTGTAAAAATATTATCATATTCTTGAGGCAGCCATATTTCTGTATCTGAAAGAGAAAATACCTAATCCTGTGTCCCATTTTGCACGTATAGATCGTGTGATAAAGTCAGCAATATTTGTAAGTTTCGGAATCAATACAACATCATCAGCATAAAATTGTCAATTTATGGTTGCTGTTGCGGTAGATTTCAATCAGGATGAGGGTGAGGGTGTCAAAATCGGAAAATGTGGTCAAATTTTTCAAGGTGAATTTGCCTGTGTAGAATTTTAATTGGATTCATAAACAATTGTCACCCAATACCACATTTCTAACCTCTCAACTACAGCTATTTCTGAACTTTCCTATAATATGACACTATTATAAAAAAATATGTCCCAATTGTTGATAAAACATGAAACTTGGATTACATGAATATCACTAATAACATTAACGGTACCAATTTTTCTGCACCAGATGCGCATTTCGACAAATAATGTCTCTTCAGTGATGCTCGTGGCCAAAATATGTAAAATCCAAAGCTTATATAAAAGATGTAGAGCTATAATCCAAAAGTTCCAAAAAGTATAGCCAAATCCTTGAAATCAGTAGAATTCTATTTTTTTTTAAACAGAATGTGTTTAGCCAACCATTTAATAGCCATTCAGCACTATTGATTTTTATTATGGATGTCAAGCTTTAGATATTTGAGATGCAATTCATTTGATGGAAGAATACTACTTTTATGAATGTTGTTATAGACTTATTGGTGTTAAACTATTATAGAAATACCCCAGCTGCTATATAGGTAAGGAAGTGCCGTAATAATGAAACAGTTACCATTATTGTGTATGTATTTGATACTTTTATGTTACATATTATGTACCAATCTTAATAGATCTGATGTAGATAGAAATCAGTTTTTCATTTTAGAAGTCATGATTATTTATATTTTTACATGGTTTCGTTACATGTGATAATTATTTTGGTGCTTATATTTTTGTCAACTTCTCAGATGAACTACTAAAATGCCAGTAAGATTTTTATGTGAATCATTCATTTATACTTTTCATTTTGAAATAATGAAATAAGATACTTGCAAATAATAATTGACCTAGTTTAAACATTACTTGACTTTATTTTTTCAACTTTTTGGGTGAGGAAACATTTTCTTGTGTTTAAATTTCCTGCAGATTATTGATTAACATTTTATGATCAGTTTTAAAATAATTTTGTAGGTACATGTATATATATATTTATCCCCGGCTTAGTATATATCTAGGATTTTGATTGGTTAACGCACGTCGTTACAAAACCCATAGCCCCTGGGTGTTGCTAACCCATATCCCCGGACGTTGCTAACCATTATCCCGGGGAACTTCACGCAAGTTTTCCTTAGTTCCATGATTACACCTTGTGAAATATTGAATTCTGTAGATTATCCATGATGTTTGTAATTAAATATTTAATTCATTAACGATTTTGTCCTATTATACCCGACCATTTACACTCATTCCATTAAATGCATCACTTGACTGCCACATTTTCAAGGAATGGGACTACTGACCTAGCTATGCAAATGACCCACGTTGACGTCACACCATCTATGACGTAACGCTCACAACATTGAGCGCCAAATTCGACTCAATCCAGTTTCTCTGTCTCCGTATTAAAAACTTTTTATATTTGACTACCTGTAGGGTTCTACCAAAGGTAGTACCCTACACCCCGTAGAAACTATGTAAAATTTCCAAATTCAATAGAACCTTTTTAGATAATGAAAGAAACGTTGTTTTCACGTTACACTTTGTATCCGAAATTCCATAAAACTCGCCCGATTCGGACTAAGACCGGGGATAAATTCGTTATCTACGTTCATATCCGTAGATATGGATATTTTAACATCCTTCAGTACCCTGTACACCCTTCGGCTACGCCTCACGGTGTACTTGGGTACTTCAGGGTGTTAAAATATCCATGTCTACGGATATGAACGTAGATAACTTATAATATATATGTAGATATTGGTGTAGACAAGAGAAATTTCCATCATTGTATGTGAAATGTTTCCGATATGATACCTCACTTTGTAATATAGAAACGTAGTCACATGGATGTTGGGTTAGATGAGTTTGAAAGTGAATTGTATCTAAATACATGTAACACAAGGGTGTGTCAGTAGGAAATATTTATATGATTGGATTCAAAATTATCTTAACTTTGGGTATCAGTTTAAGTTAAAAAGATTGTTAAAACATAATGTTCTTCTAGATTTCCTTCAAAATATATTTGATTTCAGATTATTAATGTATAAAATGAGATTTTTTTTGTTTGTTTGTTGAAAAGCTACATTTTGTATATGTTCCCCTTTTTCAAATCATCTTCACAATATTGGTAATTCTACTATTGTACTGTTATATAACAGTCTGAACTGTTTTTGTGACCATTTTATTCTGTTTAGATGTGGAAGTTATGAATGATGCTTTCTTTAAACCTTTTTCAAATTTTTGAAAAATATTTTTTGGTGCACATTTTTTATGCATTGTACATTTTATGCATTTTTTTTTATTTTACTTTATAGTGTAACAAGATGGTGCTCCTGTATTTTTTGCTTTTCACAAAATGATTGTTGATTCAGTACATTGAAGTCAGGTTGTGTTTTGTATATAGATATTGTTATTTTCTTACTTTTTTATCTGGACGTCATGATGCAATTTAAATAAATTTGTCGTTTTAGTGCTAATTTATAATTATATGAATTGAAACCTGTCCCCTAAACTTCACAAGATTAAGTTTATTAAGAATAAAATTGATAAAGCAGACAATTTCTTGACAAAAGAGTTCATGACAGTTTGTTTACTTTTATTATAAAAATAGTGTCGACTGCCACAATAAGGAATTGATGATTGATGTCAGCCAATCAAAACTTGTTTTACATGTCATACTTTTTTAGAACTGATGTTATTGGTAATTATTTTACATTGTTGTTTAGAATTAACACTTTTAGCTTGCTTTTCGTAAAAGTTAGTAATATTTATCATCAGCAATAATTTCACGTTTTTTTTAATTTGATAAATTTCCAAGTTGTAATATATATCTATATGCCATTGATGGTAAGTTCAGAATTAAGACAATGTACGAGTTAATGCCAACAAATTATACACATCAATTAATCAGCTTTTCAGTTTTAGTCATAATGTAACTTATAATATCTACCTCAAAAATTTGAATTGAAAAAATGTCATTCAATTTTAAGAAACTTATCACTCAAACACTTTTAACTGATTAAACAGTTACAACATATGGTTTGTTGTGTTGTGAAGAGTCAAAAGCTTAGTAACTGTTAAGTTTAATTCTATATTTAGAAATGAGATTTTAAAAAGTGGAATAGTATTTTTGTTAACAGACACATTTTGAGAAGAGGTGCACATTAAAAGCTAGTATCTTCTATTTGAACCATTTGAAACTGTTTGAGTAATAATGTATTCACCATGTAATTATCATATGAAATTATTAATTTAAATTTACATAAGTACCTGTACTTGTAGTCCCAAATAATGACCTTTATTAATTTATCATAAAATTCAGCACCATGTAGTTATAGTAGAAATGACAGTTGTATAGAAACCTCCTTTTTACTTTCCATTAGATTTTATCTTACATTTGTGTCACAGTTAGTTAGCCAATAAACTACAAAGGAAAGTCTTTAATGTTAGCCTTGTCAGAAGAGGCTTCATTTGTCATTCATCACCTGTCAGTGTGCAAGTTTTCCACACACAAAGTTTGCATTATAACTACTAAGCTTATTGACACCAAATTACCAACAAAATTTTCTTTAGAATGTGAAGGTTCTAAATTACAACAAATATTGATAATGTAGACAACCAACATGACTGACCGCAAGGGATTTAATTTGGCAAAATATAAGTTTTTATGGCTTTTTTTAGTCAAGAATTTTTTCACCAGAGTTAATTATTTTGTATACATTCATTTGAATTGATTGAGTCACAATTTTCTTTTGTACTGGATTGTCAGTATTTTATTTTGAATCGAAATCATTTTTCTATTCAAGATTTCTATAGATATATTTGTAACTGTATCCCTGTCTAATTCAGATTACTTTACTGGTCTCCTCATACTGTTCCCCCTCTACTAAACTTCATTACACTACATTTCTTTATGATTTAGTTATATACTCTTAGACCACTGCCATTGATTTGTACGGGTAATTAATTACTTTTTGATTTATATTCATCACTTACCTTAATTCTACCTAATCATGTCCAACTTAAGTATTATTTTCCATCGGAACTAATAAAGTTACCATCCTACCATTATTTTTACTTTTAATGATTTTATACTTTACACCAGAAACCATTCATGTTGGTACCCGATTAGCAAGTTGGAAATTCTATTTAATTTTATCAAGAACTATCAAAAAAATATGCAGTTGTTTATTACAAATGTACAAAAATCACTAAGGCAGAAAACTTTTAATTAGCTCTTTATAGAATAAAATTGAATCGACTGGTTTCATGAAAAAAGTTGGTTTAACGTGAATGGTTTCTGTGATGATTGAGTTTTTTTTTTTATAATTGTTCCATACACAGGGTAAAATTTATATGTAAACTATTCATGTGTTGTGGAATCATACTGACTGTATAAACAATGACTATGATTGACTAAACTTGTTCTGTAATCAGCGTAAAAAGAACAATAACTATGATTAAACCTTTTCCCGTAAATGAAAATTTCAGAACGTTTTGATTTTTTTTTTATAATTAAATTTTCTTGCATAAATCAATTTTGTAAATTACAGACTATTCTATTCATCTGTATCATGGCATTTTATATAAATAGGGGAAAACAATGAATTCAATATAATTTTGATATAAGAGGCGGTCATTGTCATTGTTTATTATGATAAAATCATCATTTTCACCAAATTGATATTATAAATATTTAAATATAGAGATATGACTCATTTTCCATTTATTGCATGGACTTATGTCATTGAAAAATAAAATGATATTCTAACACTGTTTTTGTTACATTTATTTACACTGGTTGATTTCCTAATGAATTGTAGAGTAGATTTGTAGATTTGTTGGTGTTAACATCACTTTCAGCAAACCTTGGCTCCATGGCTCAAGGCGGCAGTTTGTCACATCGCTTTGGCCCACCATAGAAAGTGATAATTAATTGTACTGGTGTTCACAATAGTTGCATCCAGTTGCTTTCATCATCACAATTTTCCATTTTTAACAAGTGGATGAAACAGCAATTTTTCATTTATAAGGAAAAACAATGATAGACATAAATGACTGGTGGTGTGTTATTTAAAACAAGAGTGCACATCGTGACATGCTGAACTGTCTCACTTAACATGATCCAAGAGAATGAGGTCAAGGTCAGATAAACCAAACTGGAAATACAGTAATATCATACCCCAAATATGCTTTAAATTATAGTTGACCAATTGCACTTGTATCTAAGAAACAAACTTAACCAGGAAACTTAAGATTGACATATGAACCATGCAGATGAAATTTGAGGACAGATGATAATTTCCAGACAGACATATACACCTTACAATCATTCCATACACCAAATATAGTTGACCTATTACTTATCATATTAGAAAAACAGACCAAAACACAAAAACTTACTTTAACCACAGTACCATGAAAATGAGGTCAAGGTAAGATGACACCTGCCAGTCGCACATGTACACCTTACAATCATTCCATACACCAAATATAGTATACCTATTGCTTATAGTATCAGAGATAAGGACTTGACTACGAAAACTTATTCTTGTTCACTGATCCATGAAATGAGGTCAAGGTCAAGTTAAAACTGTTTGACAGGAATGAGGATAATGCAAGGTAGGCACATACAAAATACAGTTATCCTATTACTCATCAAGAATACTAAAAATCTTAACTTTATTTAAAATAGTCTCTGAACCCTTAAAATGCGGTCAAGAACAATGGACATATGTCACCACTAAGAGAATTTTAAATCTTGGACTTAATCTTCTCCAGTAACTTTATTCACAGGAATAAATAAAACAAAGACTTGTATAAAACAACAATTGTGATTTATTGATCAACAATAGTACAGTTACAGTAGATTGTCCTACAATCCTATCACAGAAAAATACATCCTGTTTACAAAACAGTGTCTCCCAATATTCCCCTACTATTGACGTTGTAAAACCTTACAGTTAAACCAAGTTTAACAGTGTCTCAAATATTCCCTATCAATGATATCATAAAAATTTACAGTTTAACCAAGTTACTGTCCATCACATTTATAATATTTAGTAACTAATACATCTAAAGACCAAAATTATCACATTTTTTATCTGTACTACAAGGTTTAACTGATCAATTATTGCAAGTATATTTCTTAGATTTTTTAATCTTAAATGTATTATGCTTAATTGGCAAAAGTGGCAAATGTTCGTGGAAAGTGAAATGATGGTTAGAAATGAAGCAAAGTTAAAAAAAAAAAAAAATTAACATTTCAATTACTATCAAGAATATATCACACATGTAAAAAGAATTTATAGCATTTTGTCAACAATATTTCAATAGTTTTAGAATTGTCTTTAAATCTTTAGTAAGCATTACATATCAAGTCTGTGAAACACAAGTCAGATATATAATTATTTTTTGTGGTTCAATTGCAGATCAAAATCGGAGTTTTAAGTTTTAGTTAAAATTCAAATAATAAAATCACCAAATGCTTTTTTCTTCAAATTTATGTGATTCTTCTAAGGTTAAATAACATTGTTATTAATGATAGAAATTCATGATTTTTGACAGAAAACCTCACACAATACATTATCCACACAATACATTTGCTTTTAATCTAAATTATGCTTTAACAAAAAAACTTTGACAATGAAAAATATTACCCAATTTGGTTTTATTTTTATGGCTGTTTGAGAAATAAATGGGGGCTGAAAGACACTTATTATTTTACCCGCCACGAATAAAATTTTATTGATTGTTTCCTATAATTGTTCAGGCTTTCTTCCTAAAAATAACCAAATTTTTCATGGATGTGCCTTCCAACCCCCATTCAATTCTAATCTGGAACAGTCATTAAAGATTTTAAATAACATTCATTGTATAGATATTACACACTTCAACAAGATTTATAACAAGAATAAATATATATATATATATATATATATATATGATAAAAAAAACAGATCCATGGACGGATATATACAAATTAACAACAAAGTGATATGACATAAATCAACAATATCCACACCAAGGATGGAAGGATAAAATAAATATTAGGACGGAGGAATGTATTGGATAAATAAAAAAAGTTAACAATGTATAATTAATACTTTATGACAGATATGGACTAAAATAGTTATCAACACTGACTAGTGGAAGAGGCCTGCTCATTTTTGGTAAAAATGTCTACCAATTAAAAGCTACCCTAATGTTCAACAGGCATGGGAAAAAAATACTGCAAACCATTTACATGTATGTTAGTACCTTTGATATTATGACAGGTTTAATACTCTTAAGAATCAAGTAAGCTGCTGAACAATATATCAAACAAATATTTGTAACTGGTTTGTAGCAGTTTTAATAATGCCTCTGAGATTCTTATAACCAGATATCTATATAAAGTAGCATGCTAGTGAATTGTTGATGTAAATACAAAAATAAAAACTATGAAGTATAATTAAAATTATTTCTATAACCCTCATAATATGCCATGAAATTTGTTGTGAAAGATTATATAAAATACTGATCTGAACTGTATCTGACTAGCTGTCCTATAATACCAGAAGTCTGTTAAATATTAAGGAGTCAAATGGATTTCAATTTATGCTGCAGCCTTGCTGTTCAATAATACTAGAAGTCTTGTTAAAGATTAAAGAGTGATATGGATTTCAATATATACTGCAGCTGTGCTATTTGAGCAGTCAAATTGCATTGACCGTATATCACCTTGTTTATGACGTTGACAATGTGTTTCCGTAGGGTTTTATTCATGACGTCAATAAAACATACAGGTTCGCGGCAATTTTACGTTGTCCGCTCACAATTAAAGAATGACGGTTTTTACCCTAAATACTTCATTTTGAACAGTTATAAGAGTTGCAGTATATAAAGAATAACCATACATTGTCTGGAAATATCAATCTGTCATTTGTACTCGGCTCGAAACAGGTAGAAATGCTCGGCACAGCCTCGCTTTCTACCTGTTTCTAAGCCTTGTACAAATAACATTGATATTTCGAGACAATGTATGGTTATTCTGTATTTATGCTGCAGCTTGGACAGACCCTCATCCTTTACTACTTATGAGTCCGACATGTGCCACCTCTGAATGAAACAATCAGAAGCAAGATATTGCATAAGATAACATTGATATCAGCCCAACAGTCTTTTCTTATTTCGATGATTTTGAATTTTCCAAAAGAAAATTTTATGAAAATATCACATTAATATTGCAAGTAAAATAAGTAGAAATAAAAATATGAATGATAATAATTAATATTGTCACACAATTCAAGCACTTCAAATGCTTTCTACAGAATGTCTTAAACATTATTTTCAAATAAATGGAACGTCTCAAACAATATTTTTACAGTTATGAATCGTCTCAAACAAAATTTTAATGATATGATTCTACAATTTTTATAACAGAAGTACTTGCTGTTTGCAATTGTAAGGAATACACAAGCAAATATCACTCACATCAATTTCACTTGAATTTTTATTCATGTGAATCTCACATGAAATTCACATGAATTTCACCTCAAATGAGCTTATACGTGAAACTCACATGAAATCAGATTTTTGTGAATTTCATGTGAATCTCATGTCGAACTCATTTTTGAATTTCACATGAAAATCACATAAAAAAATTTCATGTGAAATTCACATGAATTTTTAAAATAGAGTATTTCAAATAGCATTTAAATTTTCAATTTTAATTAAAATCATGAAAATATAAAAAAAAATTGTAAATTTCACACGAAATTCATGTGAAAAATTTCACATCAGATTCATGTGAATCTCAATTCACGTGAAATTCACATGAAATTTTTCACATGAGTTTCATGTATAAGCACGATTGAGGTGAATCTCACATAAAAATTTTCATGTGAATTTCATGTGAGATTCATGTGAATTTCATGTGAGATTCATGTGAAATTCATGTGAGCAAATTTTGCCTGTGAATGTTGCAACAAAAAATGAAGATATCAATCACTAAACAAAATACAAATTTGCAGTACACAAGTGAAGACACAATTTATCTACATCAATATTTGCTTATACATGTACCAGGAATGGATTCTTTAAAAACAACTTATATCAATAGAGAAACTTTCACTTTAAAGTTTTTTTCTTTTTTTATTACAATAAATTATTCAAATATATGAGCTGTATCATAAAAAGGTTATGATAAATTTAACCAAAATCTGAAATATATCAAATATATTTAACCAGCACTTGAACTTTATTAACATTAAAATACTACTTTTTGATAAAATACCTTGAAATAATCAATTAAGTTTCATAAGCATTTTAAAATATCAATATTATATTTATTATAAAATATCAGATGTCGTCAGTTTCAATTTACAGGTTATACCAAACTGACATGGAAAGATAGAAGGGTATGAAAAAGGAACTCAAGTTACTACCAATCCTTACAAAGTTTGATTGTACATCTTATGGTTGAATTTGAAAATCGAAATAGTAATTTGCTTATCTTTTCAATGTTAAATTAATCGAAATTTGTTTATAAATCACCTTTTCAGAGATGAAGTACTGAACTGTATGGGATAATTAGAAAATAAATAGTATAGTGCTATTCCAAAAAAGATTCAATTGTTTTTTAAGAATGTTTCATGTTAATACCAACAATAATAATTTGCAATAACTTTGACCATAAATAACATAGGAATATTCACTACATTTAGTATTATGCTGGTAACAATAGAGTCAATAAATTGTTTGGTTGATTGCATCAGTACCCAGTTTGTGTCTACTTAAGTTGTAATCATAAAGGTTGTAACTCGCTCCTTTTCTTCTTCCCTTTCCTGCCCCCACCAATAGGTTGTAATGTTTCCAGACGTGTAGGTTTACGGACCAATGGATCATTCTCTTGACTGATGAGTTGACCGTGGACAGCAGCAGCACGTAAGCCACTGCTCATCTGGTCATGTTTACCAAAACCATTGGACACTGGCATTGGAGCTGCCTTCTGGATACTATGTTTAACTTCAGACATATCTGCAAATATAAGCAGTAATTTGTTCTTAATACATGTAATGAAGGTATTAGATTGACTAATTTTACTTGCTATATGTACAGTCAGTTGAAAGGAAGGTTTTACATCTAAATATAGGACTGAAAACATTTTTAAGATAAGTTTTTCAATACTTACAAGTTAAACTTATGAAAATTGAGAATTTGTTATTTGATGTGTGGTACAATAATTGAATTTAAACATCCTTTCTATTTTTTATCTTACTCACAGTTTATTTACTTCAAGATTAATATGGTCAATAGACAGTTTTTTTAACATACGGTGAGCAAAGATGCAATATAAACAATTGGAACTCATACCACATTTTCTTATATCTAAGACCTTGTCCATCAGATAGAACATTTCTTACGGTAAAACTATGTCAGCATTTAATAAATAAACAAGTGAAACTGCGAGCTACTGCTCACTGATGATACCCCCGCCGCAAGTGGATAATATTAATAGTGTAAAAATATGCAAGTGTTCGGTAAACAGAAAGTTGTCGAGTGATGAATCTGAAAACGCATCACACGGTATAGCTGACTTATAAAAATCCTGAAACCAAATTTCAGAAATCCTTGTATTGTAGTTCCTGAGAAAAATGTGACGAAAATTTTCAACTTGGCTATCATGTGTAAAATCATACAAGTGTTCGGTAAACAGGAAGTTGTCGAGTGATGAATCTGAAAACGCATCACACGGTATAGCTGACTTATATAAATCCTGAAACCAAATTTCAGAAATCCTTGTATTGTAGTTCCTGAGAAAAATGTGACGAAAATTTTCAACTTGGCTATCATGTGTAAAATCATACAAGTGTTCGGTAAACAGTAAGTTGTCGAGTGATGAATCTGAAAACGCATCACACGGTATAGCTGACTTATATAAATCCTGAAACCAAATTTCAGAAATCCTTGTATTGTAGTTCCTGAGAAAAATGTGACGAAAATTTTCAACTTGGCTATCATGTGTAAAATCAGACAAGTGTTCGGTAAACAGGAAGTTGTCAAGTGATGAATCTGAAAACGCATCACACGGTATGGCTGACATATATAAATGTTGATACCAAATTACAGAAAGGGTGGATGTGTAGTTCCTGAGAAAAATGTGACGAAAGTTTCATGGGACGGACTGACTGACGGACTGACGGACTGACGGACTGACGGACTGATGGACGGACTGACGGACTGATGGACGGACAGACAGAGGTAAAACAGTATACCCCCCCTTTTTTAAAGCGGGGGTATAATAATCTGAGTCCAGTGGTTTAAAACTTTACAATTTTGCCATCAGTAACAACTTGACTCTGATGTTAATTACTTACTTGTTCGGCTGATTGGCTGGTTCAGATATTTTTTCACTCTCTTGTTCTCAAAATAGTCTGATGACGAATCATGCTTGTTGTATAAACTCTGTAAAATATGAAAGCTAATATCATTTCTCTTCTATGATAAATATAAGGGTAACAGCGACCACAAAGATAGGTCTATGCCATAGGAGCTATTAGTTCAAAATTAAAGATCAGCAAAAAGCAGTTGTTTTTCTGTTGATTAGGAAATAAATTCTACCTTTTGAATAAAAAAAGTGATATGTAGACGACATAATGCTATAGATGTGTATATTTATCTTTTCTATATTTTTTGCTGCCTCATTAATGTTTACCTCAAATCTTGTCTACCCCTACATTCATACAAATATAAACATAAATTAATGAGAATGTGTCCATGGGACAAAGATGAGGCCCTTGCTTGCATATAAAGTTATAAAAGGACATTACTAAAGAACTATCAAAGTTATAAATTAGAACATGGTCTGAGATTTGAGGTAATAAGCATTATGTTTAAGTTTCAAACATTTGGTTGTGGCAAACAAGAAGGAGAATGGAAACAAAAAATTCAACAAGTTTCTATTTGTAAAGGGACATAACTCTAGAAAGGTAAAATTGACACTACCCAAATTCAAAATTGATTTGTGTTTTGTGGTAATAAGCATTATGTATAAATTATAAAACATTTAGTTGAGGCAACCAATTTTGAGACGTCTGGACGTATACATACAAGGATAAAACTAAAACGAAGGTAAACATATACTAAACACTACTGACCTGTGCATATCTATCCTCTTCGTTGTCATAGATACTAGCATTGACCTCCCCATTAGTTACAGGTCGTGGTCGACCATGTGTATTGTTACTGACCCTTCCTCCTGGCATTACACCCTCTGTAGAACAAGAAAGTTTATTTATACAGTAAAACTCTCAATAAATCACGGTGTTATGAAACTTTAGTTCATTGCTCAAGTATTTAAGATGATTTAACACAATTTTTCTGAAACAGAACATTTACAGTAAAAACTTTTAATTGACAAACTATATTTTAAAGAAATCTCTAAGACATTATTTTCAATAAACAATTTCTGCTACCAAAAAAACATCTCAGTTATTTTATATTCAAAATAAAATAAAAGTACTGTAAATTCAGAAATTATTGCGAGGTTTTTATTATTGCGAATCATACGACTGAGTTGTAAACGCAATAATTAAAACTCGCATTTTGTAATATTTTTAACTGAATTAAGCATGACTTTTCTCAAAATCGTAAAAATTAGAATCGCATTCAAGTGTAAAATGAGAAAATCGCAATAATAAATGCACGCAATAATTTCTGAATTTACAGTAATAAATCTGAATTTGCCAACATAACGGTAATGAAAACATATATACTTTACTAGAAATTAAATTACTTTCAGGAAATGCTTTTATTTCTCAAAGTCAGTTAATGGAAAATATCATTTAATGTAAACAGGTAGTGCGAGAGAAATTCTATAAGATATATTTCCATATTCAGTTAAATTAGTTATATACAATTTTCTATCATAATAAGTTGCCTGAGTATACAAAAATGTTAGAAGACTGTTTATTACATCTTTACAATGGATCTATTGGAGGAGTACTTATTGATATTTTAGCATTGACAAAAATCTGGTTTATATTTAAGCAGAAATAATGTGAATGTCTCAAATCAGGAACATGTTATTTAGTTGTTGTCGTTGGGTCTGCCATAATCTTTATGTTTAAGGCTTTTAGCAAAAATCATGATATCAATTTTCTTTTTTGAATTGTTTTACGTTTTGTGACTCTGGGGCAATTTATAGCTTACTATACAGCATGGGTTTTCTCATTGTTGAAGGGTATACAACAACCTATAGATATTTCAATTATCATCCTTTTCGTTGGGGTCTCAGGTGGAGAGTTGTCTCATTGACAATTGAACCACATCTCCTTATCTTTATATTCAAGGATGCTACTGAAACAGTAATTATTAAGTACTTCTTTATAAAAAGAGGGAGAGAGTTCCAACAGGTCATTGAAAACAATTAACTAACAGCACCATGGCAACAAAATAATAATGGGGAAAAGATTAAAAAAAAAGTCCAAACAAAAATAAATAGAAAACTACAGAGAAAAACAACCCCCACCAAAAAGCCAGTGTTGCATTCAGTTATCACATTAGTCCAAAAGTAATTTCTTGAGGATTATTTTCTGTTCTAGAAAAAAAATTTAGTAAACAAATACTCTCCCTTCCAAAACAATAAATGCAAAAGTAATAGGTCAGTGCAAGAGAAAATTGTAAACACGCTTATACACTTCTATATACCCATGATAAATATTGATTATACAAAGATGCTAGACAGTTTTCAGAAACATAGAGCAAAATAGAAAAGTTAAAATGACCTTGCTCGGGCATTCCTGGCATTGCTGTAAATTGAAATAAACATGCTTAGTAAAAAACTGAAAACAAGAAACTTGTCAACTGTATACCTTGTCTCTCTAATCCAGATCTAAACTCAGTATCTAACAAATAAAACATATACTTAACTTACAATCTATAGTAGTTATCTTTGTAGACTGAAAACTGTTTTTTATCTTTTAAACACATGTTTTAAAAGGCCAATTGTATGAAAAAATTAGTAAGATGATGCAAATTTTGGAAAGCAAAAGTGAAACGCTACTTTTTAAATTAAAGTTCAAGAAATGATTTTAAAATCTTGTTTATATAAAAAAGATTGCATAAATAAATCCTTTGTTTTAACATGCATAACATGTCAAATGTTGAAAATATTGAAAACTTATATTGTCTAGTGTGTTTTGGGGGAAAAAATTAAGATATTGTTTATAAGTGTAAATTTTTATCAATATATTACAAATGATTTTCAGTTTTTAAAGATACTGGATAACACGAATTGGCAATTGGTCATTTTTCTAAAGTGAAATTTTGAAAGTTAACTCAGTCTACAAATATGACGTAACATAAAAAATATATAGTATGTACACATACAACATGAAGACTGTATCAATGTTAATGATGGGCTGGGGAAAAATGTAGATACCAGGTTATAGTGATGTGAGAGAACACCAGAATTTATTATTATACCTTTATAATTTAAGACATATACTTGGGTTAGAACATACTGATTTTTATGATTTTTTGTTTACAAAATTAAGACATATAAATCACACTTGTCAGGCCTTTAAATGATCAAATTAGATAAATACTTTTTAACATTAAACTTTGCACTAGTTTATGATAATAATACTGATAAGTACTAAAATTAATTCCTTCATTACATTTTTCAAATAGTAATTCATCCTTTGAACCTTAAAACCAGAATGCAGCAGAACATAGGTTTTTGATTTAGAAGGAATAAATCATAAAAATTAGGCCAAATTTGTATTAAATCTCTCACACCTAGTACATAAACTCTTCCTGATGGCATGGGTGTTAGCCTTGAACTAGAGTAAAGGATCTTAAACCCATGTTATAATATAATTAATTACACTGTTAGTTATATCTAGCAACAACACCAGCATATACTACTTGATATCAAAACTTTTACTTTCATTCAATTATTTTAAACTTTTGAACTAAACTTTGAATTTTACAAACCATTCACAATCATGTTTTTCTGTTTATATGAAAATAAAAGGCTCAAATGACCTTGTATCAATCACTTCACAGCCAATTTTTATGTGTTGAGAAATACTATCAACCATTCAGTATAGAAAATCTAGATTTCATGTAATCAAATATATAATATAACCTGAAACATTTAGTTTTTTTTTTGTCTCCTGCTTTCACATAAAAGTTATACATTAATCTCATGTAAATGAAAGTAAAAGTTTTTATGACTACAAGCAGCACAATAGTTTTGTAGTTTACCTCTTCTATCCATTACACTATTGCTATTTCCTATTAATAAAATCAATTCAACTTTAAAACATAGAAAAAATTTAAAGAAAAAATACAGCATTACTTCCATTGCTCTTTACTCAAAGATTGTTTACAGATAATGGATGTTGTTCTCATTTTTTTTTCTGTTATTCAATGTTATATGTGCATCATAGATTTTGTGATTGTAAATACTATGCATGGAGTGAATGCTTGTGATAATAATTGTCATTCTACGTATATATGGATGGTATTTGAGTTATTTATCAATAATTAGCATGTGACTCAGGGTAATGATATGTAATATTGAAATTTTAAGGAATATGTATATTGATATTTGGAATTCTAATGATTACCTATGTGTTACAGAAATTTAAAAATAAGATAATTACCTGCAACAGGAAGTGCTGTATTATTAATTTGCATCCTGGGAAATATCCACCTTCCATTGTCTTCATCCCATTTACATTCCTTCTTAACTCTATCAATATTTGCATAGTTACAATCCCTCCTCAAACAAGGATGAATTTTGTCTATCAATCCTTCCAATAGTAAGAGTTGTCTTTCTTGTTTTCGGATTGTATCAAGATAATCTATTCTTTCAAATTGGAACTCTGACTGTATGTCTATAATATCTCTTTCTAATGATTCAATCTACAGAAAAGTAACATAACGATCTAACTATCGTAGGTGGGGCATAAAAATTAAGAAATTAAGAACAAACCACATTCGATCTATACTTCAGCATAATTATCATTAGTTATATCATAGTGGTATACATGTTAAATTCCTATTTTTCTCATGGTTTGCAGTGTTCTCCCCAAGATTTTTGGATAGCGCTGTGGTAAGCGCGTAACTTTCCACAATTCTCAGTATCTTTGTCGCAGCGCACGGTTTGTTTGTAATTGATTTGTTATGTGTTTTTCTTATATTATGCTATTGATGTTTTCCCTTGTAATGATCGATGTACTCATCATGCTCATGGAAGTTACCCCTTTGTTTGTTTTAAATGTTATTGTCTGGATATAGAAGAAGAGTCTTTTTTTTCCATTGTAAATTCATATAATCCTCATATTATCTGTGTATAAAACCCAAGGAGAAGTCTTTTTCCATGATGGGTCTATACCAGACTGCCTATGTGAAGATTTCTTATTACTAACAGAACATGTAGGACCAACAATAAAGTAATTGTCAGCTTCTGTGTTTGGTTTTGTAACACACTGTAGCAGTGTACTGTTAACCTTACGACATTTGACAGGAATTGACATTTTTTAGCATAATGATTTCTCATTTTACTGATCTTAATGTTTTATAATATTCAAATGGCTGGACATCAAGGGTGAATTTCTCAAGTCATGTCAGCTTGGGGTTCGTTTTTCTAATTATATCCTCTCCATTGTTTTCAAATGGTAAAATTCATTACTGCAGAATTGCTGACTAAACAATTATTAGTTCGAAAAGGTGATAATTAATACTTCAAAGACGTGCTCATTTTCGGGGTTCGTATGGATAGTAATCCCGGCAAATTGTAACAAACCACAGGCACTTGTTTCTGTCAATATGGGGTTTACTATCCATACCCATACGAAAAATCCCTGTTTTCATACCGTTATGGATAGTAAACACCATATTGACAGAAACAAGTGCCTGTGTAACAAACACCTGTGGCTGTGTTTGATCATTTTTAAATCATCATTTGTTCTCAAAGTTAGTAAAAAAAGTTTGTGAGTGTCGTCGGGAAATGCAGTCAATTTATTTCATCTCATTTCATTCATATATGCTTCTAGTTTTTAGTTTCTTGTGTATAATTCGGAGTTTAGTATGACATCCATTATCACTGTACTAGTATACATATTTTTAGGGGCCAGCTGAATGACACCTATGGGTGCGGGAATTCTCGCTACATTGAAGACCCATTGGTGGCCTTCGGCTGTTGTCTGCTCTGTGGTCGGGTTGTTGTCGCTTTGACACATTCCCCATTTCCTTTCTCAATTTTATTCTATATATTTTTTTAATTAAAACAATAGATGTCAATGTTGAAATCTTTGTTTATTTTGATCTTACAAAGTCGCCATTTGGTAAAATTTATTAGACTGGTCCTGCAGAGTTACTTCATACAACATATTTTTCATTCAGAAATAGTAAACCAGTCGATCACGTGATCCAAAGTGAAAAATATGCGGGAAATTTGAAAAAAATTACGAAAAATATATAGCGACGCGCTTGAGTTGGATAGCGCTGCAGTCAGAGCAATAAAACAGCGGGAAATTGTGATAGCGCTGAAAAGCACAGCGCTAAAAGGGCCTGGGGAGAACACTGGTTTGTACAGGTTCAAGTTTTTATGAGGAATTTTAGTTTCAAATATCCACATCATATATCTCAGGTTTTTTTTTATAGATGATCTTACTGTTAGTTTACCACTGTTGTTTTCACATAAATTCTTGATAAATATGTTACATATAATAGAGAGAATGAAAAATGCATGTCTTTTTGTTTGCATCTGTCCTAAGTCAGGAACTTGATGTTCTTTGGTTCCATTTGTCAATAAGTGTTTCTCGTCTTTTATTTAGATTAGAAGGTTGGTTTTCTGTTTGATTTGTTTTACACTTGTTATTTTGGGCCCTTTATAGCTTGCTGCTTTGTGTGAGCCAAGGCTCTGTATTGAAGACTGTACTTCGAACTATAATGGTTAACTTTTACAAATTGTTACTTGGATGGAGAGTTGTCTCATTGGCACTCATACCATATATTCTTATATCTATGAGCTGACAACATCAATTCGTGTAATACATCTTTATTATACCTTGTCTTTTTCCTTCTCTAAAACTTTATTTTTAGCTTGTAACTCTGCCTGCGTATCATCATAAATCTCCAACATGATAAAGTCATCATCCATGTTAGCTATGGCCTCTGTTGACAAGAAAAAATATATCAGTACCACAACTCACTCCAGCATTAGATGTATATTATAAAAAGATTATCAAATTGAAAGAGGATTGAATAAATATAATTGATATAAAATTTACATATATCTGAGCAAATTAAAGTTATAAATAAAACATAACCTAAGTCATTCAAGTATGACAAGTAGGCCATAGTGGCTTAGTAAAGCCTTAGTTGTGGTTTCTGTTCAATTAATTACCCATAAGCCTTTCCTTCCTTTCATCTGCAACCAACTGTCTATTTTTTCTTCTTTCTTTCATTTCTGCATTATCACTCTGTTCACCTCCTACCATCTGTCTTTCTAACTCTTGTAATCTGCAGCAATACCATATATATAATCATATTATTAACAGCTCAACTCAAATTTTAATAGAATTGCGTTTTTACATTCAAAGCCAACCAACCTTCAAATACATACACTTCTTAGAACACATTATATCCATTGTTGAATCGTGTATTACTTTTAGAGCTATATAAGTATGTAGAACTGCTAGCGATGATCTACTACATTAATGTTTAAATTCCTAATTTAATCTCACTTTTATTTTTTGTATGTACTTGAAGAGAGCAGTAAAATTGCAGAGTAAGTTTCTTTTCACTAGTCTGAACCCTCTTTTGTGTCTGTTTCTGTTGTAACTTTATATCCATTTCAGTTGGAGAAAACTATGGTCCCCCAATCTCTCATCAGTTTCTATATTTTTTAACTACAATACCCTTATCATTTTCTTACCTTTTTAAAGCCTCTTCCTGCTGGTGTTTAATTTGGTCCTGCATGTTTGTTTGAGTAGGAGAAGAACTAGGTGCCACCAGACCTTCATCATTTTCTTACCTTTTTAAAGCCTCTTCCTGTTGGTGTTTAATTTGGTCCTGCATGTTTGTTTGAGTTGGAGAAGAACTTGGTGCCACCAGACCTTCATTATTTTCTTACTTTTTAAAGCCTCTTCCTGTTGGTGTTTAATTTGGTCCTGCATGTTTGTTTGAGTAGGAGAAGAACTTGGTGCCACCAGACCTTCATCATTTTCTTACCTTTTTAAAGCCTCTTCCTGCTGGTGTTTAATTTGGTCCTGCATGTTTGTTTGAGTTGGAGAAGAACTCGGTGCCACCAGACCTTCATCATTTTCTTACCTTTTTAAAGCCTCTTCCTGCTGGTGTTTAATTTGGTCCTGCATGTTTGTTTAAGTTGGAGAAGAACTAGGTGCCACCAGACCTTCATCATTTTCTTACCTTTTTAAAGCCTCTTCCTGCTGGTGTTTAATTTGGTCCTGCATGTTTGTTTGAGTTGGAGAAGAACTAGGTGCCACCTGACCTTCATCATTTTCTTACCTTTTTAAAGCCTCCTCCTGCTGGTGTTTAATTTGGTCCTGCATGTTTGTTTGAGTAGGAGAAGAACTTGGTGCCACCAGACCTTCATCATTTTCTTACCTTTTTAAAGCCTCTTCCTGCTGGTGTTTAATTTGGTCCTGCATGTTTGTTTGAGTTGGAGAAGAACTAGGTGCCACCTGACCTTCATCATTTTCTTACCTTTTTAAAGCCTCCTCCTGCTGGTGTTTAATTTGGTCCTGCATGTTTGTTTGAGTAGGAGAAGAACTTGGTGCCACCAGACCTTCATCATTTTCTTACCTTTTTAAAGCCTCTTCCTGCTGGTGTTTAATTTGGTCCTGCATGTTTGTTTGAGTAGGAGAAGAACTTGGTGCCACCAGACCTTCATCATTTCCTTACCTTTTTAAAGCCTCTTCCTGTTGGTGTTTAATTTGGTCCTGCATGTTTGTTTGAGTAGGAGAGGAACTAGGTGCCACCAGACCTTCATCATTTTCTTACCTTTTTAAAGCCTCTTCCTGCTGGTGTTTAATTTGGTCCTGCATGTTTGTTTGAGTAGGAGAGGAACTAGGTGCCACCAGACCTTCATCATTTTCTTACCTTTTTAAAGCCTCTTCCTGCTGGTGTTTAATTTGGTCCTGCATGTTTGTTTGAGTTGGAGAAGAACTAGGTGCCACCAGACCTTCATCATTTTCTTACCTTTTTAAAGCCTCTTCCTGTTGGTGTTTAATTTGGTCCTGCATGTTTGTTTGAGTTGGAGAAGAACTAGGTGCCACCAGACCCTCCTCATTTTCTTACCTTTTTTAAAGCCTCTTCCTGTTGGTGTTTAATTTGGTCCTGCATGTTTGTTTGAGTTGGAGAAGAACTAGGTGCCACCAGACCTTCATCATTTTCTTACCTTTTTAAAGCCTCTTCCTGCTGGTGTTTAATTTGGTCCTGCATGTTTGTTTGAGTAGGAGAAGAACTTGGTGCCACCAGACCTTCATCATTTTCTTACCTTTTTAAAGCCTCTTCCTGTTGGTGTTTAATTTGGTCCTGCATGTTTGTTTGAGTAGGAGAAGAACTAGGTGCCACCAGACCTTCATCATTTTCTTACCTTTTTAAAGCCTCTTCCTGCTGGTGTTTAATTTGGTCCTGCATGTTTGTTTAAGTTGGAGAAGAACTAGGTGCCACCAGACCTTCATCATTTTCTTACCTTTTTAAAGCCTCTTCCTGCTGGTGTTTAATTTGGTCCTGCATGTTTGTTTAAGTTGGAGAAGAACTAGGTGCCACCAGACCTTCATCATTTTCTTACCTTTTTAAAGCCTCTTCCTGCTGGTGTTTAATTTGGTCCTGCATGTTTGTTTGAGTTGGAGAAGAACTTGGTGCCACCAGACCTTCATCATTTTCTTACCTTTTTAAAGCCTCTTCCTGCTGGTGTTTAATTTGGTCCTGCATGTTAGTTTGAGTTGGAGAAGAACTAGGTGCCACCAGACCTTCATCATTTTCTTACCTTTTTAAAGCCTCTTCCTGCTGGTGTTTAATTTGGTCCTGCATGTTTGTTTGAGTTGGAGAAGAACTAGGTGCCACCAGACCCTCCTCATTTTCTTACCTTTTTAAAGCCTCTTCCTGCTGGTGTTTAATTTGGTCCTGCATGTTTGTTTGAGTTGGAGAAGAACTTGGTGCCACCAGACCCTCCTCATTTTCTTACCTTTTTAAAGCCTCTTCCTGCTGGTGTTTAATTTGGTCCTGCATGTTTGTTTGAGTTGGAGAAGAACTAGGTGCCACCAGACCTTCATCATTTTCTTACCTTTTTAAAGCCTCTTCCTGTTGGTGTTTAATTTGGTCCTGCATGTTTGTTTGAGTTGGAGAAGAACTTGGTGCCACCAGACCTTCATCATTTTCTTACCTTTTTAAAGCCTCTTCCTGCTGGTGTTTAATTTGGTCCTGCATGTTAGTTTGAGTTGGAGAAGAACTTGGTGCCACCAGACCTTCATCATTTTCTTACCTTTTTAAAGCCTCTTCCTGTTGGTGTTTAATTTGGTCCTGCATGTTTGTTTGAGTTGGAGAAGAACTTGGTGCCACCAGACCTTCATCATTTTCTTACCTTTTTAAAGCCTCTTCCTGTTGGTGTTTAATTTGGTCCTGCATGTTAGTTTGAGTAGGAGAAGAACTTGGTGCCACCAGACCTTCATCATTTCCTTACCTTTTTAAAGC
This sequence comes from Mytilus edulis, assembly GCF_963676685.1. NCBI lineage: Eukaryota > Metazoa > Mollusca > Bivalvia > Mytilida > Mytilidae > Mytilus > Mytilus edulis. The sequence continues at coordinate 10,687,871 of NC_092350.1, forward strand.
CTCTTCCTGCTGGTGTTTAATTTGGTCCTGCATGTTTGTTTGAGTTGGAGAAGAACTTGGTGCCACCAGACCTTCATCATTTTCTTACCTTTTTAAAGCCTCTTCCTGTTGGTGTTTAATTTGGTCCTGCATGTTAGTTTGAGTAGGAGAAGAACTTGGTGCCACCAGACCTTCATCATTTTCTTACCTTTTTAAAGCCTCTTCCTGTTGGTGTTTAATTTGGTCCTGCATGTTTGTTTGAGTTGGAGAAGAACTTGGTGCCACCAGACCTTCATCATTTCCTTACCTTTTTAAAGCCTCTTCCTGTTGGTGTTTAATTTGGTCCTGCATGTTTGTTTGAGTCGGAGAAGAACTTGGTGCCACCAGACCTTCATCATTTTCTTACCTTTTTAAAGCCTCCTCCTGCTGGTGTTTAATTTGGTCCTGCATGTTAGTTTGAGTAGGAGAAGAACTAGGTGCCACCAGACCTTCATCATTTCCTTACCTTTTTAAAGCCTCTTCCTGTTGGTGTTTAATTTGGTCCTGCATGTTTGTTTGAGTAGGAGAAGAACTTGGTGCCACCAGACCTTCATCATTTCCTTACCTTTTTAAAGCCTCTTCCTGTTGGTGTTTAATTTGGTCCTGCATGTTTGTTTGAGTCGGAGAAGAACTTGGTGCCACCAGACCTTCATCATTTTCTTACCTTTTTAAAGCCTCTTCCTGCTGGTGTTTAATTTGGTCCTGCATGTTTGTTTGAGTAGGAGAAGAACTTGGTGCCACCAGACCTTCATCATTTTCTTACCTTTTTAAAGCCTCTTCCTGCTGGTGTTTAATTTGGTCCTGCATGTTTGTTTGAGTAGGAGAAGAACTTGGTACCACCAGACCTTCATCATTTTCTTACCTTTTTAAAGCCTCTTCCTGCTGGTGTTTAATTTGGTCCTGCATGTTAGTTTGAGTAGGAGAAGAACTAGGTGCCACCAGACCTTCATCATTTCCTTACCTTTTTAAAGCCTCTTCCTGTTGGTGTTTAATTTTGTCCTGCATGTTTGTTTGAGTTGGAGAAGAACTTGGTGCCACCAGACCTTCATCATTTCCTTACCTTTTTAAAGCCTCTTCCTGTTGGTGTTTAATTTGGTCCTGCATGTTTGTTTGAGTCGGAGAAGAACTTGGTGCCACCAGACCTTCATCATTTTCTTACCTTTTTAAAGCCTCTTCCTGTTGGTGTTTAATTTGGTCCTGCATGTTTGTTTGAGTTGGAGAAGAACTTGGTGCCACCAGACCTTCATTATTTTCTTACCTTTTTAAAGCCTCTTCCTGTTGGTGTTTAATTTGGTCCTGCATGTTTGTTTGAGTTGGAGAAGAACTTGGTGCCACCAGACCTTCATCATTTTCTTACCTTTTTAAAGCCTCTTCCTGTTGGTGTTTAATTTGGTCCTGCATGTTTGTTTGAGTCGGAGAAGAACTTGGTGCCACCAGACCTTCATCATTTTCTTACCTTTTTAAAGCCTCTTCCTGCTGGTGTTTAATTTGGTCCTGCATGTTAGTTTGAGTTGGAGAAGAACTTGGTGCCACCAGACCTTCATCATTTTCTTACCTTTTTAAAGCCTCTTCCTGCTGGTGTTTAATTTGGTCCTGCATGTTTGTTTGAGTTGGAGAAGAACTTGGTGCCACCAGACCTTCATCATTTTCTTATCTTTTTAAAGCCTCCTCCTGTTGGTGTTTAATTTGGTCCTGCATGTTTGTTTGAGTAGGAGAAGAACTTGGTGCCACCAGACCTTCATCATTTTCTTACCTTTTTAAAGCCTCCTCCTGTTGGTGTTTAATTTGGTCCTGCATGTTTGTTTGAGTAGGAGAAGAACTTGGTGCCACCAGACCTTCATCATTTCTTACCTTTTTAAAGCCTCCTCCTGTTGGTGTTTAATTTGGTCCTGCATGTTTGTTTGAGTTGGAGAAGAACTAGGTGCCACCAGACCTTCATCATTTTCTTACCTTTTTAAAGCCTCCTCCTGCTGGTGTTTAATTTGGTCCTGCATGTTTATTTGAGTAGGAGAAGAACTAGGTGCCACCAGACCTTCATCATTTTCTTACCTTTTTAAAGCCTCCTCCTGTTGGTGTTTAATTTGGTCCTGCATGTTTGTTTGAGTTGGAGAAGAACTAGGTGCCACCAGACCTTCATCATTTCCTTACCTTTTTAAAGCCTCCTCCTGTTGGTGTTTAATTTGGTCCTGCATGTTTGTTTGAGTTGGAGAAGAACTTGGTGCCACCAGACCTTCATCATTTTCTTACCTTTTTAAAGCCTCTTCCTGCTGGTGTTTAATTTGGTCCTGCATGTTAGTTTGAGTTGGAGAAGAACTTGGTGCCACCAGACCTTCATCATTTTCTTACCTTTTTAAAGCCTCTTCCTGTTGGTGTTTAATTTGGTCCTGCATGTTTGTTTGAGTTGGAGAAGAACTTGGTGCCACCAGACCTTCATCATTTTCTTACCTTTTTAAAGCCTCTTCCTGTTGGTGTTTAATTTGGTCCTGCATGTTAGTTTGAGTAGGAGAAGAACTTGGTGCCACCAGACCTTCATCATTTTCTTACCTTTTTAAAGCCTCTTCCTGTTGGTGTTTAATTTGGTCCTGCATGTTAGTTTGAGTAGGAGAAGAACTTGGTGCCACCAGACCTTCATCATTTTCTTACCTTTTTAAAGCCTCTTCCTGTTGGTGTTTAATTTGGTCCTGCATGTTTGTTTGAGTTGGAGAAGAACTTGGTGCCACCAGACCTTCATCATTTCCTTACCTTTTTAAAGCCTCTTCCTGTTGGTGTTTAATTTGGTCCTGCATGTTTGTTTGAGTCGGAGAAGAACTTGGTGCCACCAGACCTTCATCATTTTCTTACCTTTTTAAAGCCTCCTCCTGCTGGTGTTTAATTTGGTCCTGCATGTTAGTTTGAGTAGGAGAAGAACTAGGTGCCACCAGACCTTCATCATTTCCTTACCTTTTTAAAGCCTCTTCCTGTTGGTGTTTAATTTGGTCCTGCATGTTTGTTTGAGTAGGAGAAGAACTTGGTGCCACCAGACCTTCATCATTTCCTTACCTTTTTAAAGCCTCTTCCTGTTGGTGTTTAATTTGGTCCTGCATGTTTGTTTGAGTCGGAGAAGAACTTGGTGCCACCAGACCTTCATCATTTTCTTACCTTTTTAAAGCCTCTTCCTGCTGGTGTTTAATTTGGTCCTGCATGTTTGTTTGAGTAGGAGAAGAACTTGGTGCCACCAGACCTTCATCATTTTCTTACCTTTTTAAAGCCTCTTCCTGCTGGTGTTTAATTTGGTCCTGCATGTTTGTTTGAGTAGGAGAAGAACTTGGTACCACCAGACCTTCATCATTTTCTTACCTTTTTAAAGCCTCTTCCTGCTGGTGTTTAATTTGGTCCTGCATGTTAGTTTGAGTAGGAGAAGAACTAGGTGCCACCAGACCTTCATCATTTCCTTACCTTTTTAAAGCCTCTTCCTGTTGGTGTTTAATTTTGTCCTGCATGTTTGTTTGAGTTGGAGAAGAACTTGGTGCCACCAGACCTTCATCATTTCCTTACCTTTTTAAAGCCTCTTCCTGTTGGTGTTTAATTTGGTCCTGCATGTTTGTTTGAGTCGGAGAAGAACTTGGTGCCACCAGACCTTCATCATTTTCTTACCTTTTTAAAGCCTCTTCCTGTTGGTGTTTAATTTGGTCCTGCATGTTTGTTTGAGTTGGAGAAGAACTTGGTGCCACCAGACCTTCATTATTTTCTTACCTTTTTAAAGCCTCTTCCTGTTGGTGTTTAATTTGGTCCTGCATGTTTGTTTGAGTTGGAGAAGAACTTGGTGCCACCAGACCTTCATCATTTTCTTACCTTTTTAAAGCCTCTTCCTGTTGGTGTTTAATTTGGTCCTGCATGTTTGTTTGAGTCGGAGAAGAACTTGGTGCCACCAGACCTTCATCATTTTCTTACCTTTTTAAAGCCTCTTCCTGCTGGTGTTTAATTTGGTCCTGCATGTTAGTTTGAGTTGGAGAAGAACTTGGTGCCACCAGACCTTCATCATTTTCTTACCTTTTTAAAGCCTCTTCCTGCTGGTGTTTAATTTGGTCCTGCATGTTTGTTTGAGTTGGAGAAGAACTTGGTGCCACCAGACCTTCATCATTTTCTTATCTTTTTAAAGCCTCCTCCTGTTGGTGTTTAATTTGGTCCTGCATGTTTGTTTGAGTAGGAGAAGAACTTGGTGCCACCAGACCTTCATCATTTTCTTACCTTTTTAAAGCCTCCTCCTGTTGGTGTTTAATTTGGTCCTGCATGTTTGTTTGAGTAGGAGAAGAACTTGGTGCCACCAGACCTTCATCATTTCTTACCTTTTTAAAGCCTCCTCCTGTTGGTGTTTAATTTGGTCCTGCATGTTTGTTTGAGTTGGAGAAGAACTAGGTGCCACCAGACCTTCATCATTTTCTTACCTTTTTAAAGCCTCCTCCTGCTGGTGTTTAATTTGGTCCTGCATGTTTATTTGAGTAGGAGAAGAACTATGTGCCACCAGACCTTCATCATTTTCTTACCTTTTTAAAGCCTCCTCCTGTTGGTGTTTAATTTGGTCCTGCATGTTTGTTTGAGTTGGAGAAGAACTAGGTGCCACCAGACCTTCATCATTTCCTTACCTTTTTAAAGCCTCCTCCTGTTGGTGTTTAATTTGGTCCTGCATGTTTGTTTGAGTTGGAGAAGAACTTGGTGCCACCAGACCTTCATCATTTTCTTACCTTTTTAAAGCCTCCTCCTGTTGGTGTTTAATTTGGTCCTGCATGTTTGTTTGAGTTGGAGAAGAACTAGGTTCCACCAGACCTTCATCATTTTCTTACCTTTTTAAAGCCTCTTCCTGCTGGTGTTTAATTTGGTCCTGCATGTTTGTTTGAGTTGGAGAAGAACTAGGTGCCACCAGACCTTCATCATTTTCTTACCTTTTTAAAGCCTCTTCCTGCTGGTGTTTAATTTGGTCCTGCATGTTTGTTTGAGTTGGAGAAGAACTTGGTGCCACCAGACCTTCATCATTGTTTAACATGGGTACACCATCTATCATGATGGCAGTAACTTCCTCCTCTGCTCCAGGCTCTAAGCTCTAAAACAGAATATTGCATGTTATACAACAACACCTACAAAACATGGAGAATTAAAGTGTTAATAAATATAAGTCTTAGGCAATTGCTGAATTTTCTTTTAAGATAATCCATTTCTAAGGGAACTCAGATGTGAGTGGTCTAAGTAGTTACCCTACAGTAATCACTAGCCTGTCAGCACTGAGGTTGAAAATACCAACCCTCCCTGTGGCAGGTGCATTCTACTCCAATCTTTATTGATATAGAAGGCTAGTTTTCCTGCTATAAGCATGCTTATCCCTGCAAGTTTCTGCTGATAAACATTTTACCCTTGAACTCTTTAATGTTTTGATTTATACAGAAGGTCAATAATCAGCTGATTGCAATCCCTCATTTTACCATGAATACATATTTTATATATAAGCAAAGTTTTTCTACCCTGTATACCACATTGCCTCACATTCTCATTAAGAAAAAATTCACACACCTAATTAAATGGGCATTTAAAAAGTCAGAATGTGAATATACATGTTCAAACTCTTTTAGGTCCTTTTTCGTAGCAATAAACAAAAAAACTATGTCAATTGGACATGCTTTGATACTATATATGCCCTTGAATTTTTACTAGATAACATTTTTGTTCGCTTTGGGGATTCCGTATATCGTCAGATTATCGGAATTCCAATGGGGACTAACTGTGCACCACTTATTGCGGACCTGTTTTTGTATTGCTATGAGTTACAATTTATGACAAAAATAAGCAAAGACCCATCGAAACAACATCTGATAAACAAATTTAATAATACTTTTAGATATTTGGATGATATTTTGGCTCTCAATAATGACGACTTCAGTATGTATATTAAAGAAATTTATCCTGTTGAACTTACTTTAAATAAAGCTAATACTAACAATGACCACTGCCCTTTCCTCGATCTTGATATCTATATCACTAACGGAAAGCTGAATACTAAAATTTATGATAAAAGAGATGATTTTTCATTTCCTATCGTTAATTATCCATTTTTAGATGGTGACGTTCCCTTGTCACCATCTTACGGTGTTTATATATCTCAACTTGTACGATTCGCTTGTGTATGTAACAATGTTTTAGATTTTAACGAGAGAAATTTATGTATTACTGAAAAATTGTTACACCAGGGTTTTCGATATCACAAACTAGTCAAAACATTTACTAAATTCTATCATCGGTATAAGGACATCATTCGTAAATATAGCTCAACATGCAGACTTCTTGTACGTTCAGGTATTTCACATCCAATTTTTTATGGAAATATTCTTTATAAAGCACAAAGGTGTCAGTATTCACCTCAAAAACTAACAAAACCTTTGAATAGACTTATTAAGAAGGGATATAGTTACGATACTGTTGTCAGGTCATTAAAGATTGCATATTTTGGCATTAATATTGATTCACTTATAGGGTCTTTACATTGGAACTAAACACATTTATTCAAAAACCAGTTGTTGGCATGACACGGGTTATGTTCTTCTCATATATGTTATGATGGTATGATACTAAACCCCTAACGGGAAGGATTGTGCCTGATGTTCATATGATGAAATCATAATCTTTCAGTCAGTTTAATTGAAGTCTGGAGCTGGCATGTCAGTTAACTGCTAGTAGTCTGTTGTTATTTATGTATTATTGTCATTTTGTTTATTTTCTTTGGTTACATCTTCTGACATCAGACTCGGACTTCTCTTGAACTGAATTTTAATGTGCGTATTGTTATGCGTTTACTTTTCTACATTGGCTAGAGGTATAGGGGGAGGGTTGAGATCTCACAAACATGTTTAACCCCACCGCATTTTTGCGCCTGTCCCAAGTCAGGAGCCTCTGGCCTTTGTTAGTCTTGTATTATTTTAATTTTAGTTTCTTGTGTACAATTTGGAAATTAGTATGGCGTTCATTATCACTGAACTAGTATATATTTGTTTAGGGGCCAGTTGAAGGACGCCTCCGGTGCGGGAATTTCTCGCTACATTGAAGACCTGTTGGTGATCTTCTGCTGTTGTTTGTTTTTTTCTATGGTCGGGTTGTTGTCTCTTTGGTACATTCCCCATTTCCATTCTCAATTTTATCTAAATAACTGTCAGATCACATAAAATAAACAATACTACTTTCATTTGCTTTGTATAGATAGGGTCTAGATTCAGAACCTTTCTATGACAAGCAACATGCATGGCCCTACATAAGCCTCCAATTTATATTTTATGAAAAAAAGCTGCCCCATTTGAGCTGGAGTCATTTTGAAAAATGTTTGCTTTGCAACATCCAATTTTTCCCAGAAAAAGCTGATGTACGTACTAAAATAGATGGCAAAAATAATGCCATAACTTTCTATAAATTTAGAAATGACTTGCCATGTAGTGATTAAACTTACCATGGTCATAATCTTCATTTCCCCTGCATCTGAAAGAATAATTTTTTTGTCAATAAGATATTTTGTTTATAGGTTTTCTCTGGCATCTTTTTTTTCTTTATTTCTAAACAATTCTAAATAACTGTAATTTCAGAAATAATGGTGTGCATGTATAATTGTGATTTTTTAAGAAAAGAGAACCATGCAAGGTTAACCATTGCAATTTAAAAAAATTCTAAATAAAAATATATGTATCTGATATCAGAATGTGAGTTCTGATTGTTTGTTTTGCGATACTAACCCAGACACATTATTTGCATTGAAAAACACCTCGCAATATTTTCTGAATTTACAGTAATTACTTAATTACCATGGACATGCAATATAATTCCTGAAGAAATTATGAAAAATATCAAAAACTAATGTGTCAATTTATCCTATTTATGAAGCGGAAAATAAATAGCTATCTATGTTTTATTGAAGAACATTTATCAAGCATTGAACTCTGTAGAAATAATATATTCCATTTTGGCTCATCCCTTATCTTTGGACATCTTATTCTTAGGCTTATTTGTCGTTGTTGTCTAGATACCCCAAACAGACAACTGTAACCTACTCACCTGGTCCCACAGGTAAAGCTTGTCCCATCACAGAAGATGGTCGTTCCTCTCCTTCTTTCTCCACATACTCCGTCTTTGTGATATATTCTGTATTTGTTGTATTCTTATAAACAATCTTAGTGCCCTGTGGTACCACAACGACTGAACCATCAGGCTGCTTGACAGCTGTTTTCCCCTCAGGAACCTGTACAATTGTGCCATCTTCTTGTTTGACAGCAGTGACACCTGGTGGAATGACAACGACTTTGCCGTCTGCTTGTTTGATGGTAGTTGTTCCATCTTTTGATGGTTGGATGACTTCTCCACTTATTACTTCACCATTTGTTTGTGATACTTTTCCTCCTCCTGGTTGCTTTTGTTCCGTTTCTAAATTAAAAGTAAAACATTTTGAAATATTTTTCTTACATCTTTTAATACATGACCAACTAATAATGGGATATAATAAAGGTGATAGTTTACTATATATAGCTATGTTTGAAGTTACTTCACAGCTTATCCTTGTTTATTGTTATTTATCATAAAACACTTGTAGCAAAGAGTGAAATTTATTTCCTTCAAGTTTTAAAATAAGTGTGTTTATTCTATAAATTCAACTTGGGCAATTTAATCTTAACTAGATAAACATACTGAAATAGTAGTAATAACATGATCAAAAGATCTAAACTTAAAACTTAAAACTTAATTCCACACATCTAAAGAAAATGTTTTGCCGATATAAATATACAGAGCCATGGGGCAGCCATGGGGCAGCCATGGGAAAGCCATATAATAATAATGTGTAACAGATTGTAAGAAGAAAGGTTGATGGAATAATTCCGTCTTAAGAAATAGTCATACTTGTTTGTAGTTATAGAAGTACACTTTTCCTTTAAATTTAACATTCCTTCAGCAAACTATCCCATTTAACCATCAACATACCGGTAACCAAGATTTAAGATTAGGGACCCAAAAAAATAATAACACTCTTATTATAATTTCTTTTTTTGTTCAAATATGATGGTAAACCTTTTCAGACAAAAAAATGTCATGTAGTTTAACTTGAAGCATTTTTAAGTTTAGAGAATCTCCCCCTTTTAAAGGGAGTATGAAGATCTTTTCTAAACAAAGTTTAACTTTTATTTCATTGACATAGTTTGCTAAAAGTATATTCAAACAGTTTTAGAAGAGCCATTACATTACATGTAAACGTGCTAGTGTAGTGCTATGTAGTAAACAAGAAACCAGTCAATCTGGTAACAGATGTTGATTATCCAGTGGTGACTGTCTTTATGTTTTAAGTGGAAATATGACCATTCACTGCACAATAAGAAACAAGCTTTAAAGCTTTTCTCAAACACAAGCCAACAGCCAAAGCAGGAAACTGTTAATATGCATATCTTGTCATCTTCAACATCTACTTCTTTGTAATCAATTTACTTCTTTTTACTTCTTTGTAAAGAATTTACTTCTTTTTACATCTTTGCAATCTATTTACTTCTTTGTAATCAATTTTACTTCTTTGTTATTAATTTACATTGTCCTTTATTCTGTTCTTTTTTCAACAACAAAAGTCATCAAACACATTGGTTTAAAATTGAGTGTATAAGTTAATGTACAGAGTTAAATAAAACAAAGAATAGAACCTCAATAGTCTTTTGTTACAAGTTTCCATTTCCCTTTTTAATCACTTTGTTAGCATGTATTGAACAAAGAGGAATGTTACATGCGAATCAAACTGATCACCACACCAGAAAAGCCCATATGAATTATGTGTATGTTTGTGTGCGAAAAATAAACATAGAACTGCTTAAGCTAAATAATAATCTAATTTGTGAAACATTTTTGCTTTCCAATTCCAACTGAAGTAGAAACAATGCAATGAATTAATTTATTTTTAAACAAGTTATGAACAAAAATATCAGTATTCAATATATATTCAATATGAATTAAGCAATTCTATGTATTTCTGTGATATGAAGTTTTGTTCACACAAGAGATAGAGAGAGAGAACGGCAGAGTACACTTACCAAGGCTTTCCAGATCAGGGTGGGACAGAACTTAAACAAAAATAAACACTTCCATTATATTGACTATTCTTTACTTAATTAAGTTCTATAATACATTCGGTCAGACTTCACTTCATGAATGTCTCACTATTTCTTATTTCAAAAATTTATAATGTAGCTCAGTAATTCATATAATAATTACAATGGTTATCAATAGGAAATTTAACAACTTAACTTTAAAATAGTTCGAAAAGGACTGAAAAGAAGGTCACTAGATCTGAGAAATGAACTTGAAAATGAGGCTCAACTTAGTATGACGAAGCAAGGAGATTACCAAGTTATATGAGTGTAATTCACTACTCATAATTGGTAATGAATAAATGGACTCAATTATAAACATAGGTTATCTAATATAGAAAAGTTTGTCTTGTACTGAAATTGGTTATTGTATAATTGAAACTGTTATCAAGTGAGTTTCAACTTCAGTATGACAGAAACTAAAATGTATGTCACATAGTGTCTAAGATCCATATTTAGACATGAATTTATCAAGCATATATGTAGGTCAGAGTGACCTTGTTGCATGAAGCTGTTATTACCCCAATCCTCTTCAGTGAAACAAACTGAAAAAAGACTTCTGAAATAAATTTACTTATGATGATTCTGAGAAAAGATCTATTTTAAAGTTCATTTAAAATTTGTTTTTTTAATCTTAATGCTGATCTACAATTTCAATTTCAATGAATTATCAATTACAGCTTTTGGAAAAAGTTTGAAATATAGTTTTTTTTAGTCAGTAAACTGCTATTCATATCATGTACATATGTTTTTTATTCATTGATCAATGTAGTAAATTGACTTAAACTGTAACAATAACAGGTAAAGCAAAATGAAGATCAATTCATTAAATAAAATTAAGAATGGAAATGGGGATTTTTTTTTTTTTTAATATAATTTTGTGAGGAAGAAAATTTTGTCAATGTATGAACACACACAGTTTTAAGCTGGGATGTGCAAAAATCTGTTGTGCAAAAGCAAAAAATAGTCTTGTGAATGTATTTCTCGTACTGTTAGGATTCACTGCTGTGGGGCAAATTAATTAAATTCTCTGGAAAGAAGCTGTATAGAAATATTGGTATAATGCAAAAATAGAAGCATGCAAATATGTGATTCAAGCTGGAACAAAGCCTTGTAATAATTTGTCTGGTTATAGTTGTTGACTTTTATTGTCTAACAGCAAAGATTTCAAATATATTTTGGGTCAAAAGGAGTCTTAAGACATTGAATTGTATCTTGTAAGATTTGAGTAACCTTATTTTTGTCTAATATGATTTATAAATTCCCAAATATGCAAAACAGAAAAAGAATTCTCTGAATCTTTACCAAAAATAAATCATGGGGATCTTGTTTTAATTCATTGATAATTTTGATAGTTTAAGAAAAAAAGATAACAGCTATAAAACATGTTTATCTCCCTTTAGAGATTCTGAAAATAAATATGTATATATATTTATATATGTCAAACACTTAAGAAATGAGAAATAGTATCATGATTATAAAAATAGATCATATAACAAAAGAACAGTTCACTTTAAAATGAAAGCCATTATGCAATGTTAGACTTATTTATAAATTTCTTACAACAATAAATATTAAATCATGATACTATTTCTAGAATAACCAAACTCCAAAAAGGGAAAGGGATAATAGTAGAGGTGATTTGAGAGACTGGATATAAATCTTTAATACCAGACCATTATATCTCAGATCACCTGCTAAGGATTCAGTCTACAACCAATATTTCTGTTATAATCATTTTCAAAACAGAAATATTGGCTGTTAACATTGTGCCCACTTTCTGCTCAATTCTATTTCTGTACAAGAAGAATATCTGAATGTGAAATATCTTTCTCTCTGTTAAATTAAATAATCAAATCATAAACAATTGAAGTTGAACTTTTATTTACCATATTTAGTTTTAATTTATTAGCAAAACCAGATGTTCTATATAGATAAGTAATTTTCTTAATCATAGTTCATAATTTCCATTAAAAATTGAATTAAAATAACATTATATTATTATAGGTTTGAAGGGTGACTTATGTGACTACTCATCTTTATTTCTGTACAAGAATTGAGCAGTGTTTGTCCATGCAATGTGATAATTAAGGAGAATTTTAAACTCACTGTTCCCATCTTCATCTTTCCATTCTATCTCGCCTAAGACTACATGATATATATGTTGGTTATTATACAATTACTATATTAAAAGCTCTCAAGCATTACAGAGCAAAAAATAAACTACTTAATCTCTAAAATGGATCTATGCTGAAAAGTTTATCCATAAGTGAAAAATAACATTAGTAGATATCATACAGCTATCAAATTTCAAGAAACTCTGATACATAGTCCCTGAGAAAAAGTGACAAAAATATCATAAATGGCCATTACATGTAAAAGGTAAACAGGATGTTGATGAGAAATATGTGTGACATGCATAACACGTCACATAGTAAGCCATGCTCTCATGAAGGTAAATTCCAAAATTTCATGAAATAAGGATGAACAAAGTATATCTCTTATTTCAGAACAGGGGCAAACAGAAACCTTTCCCGTATATATAAAATCTGCATATAATCTTTAATTTATTGAAAAACAAATGTCACATCTCATGACTGTTCCATCAATATTTACAAGGACTAAGGGAGGTAACCTAAATTTGTCCCTATGGGTGGGCGATGAAATATTTTTGTACACATTTAAAAAGTCTATAAAACAATCTCTATAAGTAGTAAGCTTATTTTAAAGTATCTTCCTTTGGTATCATGTGTGTTCCTTAAATAACATTCTTCACACTATCAGAGAACCTTATAACAAGTTGTTGTAAATTAAAGTCAGTACACATTTAGAGACTTAATAACATATTGAATGATGAATCCATTATTTTAGAGATTAAGAACTAAGTCTAGTGACTGCAGCTACTGCACTGCTCTACCTTTTAATTAACTACTTCTGTAATACAATTAGTTTGTGCAACATAGAAATGCATTCATTATGTTTTAAACATTACAATACATGCAATTTTATGATATACAGACAGATAAATTAAAAAATAAATTGCAATAATTGGCTGAATTAAAGAAATCTCTAGCTATTAATCTTTAATAAATTGCCTCACCAAGCGCAGATGAATATGACCGCAGAGGTCAAATCCTGAACCGTTCGGACAAAAATGGACACAATATTCACCCATTTATACGGGGGAATTTGGGTTGTAATTAAATATGTTACACATAATAGGTTTCTGGGAGAGAAATTCACTATTTAAGTTTTCTATATGAAACAAAATTGTCGGAAATCAGTAAACTTTCTCCCAAAACTGCACCTGTTATATGATAAATCTTTTTTTGTTTGCTCTTACTTGACCAAGTACCAGGATGTCCAACCACAGGGTAGGTAACCTGTTGAAAATCATATAATTCAGATTCAAAAGTCGATCAAGTGAAAATGGATTTATTTAAATCCTTAATTAAATATTTGATGTGTTAAAAAACCAAAACAGAAAACAAGATCAATATCCAACAGTCAACAAATTGTAAATTTTCAAAAATCATTGGAAAAGTTCCTATAAAGTGCCTTTAAAAATTTCCAATACAAAAAGGACATTTAAGATTTTAAATGTTGGAATCTCCAGATCAGGGCTGAAAATTTGGAAATTTTAAGATAAGGGCTAAAGTTTGAGTCTGACAATATAGGAATATTAAAGATCTAATTAAAAAGATTCGAAGATTTAGAATCTAAGGATTAGAACTGAAGTTTTCACATCTTAAAATCAAGAAAAGAAAAGATTGTTGATTCTTAGACTGGGGCTTTGAAATTTTAAAAGTTAAGCTTTAATTTAATGTATCTCAAGATTAGGGATGATGATTCAGGGCTGATGATTTCAGATATGGAACATGAAAAAACCAAGATGTAATATAGAATATGTTAATAATAACAATATGATTATCTAAAATACACTTTAAAAATAAACAAGCTACATTAAATTAGCAAATCACAATTTTCAAATCACAAAACATGCGTTATAAAATAAAATTGGCATTTATATTTCATTTTTTGCCAACACTAAACTATTGATTTAGTTAAGATATTATAAGCTCTTTAATAGGACTAAATTATCTCTATTTCTCTAGCTTTATTATTGTCTATTTTATAAAACTTTTCATATCAGTTATACTCTTGAAATTTTAGTATTGTAACATTTGAGTTATAAATGTGCGACTATTTAAACTTTATTGTAGACCCTACAATATTTATACGTCTGTCCCGAAAATGGAATATAATCACTGGTTGTAACTCTGTTTTGATTTTCGTCTGTTAAGAATTTCGTGCTTAGGTTGTGCCTGAACATTGACTTCACTCATAATTTCAAAACTCAAATGTTCAGATGATTAAGTTTTTATTATAGTATACAATTAAAAGAGAATATGTGCATAACTCAGGTACTATTAAATACTCCTTTTTAATATAAGTCTAGTGTTGTTGGTTTTTTTTTATCGAAAAAGCCATATTCACAATAAAAATTCCCCTCATTTTGCAATTGTCCACAAAAGCCTCAAATGTTACAATTCTTTTTCACAATTATATTGTATGAAAAGAGATTAACTGACTAGTTCTATACTATATAATAAGTGTAATGTCTAATACCTGCAGCAGTGGGTGGTAGGTCAGCAATCTGTCCATCAACATTAGATAATTTGTTGTCGTAGAAAGCCCTCAGTCTCACCATATCATTCTGTATTTTATTCTTTGAAACCTTCTCATTCTCATATTCTTTTTTCATATCTTCAAGTCTTGCATCATATTCCTAAATGAATACAAAATTATTTATTCTTTGTATATGTTCAAATACGGTAAATGTTGCCACTGCTCACAACTACTACAAACATGACAAAACAAATTGTTATTATTTGTTTTTAAGGCAGAATACTCTATAAATCTTGTTTTCCTATTTTAAATATGACTTACCTTGTAGTTGTTGGTCTTTTTTCATTTTTAGGAATTGAAATTTATGTTGAGAATAAAAAAAATATAAAGCAAAATTCAAATAAAAATTATCACATTCTGTAGAAGATTGATAATACCATGTTGAAAGCAGTATACTTTAGATGCTTATTTTCTTTCCCAGTTATCTTTGGTTGATAGCTGTCTAATTGGTAATTGCATAAGTTAATATAAATACATTTGCTTTGTAAATGACTATTGTTTAAAAGTTTTTTTTTCGTACTAAACGTCAGAATACCTAGCTTTCATCATTTATTTTTTTTATGAACAATATGAGATTTAGGGCAAGTATCTGTCAGAGAGCAACCCAACAAGATTTCCATACCTCTCTTATTCTTTCTTTCTCCTCCTCCAAGTCCTGTCTATTTGCCTGTTGTTTAGATCCTGAAATAATGAAACACTATAGAGAGCATGCTTTAGGGACAGCAACAAGGGACATAACTCCACAACAAGATGTCACATGTGGTGTCTTGTAAAGTATGCTCCCTACTTATTATAAGACATTTACACAAACTTCAATGCTCAGTCAGTATGACTAAAATTAACAGAATCATTCAAAAAAAAAGTGATTGCCAGTCAGATCTGAAATTTATTACACATTGCAATTAAAGTGCAGGGGAAAATAATTCCTTAATTCAGAAGTTTATAATAAAAGTGTTATGAAAATCTCTATGCTCAGTGGGAATAATAATAAAAATTTAAGGTTAAGAAAAACAACAGGAAGTGACTGTCCAGCTGATCTTAAAAAATCACATTCCAACACAGCAATATGAAGTTCAAAAGCAAATATCAAATCATTTCTTAATACAGAAGCGCAGTGACAAAATTCAGCTGTGTAACAAATATGAATCACGTCAAAATCATTTTTAAATGTATCTAACTAGAAAACTTAACAACATTGTCATCAGATAGTGATGACAAAGAAAAGTGACATAAATCTGTCTTAATTTGTGACTTTATTACAGGTAAGACAGAAATGTGAACAGAGAAAGGAAATAAAATACATTATACTTAAATAAATAAATTCATCTATTTATCCCCTGAATTCTGAATTTCAAATAATGAGGGTCAGCTAGATTTCAATTTTTTTTTAATTTCTTTCTCAAAATTGTGCTTTTATCTTTTTAAAAAGTTTTAACAATAATTAAAATAATAAACAGTAAGATGCTAAAAATTTCTTGTGTGCAATTTTTTTTATTAAGTGCAATGTTAAAGTGTAACAGAATTGAGGGTCCATTAATTGTCTGATTAACAGTGTTTCTTATTACAATGAAATCATCTGTGTACTATTTCAACTTTGAACTTTTAGACTAATGAATAAAATTAATCTTTTTCACAAATATTTACCATTGGCATAGATATCATAAAAGTCTGGAATGATAGTTTTCAACAAGTATACTTCATACCTGTCAACCTGTGATGATGAAAATGCAGGTCATGACCTGCATTGAAGAATCAAATCTCAGGTCACAACGCGTACGAACTTTTTCGAGCTGAATTTCAGTATTTATGGTACATTTTCTTATAATGTATATCAAAGATACCAAAACATCAATGCATGTTCACTTGGTTAAGTCATTTTAAATCTTATTTATTATTATTTCATTACATTTTTAAAGATTTTTATAAATTTGTGTATCACAGTCTTATGTCCTTTACTTTTTGTCATCATCTAAAATTTATTTTTCAACTGTAATTTTAAAATGAGACTGCTTTAAATATACCATGTAGAGGTTACATGTATGAACATTCATCTCACAATTGTTAAGGAAATTAGACTATGATAAAATATAGTAATACAGTTATAGGAAGTATAAATGTAAAAAATAATTTTCAACTTTTTTTTAAAAACTGTATAAAGGTATAAAAATAATGAAAAGTTAATTTTCAATATGTATTTGAATTTTATATTATTATGATTTAATCTTTTTCACCCATAAAACGTAAATATAAGGAATAATTTTGAATGGTGACAAATAAGGGTAAGTAACTCTTAACTGAAATATTTCTGTAAAATAACAGGGCAATTTATTTACGACCTAAAGCTAAGGTAATTGGTGTTAATCAACAGTGTGTTTGACACCAAAGCTGTCAAGTGAAGGCATGCACTTAATGGGTCACTTAATTTGACAGTTTACATAGCTAGATGAACTGCATGTTCATGGAAGAATTACGAATTTGCCGGTATTTCAAAATATTACTTATGAAAATCAATCTCAAGGCTAAGAAATACGGGTGAATTCGGGTCACTTTCGGAATTTCCGGGTTATTTCAATGACCCGGTGGGTGATCCGGGTGATCCCTCAGAATTGTGAAAATCTCGGGTCACACCCGCAGAATCCGGGTCAGTTGACAGGTATGATACTTGAAAATATTTACTACTGTGATTCTTTTATTTTGGTGGAAATTATGGATATTTTTAAGAGGTTTAGCTGAATTCTCAAACCAGATCTATAGAAAAAAATTCTACATTGGACATTGGACATTAAAATTCATGGTTAACCTATACCAATGAAATTTACAAAAATAGTTTTCTATGAAAAATAATGAATCCACAGTATTAGAAAAGATAATTTTAATGTTCCACTTCTAGAAAATAGCAGAGAAATATAACACATAACAAAAATAAAATACAAGTTTCCTTAATTTCTCCTAGATAAGGTACTTCTCAATAAAAGTCATGAAAGTGAAAAGAATTCAATAATGTTTCAGTTATAGAATTAACTTGATCATAAATTCTAGTAAAGCTGTGCATGAAAAGTCATACTGCATTTAAATGTGATTTATAAATAGGACATGCTGCTCACACAAGTTTCAATTTCAGGTTCTATGTATAGACATAAGTATTCTCAACCTACAATTTTTGGCTACATATTGCATTACAGCAGATTTCAGTCAGTATGTAGCTAATGGTAATATCTTTGGTTAGCTTGCTTGTTAGCTGAACCGTGAAGTCATTGTTAGGTAATGTAAACTTCCCTCCTTTAATAGTAGACTAGCCCAACAGATACAAAATCTATCTCCCTGTAGGACTAAGCTACTTTAAAAGGAGGGTAGTATACCTTACCTAACAATGACTTCACGGTTCAGCTAACAAGCAAGCTAACCAAAGATATTACCATTAGCTACATACTGACTGAAATCTGCTGTAATAAATATTAACACTAAAAATTACAAGGTTTTTTTAGTTGGATCTTTACAAACAAGATCATGAAAGATTAAGAAAAGTCTGAAGTTACATATTTATTTCTTTATCTTTTGTTTTCATTTTCTCCTCATGATGACATACATGGTAATAATTATTAACTTTCATTTTTGTTGAAATAGTTTCCTTACAAAAAAAAATGAAAACTGCTTACATGATCACATCATTACAAAAGTCTTCAGAAGAAAATCATGATGATGCAAAAAAATAAACCCAAGCGAATTCAGAACCTATAGGTATCAGGTTAATTAAAATCCAAATAAAAATTATACAGTAGTCCAGTGTTCTCCCAAGAGCCTTTTAGCATCATGGTAATGTGATGCTATATCCTAAATGTGATGCTATCTGAAATGGTTTTCCTATAGATTATTTCAATTTATGGATGTGATGCTATAATTTTTTGAAACAAGATGGTATTTCAATTTCCCCTGTTTACCAGGATGCTAATTGAATTATCTAGGGAGAACACTGAGTACAATTTAATTTTTAGAAAATGTGGTTCTTATGAAGTACAAATGTATAAATTATAATAGTGGAAAATACTTCTGTCCATGCATTGTAAGTTAATTTGTGCATGAAGATTAGAATTGTTTCTTAAGAGGAACTTACCATCATAATCATCATCATCATCATCATTCATATCTGGTATCAAGGAGACAGATTTTTTTAATTTAAGTATTATTACAGTCAATCACTGGTGAAATTCATATCACTTAGGAACATTTATTTTTCAAGCTTATAATACTGGTGACAACATTCATGACATTAGAATACAGAAGTTTCAAGACTTTATACTAATATATATTTCAAGACAATGATTTCACATGAAAATATTGCCACTGTCCTATTTTCAAAACTAATTTGAAATTAAAGAAATGGCATGATTATGCTCTTACAAATGTATGTAGCTGATTTGAATGAGTGTACCCTTGCTTTAAATAACTTACTTTTTCAGGGTTAAAATACTTAAGACCTTTGAATACTTTTGATTAATTTCAAAAACTAAATATCGTTAGCTTACCTGATGAGCTTGGATCTGTAGCTGTTACTGGTATCTTTCCAGCTAACATAGCTTTCAGTTTCTCAATCTCCTCCTGGTATTGTCTTAATAAAGCATCTTTAGGATCCTCATTGATCTTAGGTTTGTTTGTAATATTCTTGGCACGATTAGCATATCTCAATGTACTCAATGTTTCATCATAGTTATTATCAGCAGGAGACAGACAGGCTATCATCAGAGTTTTTGTGTTACCTCCAAGAGAGTCTTGTAACAAACGAGTTAATTTTGAGTCTCTGTAGGGTATGTGTTTAGATTTTCCATCAACAAGTGCAGAAATTACATTACCAAGGGCTGACAATGACAAATTAATTTTGGTTGCTTCTTTTAACCTGGCACCAGTAGCTCCTGAAAAATGGCAAAGTAAGTATGTTGGGTACATCAATATAAAGAATGGAGTATTCACTTACAAAAACCATTAGATCTTGCTAAATTTAATACACTTTGTTGAGATTTTTTAACAAATGGTCCTCTAGAATAGACATTTTTTTCTGGATCAATCATTTCTGTTTGATAATTATTTATAGTTATGCATTGTAAAATTTTTGAGTTTAAGAAATAGATAATTATCATGTGGATCACTATTTACATTTTGTTAGAAATTTCAGGATTCACATTTGAAATCAATCGTTGAAAAAATGTTTATTTTTTGTATGCGATGTAGTAACATAAGCATTGTGAAATAAGAAATGTAAATGTAAACGTACCAAAGTGAAAATTGTCTTTTATTAATTTCAATTTTGCTTCTAGGTGATGCTACAATGAACTGACCTGTTTTTGCCTGCCTTTCACTACCAGCCAAATCTACTAAGTTGAGTTTTCCTGCCCTGATATGATCTTCTCCTGCCTCGTCCTGTTGACTCATTTCTAACATGACACTAAATATAGAGTGACTACGTGATGAATCAGCATTCATCAATGTGGCCCCTGTTGCTCTGTTTTTCCAACCTCTTTCCATGATTTTCTCACAGTCTGCTACATTGTGTACTGGGTGCATAGTTAATCCTGGAAAAGAAAATTCATCAAGTTCTTATGCTTAGTTACCTTTTTTAAAAAAAATGTTCAAATATGTTCCCCTTAAATAGTAGATAACCAAGACGTTTAAGTATGAGAACATACGTTAAAACAAGATGGTCACAGATACTAGTGATTACTTGTTTTATTATGATGTTAAATATAACTGACACAGTAAATTGTTCTTGTTAAACAAACATAATAAAATAAAAATTCAATAATAGTTTGTCTGTTTTTCTAGTTATATATTTAATATCTGCATATCAGAAACATTTTAGCCTTTATACTTAATCAAAAGTACAATTAAAACATACTTATTTTTGAATTATCTGTATGCAAATTTTCACTGGCTAATCTGAAACCAACTTTTAATAGAATGTAGACTAAGGGCAATAACTCAATTTTAAAAGATTGTCACTAAAACACTTCCCCTTTTTTCAAGTTAAACATCTTTAAAAGTTACCAAATGATGCTATGATATAAATGCACATTATTTACCGTTGACATAAACTCCTTTATCTGGATGTTCATGTAAGTCTAACTTGGCTTTTACATCTTTACTCAATAAATCTCTGATTTCTTCATTGTAGATTTCACAGTAGGATGCATGCAGCAGAAATTTTGTACCCTCTATTACCGAAACTGTTTCAAATATATGGTCAAAAGTTCTGAAAATATAAATAAACATATATCATCACAAGCTGTGGGAAAAAAGATTAAGTAAGAGTATCTTTAAAATAATACAACAAGAAAGTGTCTGAGGACACGCTGGCCCCACTTTACCAAGTTAAAAAAAGAAAACACTCTATAATGTAAAATGACTTCCTGCCTAAATTAGAACTCTGTCACTGTGTGATGTGGTTCTAAGCAATGTGTATGAGTTTCATAAAATTTGTATGATGCAAACTAAAGAAATAGAATAGAAACGAATATTATTGCAATTTTTCCAAATTATAAAGGAGCATAACTCAAAAATGATTAATGACTCACTGCCCAAATTTAAACTCTGTCGGTCAGTTTTGGTTCTTACCATTGTGTTTCATCAAATTTGCAAAAAGTAAACTTAGGAGTGTGAGAAAAAAATTGATACGGATAGACAGAAAGAAAGTCAAGGGTAACAATGCCCCTGTAGCCTATGATGGGGACATAAAGACTGTCAAGGGTAACAATGCCCCTGTAGCCTATGGTGGGGACATAAAGACTGTCAAGGGTAACAATGCCCCTGTAGCCTATGGTGGGGACATAAAGACTGTCAAGGGTAACAATGCCCCTGTAGCCTATGGTGGGGACATAAAGACTGTCAAGGGTAACAATGCCCCTGTAGCCTATGGTGGGGACATAAAGACTGTCAAGGGTAACAATGCCCCTGTAGCCTATGGTGGGGACATAAAGACTGTCAAGGGTAACAATGCCCCTGTAGCCTATGGTGGGGACATAAAGACTGTCAAGGGTAACAATGCCCCTATAGCCTATGGTGGGGACATAAAGACTGTCAAGGGTAACAATGCCCCTATAGCCTATGGTGGGGACATAAAGACTGTCAAGGGTAACAATGCCCCTATAGCCTATGGTGGGGACATAAAGACTGTCAAGGGTAACAATGCCCCTGTAGCCTATGATGGGGACATAAAGACTGTCAAGGGTAACAATGCCCCTGTAGCCTATGGTGGGGACATATAGACTGTCAAGGGTAACAATGCCCCTGTAGCCTATGGTGGGGACATAAAAACTGTCAAGGGTAACAATGCCCCTGTAGCCTATGATGGGGACAAAGACTGTCAAGGGTAACAATGCCCCTGTAGACTATGGTGGGGACATAAAGACTGTCAAGGGTAACAATGCCCCTGTAGCCTATGGTGGGGACATATAGACTGTCAAGGGTAACAATGCCCCTGTAGCCTATGGTGGGGACATAAAGACTGTCAAGGGTAACAATGCCCCTGTAGCCTATGGTGGGGACATAAAGACTGTCAAGGGTAACAATGCCCCTGTAGCCTATGATGGGGACATAAAGACTGTCAAGGGTAACAATGCCCCTATAGCCTATGGTGGGGACATAAAGACTGTCAAGGGGAACAATGCCCCTATAGCCTATGGTGGGGACATAAAGACTGTCAAGGGTAACAATGCCCCTGTAGCCTATGGTGGGGACATAAAGACTGTCAAGGGTAACAATGCCCCTGTAGCCTATGATTGGGACATAAAGACTGTCAAGGGTAACAATGCCCCTGAAGCCTATGATGGGGACATAAAGACTGTCAAGGGTAACAATGCCCCTGTAGCCTATGGTGGGGACACAGAACTGCATTGGTTACACAATGATAAGCATGATTACATTCGGTGAAGAAAAAGGTTATCTGAAATGTTATACTGATCAGCTCACTGGGAAATTAATTTGATTCAACATATCAAACCAAATAAAATATTAGTAGAACATTATTAATAAAAAAAGTTATCTCTACATATGTATGTAGTACAGCATTTTTGTCTTAATTTTGAATTATCAGTTGTGACTTAATCTTTACAATGACTATATTTACCTTGGAATAACACCTCTTTGTGTAGGAGGATCAACTATACCCTGCATAGTAAATGATTTACCACAACCTGTCTGACCATAAGCGAAAATTGTACCATTATATCCTTCACACACACCCTGAAAACAAAGTAAAAATTGTACCATTATATCCTTCACATACACCCTGAAAACAAAGTAAAAATTGTACCATTATATCCTTCACATACACTCTGAAAACAAAGTAAAAATTGTACCATTATATCCTTCACACACACCCTGAAAACAAAGTAAAAATTGTACCATTATATCCTTCATATACACCTTGAAAACAAAATAAAAATTGTACCATTATATCCTTCACATACACTCTGAAAACAAAGTAAAAATTGTACCATTATATCCTTCACACACACCCTGAAAACAAAGTAAAAATTGTACCATTATATCCTTTACATACACCCTGAAAACAAAGTAAAAATTGTACATTGTACCATTATATCCTTCACACACACCCTGAAAACAAAGTAAAAATTGTACCATTATATCCTTCACACACACCCTGAAAACAAAGTAAAAATTGTACCATTATATCCTTCACATACACCCTGAAAACAAAGGTAACTTCTTTTATCTTCTTTTGTCTTCGTTTGTTGAAGTAAGAAATAATGTACATATTTCAATGATGTACAAATGTTATAAATTTGCCTAATATAGATTGTATTAGGTGTAAAGACAGCATCTTTTAAAACAATATAACATCAAATCAATACTGTTCCTTTGTTTATGTCATAAGGCAAGCTTCTTCCTATCAGATGTTCAATAATCTAGCCAAAGCACACTGATAGTAATAGCAACATCAACTGATCATTTCATAACATTTCATAAGTACTTTTTTTAGTATTGAAACATCCTCTTTAGGTAGAGTGTGATCAGTGAAGATAGCATTCAAATCTTCCATTTAATTAAATGTTTCCCTTTGTACAATTAGGAGGTAACTGTATTGTATTTTAAGCTCTGATGGCACCAATTGGTGATAAGATGGTTGCTTTTTAAGTTTACTGACAACATGTTAGCAAATCCAGAAAACAGGTATTTGTGACTATCAAATGGCCAAGTGATGCCGTTGAAGCTTACAATACAATATTATAGTTACCATTGTAATGAAACTGACAGATAAAATTAAATCATACATTTAAAATCTTTCATATGTTGTCTGAGATTGCTCATATGCTTGCATAGTATCATTTGTGAAGTGGTGCCATAAATTAGTGACATAATCCAATTTAAATGAATGTTACAAACTATGTTGTATTAGAATTATAAACTACAAATTATATATAGAAAGAGAAGATCTTACCTCTACCAAAGGGTAGGCTATTTCATTGTAAATATTCTCTGTAAGATCTTACCTCTACCAATGGGTAGGCTATTTCATTGTAAATATTCTCTGTAACTGAATCTGTGTAGTATGAACCATCAAAGGTGAACATTTTAGGGGGAGCTTTAGGATCTCCAGGATTTTTTATTGTACATTGTCCCCTTTTTGACTCCATAGAGAGACATGGTTTACACTTCAGGTCATTTTCCCTTTTATTCATGGGACGACATCTCACAATGACCTTTACACACTCTCCTTCACTCATCTTTCTGAAATTTGAAAATAATTTATATCAATATGTTTATCATAATATGTCTACTTTCTTTCAATATTGAAAATAACATGTTACTTTTTTCAACCTTCAAAACTTATAGACTGCTGAAAGTTACAATAAGGCTAACATTGATTAGTCATATCCATGTTTGAATGAACAGGAAAACTTCTTTCTTATAAAAAAAAATCTTCATTTGAATCCTGTCTCATTAAAGGTTACATATAAAGATATTATACAAAGATATTGTACACAAGAGGAACATTTTTATTGATTTCTTTCATCATTTTTGTTGAGTTTGTGATTAACAGCAGAAGTAGGCGAAACACTGGGTTCCACGGAACCCTTACAAATTTTTTAACTAAGGTAAGTAAGGTGGTTGTTTGGCAAAAAAACACTTGCAATCGGGTGATTTTTTTTTTAATACATACGACCTGGTTTATTATTTTGCTGTGGGTGGGGGTCACAAAAAAAAGGATTAGTATTGTATTCACATTAAATGAAATTGAACCATTCTTATGCTTATACTGCTAGCCTTTCATTTGACAAATTAGTTTTGTGCATCTCGAATATCTCAATCTGATCATGATGGCTTTTGCAGGACTGCCACCTGTGAATGCATGGCCTATAGAACCTAGTTTTTGTCCTGTTCCTTGTTTTAGTGCTGTATTTACGGCACACAGAACAGAAATATCCTTCTGTGACAGTTAGCCATTTTAAGTCCTGTTCATATTTATCAGGTTGGGAACAACCCCGTCAAAATTTAACATGAACTTTTGTGATGTGCAGGATAGACCGACAAATAGTAAAAAGGTGTATTGAAAAGGGCTATGAAAACACACCTTCACTATCTTGAAAAGATTATCCCCACAAATTGAAAATAAAGCATTAATTTATTAACTATTATTGGTGTTTTGTAGATGAAAACGTTAACCGGTCTTATATCTAATTTGAAAATGTCATTCTCTCAAAATCTCCCCCTCAGCTGTTATAACTGGGGTGAGGGGTCTTCCTCGTTTAAAGTTTCAGAGGTTAAAATCTAACTAACTTGGCAGGTATGAAGAGTCCCTATTATTTTTTTTGGGTAGGGTGTGGTGTAAAATGTGTCTCAAGAACTAGGCATAAAAATGGAAAGCGATTTCGATGTAATAATTTACAATTAACTTCAATATTATAGTTATATTACTATATTTCAAGAAAATGTTTCCTTGGAAACTATGTAAACTATCCAGTTTCAAGTTGAAATTTTCATATATTACCTA
This sequence comes from Mytilus edulis, assembly GCF_963676685.1. NCBI lineage: Eukaryota > Metazoa > Mollusca > Bivalvia > Mytilida > Mytilidae > Mytilus > Mytilus edulis. Next base: position 10,713,704 of record NC_092350.1, read on the forward strand.
AAATATATGTCGTACCAACTATATGAGTTGAAGCTGTATTAAAATTAAAAGCTATGAAATTACTGTAGTTCGAAAATTAAACTATGCAGAGCAGTTTAAAGACATTTTAACAAAATTTCATTGGAATATCTTCTTCCTCTTTAGAAATATTTTTGCAGTGCATGACGGGAAACGACGACAAAATTTTCGAAACAGTTCTAGTTTTATATTTTATTTTTTTATTTTTATAAATCTTTTGTTTCTTCTCATTAATTTTAAAAGGTCATCACCGCATTTTATATTTTTTTTTATCTTTAATTTGAACTTATTATTTAACGAGATTTCAAGAGACCAACAAACATGGCTGACAAGAAAAAAGAGGAACCGGTAGCACCGGAGAAAAAGGATGAAAAGAAAGTCAAAAAAGGCGATAAAGAACCAGAATTGGTACTAGAGAACAAATCTTAAACCTAATGAATAGGAAATTTAGTAGGAAAAACAATTCGATAATCTTTTATGTCGTTAAATTGTCTGATAAAAACCTCAGGGACGTCGAAATTTCCAAAACTGCATTGTCATAAACATTTTAATGCCAAACATGTGCAATGCTGTCGGATAATGTCATGCCTCAAAGGCTTAGATTTTTGTGGGTACTGATTGATTGTCCAGACTCTTAAAGTTTTGTAAGTGTAAATTCTGGTCATTTATTTCAAAGTGAGCAATTTTATCATAGAATGTGACCCTCCCCCTTTATTGGCTTTAATATGAGGCAGGCATAACCTGTGAATGGGGACGAAGTCTGTTTTAATTCAATCACGTTGATAAAAGAAACAGAAATACCGTACATAACATTCCCAATTTTGATTCTGTTGTTAGGGAATTAGCTGTGACGTTCTTTAAGTTATGACGTCATATTCGATGTAAACAAAAGAAACGCTTTCATCAGGTAACGTTTTTTCATATCAAACAATTATTAAAATTGAATTTGTATTGAGATCCAATCTTATATTTTACTAGACTGATAAATATAATTTTTTTCAAAGTCTCATGCAAACAAGACAGATATCTGTGCAAAAGCAGAGAAAGTTGGAACAGGAAGTAGATCTGAAAAAAAAGTTAACGATTTTGAGTTCATTAGTAGAATGAAAAATTCGGGAAATTTTCCCGATTTTTTTTTTTTTTTTTTTTATTGATTTTTCTACCGTAATTGGGGACTTCGTCCCCATAATATGCAAAAGTAATCAACACATATATTAAGCTTTATAGTCGCTGTCAGCTGAAATTTCGTAGCGGTTATCGGTAAAAATAATCTAAACTATCAATCGCGTTCACTCGAGATATAGTTTTTCACATTCCATTCATAAATCGCAAAAAGAAAAACCACTACTGACCTACCTTTTAAGTGAGGGTACAAGTTAAATCGGCACCTAAAGAAAAAGTCAAATCGGCACCCGGTTAAATCGGCACCTGGTCAAATCGACACCTAATTATAGTCAAATCGGCATCTGATAATAGTTGATATAATATGAATAATTATAATATAAACTATTACTAGTAATTTGTTTGAAGTTTTCTCAACATTCTTTGACTGATGTTTTGATTAGACTATTCCGTTCATTAATTAAGTAATCACTTTTATCAATCAAATAATTAACATGTTTGTTGTTTTAATCCTAAACAGGTAGTTATTGATGTTTTTTCTTAAAAAAAACTTTAAAAAAAAAATGGGTACCAAATTGACTACATTAGGTGCCGATTTAACCAGGTGCCAATTTGACTATACCAGGTGCAGATTTGACTAGAATTCTTAAGTGATCGCACTGTAATAATCCTGGAATACTGTAGAAATCTTTATTTTTAAGCTTATGGACATTATGGACATTATACTTCCACCTAATCGCTATTTGGAAATCTGTGCAGCTTGACTTGAGAATCTGTTCTGCTTGAACTTTTGATGTCATACAACAATAACTTTTTCATTGTGGCGTCACATGTTTTCTGATATGACATTAAAATTTAAGGGAAACTTTTATGATGTTCAGTAATGGCGGAAAATTAGCGATAAGGTGTACTGTGAACAAAACAAACATGTTGTCATTCTTGTGTTAATTTCTCAACATTTAAAGTAAGCTGTAGTTTCTTTTATTTTTCACAAGGAATCAGATAAAAATTCTAAGGTCATATATTTAGATAAGAAATGTCAACAGATTCTTCAATATTTCTATACAACAAAATGTTTTCTGGTATTTTAGCAACATGTTTGTCTTTTCTACACAACAAATACATGAATCATGTAAATAAACAGAAAACGCTGGTAAATTCAAATTCATCACCATTTAAGTAAGATTTGACACTTTTTTTTAAATCTTTTGTTCAAAACAACATGCAAAAAAATGTAACCTTTAAAATTTTTGTCACAAACTTATTCCCCATAGTTATTTTCAAAAGTTACACCAAATTAAGGTCACGAAGGTGGTGTGAAAGAGGGAAAAAGCAAACATAAATTATTTACCTTAACACTTCTTCCAGTTTTTGTCAGCCATCAATAGAATTCCAACCTTAGCAAAACAAGACTCTTAACAGTCTGCACGGTTAGCCACTAGTCCGATGCCCCAGACTAGTAAAATTTCATTCGGACTAGTAAGTTTTTGCAAAAGTTTGTTTTGACCAATAAGAAAAATGTTGGAATATAAGTCTTCGGACTAGTAGTTGAAAAAGATTTTGGTGCAGACTGCTCTTAATCTGGTACATCCTTCAAGGAAAATGATGTAAATATTATCTTAAATATCTGATGAGCTGCCCTTTAAATCCATTGAATATAATGCCTGATGAAATTGATAAAATGTATTGGATATCAAACACACACAAAAAAGAAAAGGAATAAGATGAGATTGAGAAGTCTTTTATATTATTATCTGTGAAGACACACAAGTAGGTTCTAATAATGTTGGTGAACTAACATGTGGTCCAGTTCTATGGGAAAATGGATATAATTACTGTTACTGATCATGCTAGTTGTACACAAGGAAGTGTTTTATTCTCACTAGACAAATATATCTGCAAAGGTTCTAATTTTTGAAGCATTTTTATTGCACCCTCTAAGATTCAAAGAAGTACAATTTAAAAGCTCTTTTTTCACTATCCACGTGCACTGTTATATTTTAAAACAAACACAAATATTTGATCCCATTCTTTGACAATTAAATTATGAATGTTGTTTTACAGTAATTTATAATAAATTTTTTATTTCAGTCAGAAGAAGATAAGCAGTTACAAGAAGAATTAAACATGTTGGTAGAAAGATTAAAGGTTTGTACATATATATATATATACAAGACATCACGCATGTTTAAACCTACTACATTTTGCATCCTCATAGAGAAGATAAAAAAAAAATGGTTATTGAATGGCTGTTGTTGACACTTAATTTCAATTCAACACTATACAAGGCATATGCCGCGATGACATGTGCTGTCCGCCACTGCTATTCGCGGCATATGCCGCGAATACAACAGATTTTTCATCAGGACTCTTAAACCATTCGGTTTTCATTCGGGTCCTCTCTAATTTTTCCTTATATGAATCGAGAATATACAAGGTCTCATTTGCACTTGAAATCCCAGCAATTTTTATTGTAATATCATGCATGCGGTAGAAGGAAAATTGAAGAAAGATAAAAACAAATATTTTTACAAATGCAAATAGCGGAAATGAGAAACGAAACTGTAAATATGGAAATATTTCAGCATTTCTATGGCAAAACTGACAACAAGGATTAGTTAAAAGGTTTCTTGTTATCTCAATGTGTTTATTACATTTAATTGTTGTGGGAAATATGATTTGATCCATCATTACGAGACGTAGAAAAAGGGGGGGAAAACAGAGGTTGACTGAAAATTTTGAGGACGGAGCAACTGATTTGTGCCACGATTACATAATACGTTATGTATGGTGCAATACACTATGGAGTTGAGCAATTGGAGTCTTCTTTTAGTTTATTATATGGCAGATAAAACAACAAAATAGATAAAGACTAAAAGTAGTTTTTATTCAAAATTCAACACAAATGTAATAAATGACACCTTTTACCTGTTAATTACCTGAAAATGCAGGTAACCTGATAAAATTTTTACTGAAATAACTGCCTAACATTACAGTTCATACTCTCCTGAGCATTTTTCATGCAATAACTTTCTCTGTATCTCTTTTAATAAAAAAGATACAGCCGTCTGAAAAGGAATATACTGTTCTAATGAATGAACACAAAAAAATGCAGCAGCAGCAGCCATTTTTCTATTTTTTTGTGTAGTGTTGAAAGGGGTAAATGTGTTAAAAAAATTACATGTGTTGAAGGGTGAAATTTAAATGGTTTGTATGTATATAGTTTTAACTTTCCGAATTGTTCTTTGATCTATATGATGTTATAGTTTTCTGTATAATAAAATATCCATTGGAACGTATTTATTGGATTTGTTTACTTATTTACAGAATAGAATCTTATGTCAATATTAAAAGAATATAGCATGCTGTTTTGTTTATCTTTATATGCTAATTAAGGTGATGACCTGAGTTCTGGTATGTGAACTCTTTAAATGCCTATTTATTGTATTGATGGTCAGTATTGGTCACTTTGTCTATTCTCATTGGTCAGTTAAATCATGTGTATATGTGTGGAGGGAAATCTCCTTGTTCTTAAAAGTATTCTTTTGGTTTTACTCAGCATGAAGGCAGACATTTTGAAATATACAAACTTATTCCAATTCTGATGTCCATTTGAGAAAATGTTGAGACTTTATACTCAGCCACTGTGTTACTTTGTCACCATATTATTCATTTAGGAGTTACTATCATGACTATGTACTGTTGATTCCATCCCATGAGGGGATATTGTTATTGACCTTCGCATCTAAGTGTGAGGGTCTTTTGTTTACAACCTTTTCGTTATCATAATAAACAGAATCCAAAACCTGAGGAGTGTTTTATTTGTGTTTACTAAATCCAAGAAAACCACTCGACAACAAATGTTGTCTATGATAGTATGTTGTTGTCTGTCCCAAGTGATACCCATCACCCATGTATTATTAATATAATGTGCCTTCCCACCCCCACCCCCCCCTGAACCCCTACATTTTTTTCTGGAATAGCCCTTAAATGGAGTAAAGTGACCTATAAGTGTTTATATCCTGTCTTTCATTTCATAAATTTCTGACTGTTGAATCAAATAATGTTTGTTTAATATGAATAGTAAAGTCAATATTTATGAAAATATACATGTATTATGTGTATATTGTTTTTGACTTGGAATGATTAAGCCAATTATTTCAATTTTACAGGAATCAGATCAAAAACTTTATAAGCCAGCATTAGAAAGTCTGAGATCACAGATAAGAGCATCAACAACATCAATGACATCTGTACCTAAGCCACTGAAGTTCCTTCGACCTCATTATGAATCTCTGAAAGAAGTGTATGAAAAGATCAAAGATGATACAACAAAAGTGAGTCTCGTTCCTTCATTAATATGAATACATCCTTTGGCTTTTAATATATGATATTATTTTGTCTGAGAGGTTTTAAAAAAATTAGAAATAATACACTGATTGTGCTTAATGATTAGTATTTAGATTTGGATCTTTATTTATTTATAAAAAAAGTAATTATAAGGTTATTGAATGGTTGTAATATTTGTTATAAAAACAAATTACATTCAAAACTTTCTATGAAAATCCCTGGTCTAATGTTGAATACATTTCAGACCCCTCCCAAAAAAAGACTTAAAACTGTAGACATGCTTAAATTTCACCCCTTCCCTTAAACCTAGCACAGCCACAGGCTAATAATAAGTATATTATACATGTACATAGCTTAAGACATTACTTTTCTAAAATATTATATTGCAAAACTATTTGAACAAATGTTGAATGAAGAATTAACATCTTATCGTTAAATTATGATTTGCATGTAAGTGCTTCTTGTTTCACATTCAAAAATAGAGAGATTGTATGGGATTGATAAGTTACATTTTGCAGTGTTATTGGTCTACTTATTGTTACTGATATGTATAAGTTGAGACCAAGAATGAGGAATAATTGAAGGTATTATTTTATTGTACTTTTGTAGAGATTTTGTGCTGACATTGTATCAGTATTAGGAATGACAACATCAGATACAAGAGAGAGCTTAAAGTACAGAATACTGGGATCAAAGGAAGAAATAGGCTCATGGGGTCATGAATATGTCAGGTAAGTTTAGGTCAAAAGAGATAATACATGTGTTTCCGCAAACCCTACCTTCCCTAATTTTTAGTGCCTATCCTAACACTTTTTATGCCATTTTGGATCAAGCAATGTTAAAGTCAGGCTGATTCCCCAGCTAAAAAATGTTTGTAAAATAAAAGGATATTGCCTACCTACCAACCCTATTTTTTACAGCACATTAGTGGAAACACAAGTATGAATTTTTTGCCTTAGTAATCATATAAAAAGGACAGAAATTATCAAGTCAATATAACATTTTAATTTATTATCTTTGGTTAATTAAATAAATGAGAAAAGTTTATGTTAAAAACTTACAGCAGAGGCTTTAGATATAATGCAACCTTAAGAAGACTATTAGAAATTGTTAGATAAAAGGGTAAAAATTCTTTTGAAATGCATTTTTACTTTGTTTATAGACATATTGCTGGTCAGGTTGCACAGGAATGGAGTGATCTGGAGGTAAAGGACACAGAAATGAGAGACAAATTGTTAACAATGACCAAAGAAATTGTCCCGTATCATATGGACCACAATGCTGAGGCAGAGGCCTGTGATCTGTTAATGGAAATAGAGAAATTAGACATTCTTAAAAATTATGTTGACGAAAATGCTTATCCTAGAGTTTGTTTATATTTGACTAGGTAAGATTATTCTCAAGTTTCATGATCAGTAATACTAATTAAGCTGCATACGATGGTTTCAGTGAATTGGCAAGAATTTCAGTTTCCCTGCAGACTGGCAGAAGGCTGCTGGTTCTCTCTACGTACTCAAGCAATCTGTCACCAGTAAAAAACATAGGTCACTGTAATATAGCAAAGGTTGTTTAAAGTCAAACATATTATTAATTTATTTCATTCTTTTAAGAAGATCATCTGTATCTTTATATATCATATGATCCAATAAATTGTACATAACTTTCTTTTGTAGGCAAAAACTTATAGCATGAACTAAACATCACAGTATGAATTTCTATAAGGGAAGGATTCTTACTCTTTCAAAAGTCTGAAAGAAGTTTAAGGCCAGGATAAAATTACTGACATTCTTTTAAATTTGAAAATAGTATATTTTCATGAATGGAGAATATCTGCTATGACCTGATGAAGGGCAGAATTCCTGAAGTTGTACTCATTTGAAATGTTATGATTAATGATTTTATTCAAAAGAAACAAAATCAGTTGTGTTTTTACTAGCCAAATTAACATGATTATAATTCTATGATTATAAATTTTGTGTATGAAGAATGGATAGTTCATATCAATTAAACATCAATGCTTTTACTTCAGTTGTGTTCCCTATGTACCAGACCCAGAGAACATCACCCTTATGAAGACGGCTGTAGATTTATATCGTAAATTTAACCAGTTTCCACAAGCCATTAGATTTGCTATGCAGTTAAATGATATGAAGCTAGTAGAGGAAATATTTATGTCTTGTAAAGATATGTAAGTCGAAATTATACGATATGATAATGTGTAAATTGTGAGTCAATTTTAGCACTGTTAAATTTGATAATGGGAATCTCAGATACTTACTGTATTTACTTTTCAATATGAAATAACTGAAGTTATAGTAACTGAAAGCAAGAATAATTTTTTTGGTATGAAAAAAAGGTTGAAGACATGTAGAGAAATTTAAAACAGTAGTCTAAGAGATGCTGATGACAGCATACCAAAAAGCCTAAAAGGAAAAAAAAAAGACAATTCCACTAGGCTTAAATGGGCATGAAGTGTTACCTGTGTCTGTCTGTATATGCATTTGTCTCAAAATTGGTTTCTGTTCTCTTACATTAGTTTATCTCAACCAAATGTTAAGAAACTTGAACACAATGCTTATTTACATAAAACACAGATCATCTTTAAATTAGAGTTCTCTAGTTATGTCCCTTTATAAACTTATATACAAGCATCATTTGTGTCCCATGGACACATTCTCCAGTTATTTGCAAGTATTTTATTGAGTGCATTTTAAAATTAGTCTAGAGAAATAAAATATGAAGTCAATGTGTAAATTATACATGTTGGTAATTAATGTTTTATTATTTCCAGATTGGTACAGAAACAGTTAGCCTACATGTTAGGAAGACAACAGATATTTTTAGAACTACCAGATGATATAGAAGAATTTGATGAATTGACAGAAATTATGTCTAATGCTCATCTGAATAATAACTTCTTAGCTTTAGCTAGAGAGGTAAGGGCTGATCTATAGATTTATAGCATGAAGCTCAATCTTAACTCCATAGTATCAAAAATATTATATAATTGAAATGGCAAAATAAATATACAATATTAGGTAAATGTCAGAAAAATATTAAGTTTTTTGTATGAGACTGAGATACTGGAGAAAGGTGAGGTTCTACCGAGTACAAAAAAGTTTATATTTTTATGACATTAACCTAATAATGTTTTTATACTGCAACTTAAATTTTAAATACATTGACAGCTATTTAAATTAGAACACACATTTCAAACTTATTTTCATCGCTTAATGGACCCCTGATTGTGGACAAAGTGTTCAATGATGAAATTGACATTGCACTAAATATAGCTGTTTTACTATATTTAGGAAGTAAACACAACTAGTTGCTGTATAAATTAAACATTTTTTACATCATTTACACAAACAATAGTTATATAAAACCATGATTAGAGAATATAGCTGAGTGTTCATGAAAGAAGAATATGGTTGGATCATTTGTCCTAAACAAAATAAACCAAATCATATTAATTAAATAATAACATTTCATAAAAAAAGGTAAGTTATACATGTAGGTCTGTTTTGTGTCCTTTTAAAATGATGAGTAGACATTGTTTGCAATGTAAAGTATATAAACACACAGAAGTGGTCTTGTTCAAGTTTGATAATAATTTCTTTTCTGATGATTAGATATTTTGTTATAAATATATCCTACATTTTGACACCTATAATATATAGAAACTATTTAATTTTGTAGTTGGATATCATGGAACCAAAAGTACCAGAAGATATTTATAAATCTCATCTAGAACAAAGCAGTAAGTCCCTTATTTATAGTGCTTAGTGACAGTATAAAACAATGACAGTTAATTTGATGTTCGAATTGACAATTTCAGAATATGGTGTATTTTGCAAACTTTTATTTAATGTTAAAAGTATATTGGATAAGAATGCTAAAGACAAGCAGTCAGAAGTATATATTTAATTTTAACACTAAAAAGTTATCCATCAATAAAATTGAAAATAGAAATGGGGAATATGTGAAAGAGAAGAACAACCCAACCAAAGAGAACACAGCGAGAAAATACAGCACCTGTTGGCAGGCTTCAGCTAGCCACTAAATCAATATTAAGTACTTGTTAACAGTAAAATGGAAGTCACACTAAACTCTGAAACATATAAATGAAGCAAAATTAAAAAATGTACAAGACTACCAAAGGCCTTTTTACATACAAATAGACTGTTTTGTTAATACAGGTTGAAGAACAAGAAAAGAACATTGTTTCAAGAAATTTTAACTAAATATTTTTCTTATTTTGTGTTACAGGAAGTAGTTTACCAAGTACAACAGTAGATTCAGCAAGACAAAATCTAGCTTCATCCTTTGTTAATGGTTTTGTTAATGCTGCTTTTGGTCAGGATAAACTGTTAATGGAGGATGGAAATACATGGTTGTATAAAAATAAGGAACATGGTAAATTATTTATAGTTTATAAATATTGTGTGGGGATACAATCCAGTCATTGACTGATGTCATTAACCATTTGGGGATACAATCCAGTCATTGACTGATGTCATTAACCATTTGGGGATACAATCCAGTCATTGACTGATGTCATTAACCATTTGCACACATTATGATATGTACAGTTTATGTAGCATTTGTGATAACTCAGTAGAAATTTCTATACAAATAAGCACTAGCACAAAATTTGGGGAATAAAATAAAAGGTTTTGCAATAGTTCATAGTATTTTAAGGCACTTAAACAAAATAGATGAATTTGTTGGGTTTTTTTCAAATTTAAGAGTTGTTGGCAAATTACTAAATTTTTAATTTGATAAAAAAAATTATAAACTATAATAGGTCATTGTGAATACTGTATAATTCAGATTAACCTTTCTAGGTAATTACAATTTATTAAAAAAATCCATGCAAGCTGCAATTATACCTAAACAGAAAGTTTGGATAAAAACTAAGTGAACAAATATACCTACATTTTATGATGTTTTAGTGAAAAACTATAGGTTGTAAAATTTTCAGATTTCTATTAAATTGCAATATTTTGCAGGTATGTTAAGTGCTACAGCATCGTTAGGTTTAATATTATTATGGGATGTAGATGGAGGATTAACACAGATAGATAAATATTTATATTCCTCTGAAGACTTTATAAAGGTAAGATTTATAAGTATACTATGTAATCAAACTGAGTCAACTTTTCAAAAATAAACTAGATTTGAAATAATCTTGATGAAACATATACTATGTGTGCACGCTTTGCTTACTAGGATTTTTTCTGATTTTCTTTAAAAGACATTTTAGGATACTCTGGTTTTGTTGTATTGAAACACACCTTACAAATTTTGGAGAAAAAAGCAAAATGACAAAAACTTTTTGTTATGTCCTTATAAGCAAAGAATTAAAACCAGATTAGATTTAACAAAGTGATCAACAGATATATATTGTATGTTAACAAATATGTGTTTTTCATTTACTGATAATAAAATATTGATTTTGAAGAAACATTTCTTAAAAATTGTAGACCTTAACTTTACAATGTTTTATTTTTGTTACAGGCAGGGGCATTACTTGCTTGTGGTATTGTTAACTCTGGAGTTAGGAATGAATGTGATCCAGCTGTTGCCTTGTTGTCAGATTATGTAATGCACAATACAGCTATAATGAGAATTGGTGCTATAGTTGGGTTAGTCAATATTTGAGTCATAAAATTATATATAAAAAAAACAATTGGTAAGATTATATTTTCAAAGTTCTTTATAATAAAGTCTTTACTAATAATCTTAAGGAAATACATTTACTTCAAAATTTTAATATTTGACCTTTAGTTTTTTTTTTTAATTGTATTTCTAACTTTATGGGAATGAAATAAAAGTATATAAGTTAAACTGAAAAATTCAACACAAAAATCTAAACAGTTGAATTCTTAATTATAAACATGCAACAAGTTATACTTTACACTTTTTCTAATGGATTAGAAAATTGACTTCTTTCAGACTTGGTTTAGCCTATGCTGGATCTAACAGAGAAGATGTACTAGCAATAATTCTGCCTGTATTAGGAGATACTAAATGTACTATGGAAGTAAGTTTGTAGTTAATTAGACCCCTTGCTTCTGGTCTAACAAAATGTACTGGTAATGATTCTGTGTGTGTGGGGAGGAATATTTGTTGTACTAATGGATAATTACTATCACTGAGCTTTTAATTGATTTCTCAAAGAATACCTTACATAGCTATTAAAATGAGCTTAATATAAGATTTTCAATTGTACAAGTAACAGCTTGAATTAAAAATAGCTACAAGTAATTATGTAGGTAATAACATAACATTAATTGCCCCCTTGCAGAAATAGCCATGGGTTTAGGGAAGGCCAATCTTTGTAGTCATTTTTGTAGCTATGCTAAGGATATTTATTAAATCATGTTATGATTGTGTTTCATTGATTGTGATTTGCTGTTGAAACATGTCTTCATTGTATGTCAGAAGATAGAAGTCATTATTAGATAAGGTAAACTACCCTCCTTTCAAAGTAGCCTAGTCCTACAAACAGATATATTTGTTATCTGTTAGACTAGTCTACTCTAGGAGAGTAGTTTACCTAACCTAATGACTTCACAGTTCAGCTAGCAAGCAAGCTAACCAAAGATATTACCTTTACCTACACACTCAATGCAATTGGCTGTAACAATAATTTCTTTCTTTTTTTTAATTTTACATTATTTAACAAAACCATTCAGTCTATAAATTATAGAATCCTCCCTCTAATGTGTTGTTTATGTTGTAGGTGATAGGAATGGCTGCTTTATCCTGTGGTATGATAGCAGTAGGAAGCTGTAATGCTGATGTAACATCCACCATTCTACAAACCATGATGGAGAGAAGTGAAGCAGATCTCAAAGATACACACGGCAGATATCTAGCTTTGGGATTGGCACTGGCTTATCTTGGTAAGTAACAGATCTCAAAGATACACACGGCAGATATCTAGCTTTGGGATTGGCACTGGCTTATCTTGGTAAGTAACAGATCTCAAAGATACACACGGCAGATATCTAGCTTTGGGATTGGCACTGGCTTATCTTAATAAGTAACAGATCTCAAAGATACACACGGCAGATATCTAGCTTTGGGATTGGCACTGGCTTATCTTGGTAAGTAACATATTGCAACAAGAATGTGTCCAAAGTACACGGATGCCCCACTCGCACTATCCTTTTCCATGTTCCATGGCCCGTGAAATTGGGTAATTATCTAATTTGGCATTAAAATTAGAAAGATCGTATCATAAGCAACAAGTGTACTAAGTTTCAAGTTGATTGGACTTCAGCTTCATCAAAAACTACCTTGACCAAAAACTTTAACCTGGACAGACGAACAGAACCACAGACGGACGGACGAACGAACGGAGCCACAGCCCAGAAAACATAATGCCCCTCTACTATCGGGCATAAAAACTTTACTTTTAATCAAGGTTTATGACTATTGTGGATTAATCTGGGCTTATTAAAGAAGCTTATTAGTTCTGCTAATATCATAAATAATGTAAAAAGGGGAAAGCAACCCACATCTACAGATTGTACATTTCTACTAGGTTGCAGTGTTTGTGGCTGCAATGTCTGTATATACTAAAACTGATGTATAAGGAACTTTTCTTGACATTGAAAAATGTGTTTATAATAATGAAGGAATACCAACTGTAATGAGAACTGACAGAAAAATTACAAAATCCAGTGAAACTTTCTCATTTTTGGGGAAATGGCTTTATATTTGTTTGAGTGCAAGATTTGCCACAATATTCACTCACAACTTTTCCACAGTCTGACTAATAAGGCTATTTGCAAGAAAATGGTAACATCCAGATGCTTTTCTTGTTGTCAAGTATTACTTATAATACAAAAACAACAATTAAGACTATTGATTTTTTTTTTCCAAAAGTGCCAATATGCAGGTTACCTCATAGTCAGTCACAAATGAAAATTGCCTTGATATTTGATAAAGGATAGAAAAAAAAAAGAAAAAATCCCTGATTTCCAAATTTCTCTTTATGAGCTAAAACAAATTTTATTACAGAAAATGATTCATATGATTTTTTTACAGGTAAACAGGAAGCTGTAGATGCCACCTTAATGGCATTAGAAGTTATTGCAGAGCCACTGAAATCAATGGCCATGTTGTTAGTAGAAGTCTGTGCATATGCAGGTATGCTTTTATCTCAACTATAAAAATAGAAAGATAGAGTGATTGAAGAAAGACAAATAGATAGACAAAGCAAAGTTATACTTCTTACAAGATTTGCATTGAGTCAATATGACCAGTGGCAATAACAATTAATATAACTGTGAAACAAAATATATGAAGGATATAATACTTTTGAACTGTCTGACTGACCATCATCACTAAGTTGTTGCCAAAATGAGGGCTTGTTAAAACATCCTGTATTAATTATTGTGTTTAGCTAGAACAATATCTTATACAGTGGATTCATTATTATTTGTATGATACAAATGTGTGTCAGATTTGCGGGCACTGGTGAACTGAAAGAATTGAAATATTTAATGAAGTACACATTTTCCTTGTGTACAGATTTTAAAAAAAACAACAATATCAAATATTAGGGGAAAAAAAAGAATCTTCAGTAGTAAATAGATCTACTGATTCCAGCAGATATGTATGAGTCCTTAAGTTAACGTTGGGGGCCTTGGGTATGTGAACTTGCCCACAAAAGCTTCTTTCGTTCTATGGAATGTTCTTGTACAAGTTGTAGTTGATTATAAAAGATGGCAGTTTTAATATTATAAAAAAAATTATTTTAAACCTTCTTTGCCGGTTTGTTAGAGCATATTATCTCATAAGCACATACTTTTTAGCTCAGGGCTATTCCAGAAAAAAATGTGTGTGGGGGGGTGGAAGGCAGTTTTTGTCAGCACCCGCCACCCAGACAATTGTAATTGAGAATTATAGTGCATTATAGTGACTTTAGTGTGGAAAGTAGCTCTGATACCCATCACCCATGTATTATTAATACAATGTGCCTTCCAACCCCCATACATTTTTTTTCTGAAATAGCCCTCACCTGGCCCAAAGGACAGGCCTCTGCAATATCATTTTTTCTAACTTGTCCTGTCCCTTCGGACAATTTGCAAGAAAAATCAACTTGTCTGAACTTTTAACTCACTTCTCCGAATTCATAATTGAAAATCTTACATATTATGTTATACATAAAAGCAAAATCAAATGAAACATACTTTAATTTAAAATTTTAAAGTTAAGGTAAAACTCCATATAGAGGTGCTCTTAATTCAAGGAGGCTTATACTAAGAAGAAGCATCAACATTGGTTTCCTCCTCCCTTAATTATATTCCCCTAGTCAGCCGCTGCCGTCATGTTCAAATACGTTTTATCAATGAATATTTATTTCATTTTGTATAATCAATAAAACAATCATTCAATTTTTTTGGGAATGTTTAAGTCTTGAATTTGATCTAGTTTACATCTGACATCGATTATTCACTTGTCCCATCAGACAAGTAGTATGGTGAATCTACTTGCCTGACGCCTGTGTCCACTTGTCCCGGACAATCGGTAATGTCGAGCCCTGAAGGGCCAAGTGAGCTTTTCTCATCACTTGGCGTCCAGCGTCGTTGTTAACATTTTACATTTTGAACTTCTTCTAGAGAACCACTGAATGGAATGAAACCAAACATGGCATGAATGTTCCTTATGAGATGCTGACCAAGTGTTGTTAATTTGTAGGCGATCCATTTTCCAAGATGGCTGCCAGCGGGGGACTTAGTTTAACATAGGACCCTATGGGAAATGCATACAAATGACTTCTTTTAGAG
Organism: Mytilus edulis; assembly: GCF_963676685.1. Taxonomy (NCBI): domain Eukaryota; kingdom Metazoa; phylum Mollusca; class Bivalvia; order Mytilida; family Mytilidae; genus Mytilus; species Mytilus edulis. The sequence goes on from NC_092350.1 coordinate 10,729,000, forward strand.
AAACACTAAATGGAATGAAACCAACCATAGTATGAATGTTCCTTATGAGGTGCTGACCAAGTGTTGTTACTTTGTAGCCGATCCAACATCCAAGATGGTCGCCAGTGGGGTGACTTTGTTTAACATAGGACCCTATGGGACATGCATACTAAAGTCTTCTTCTAGAGAACCACTGAATTGGATGAAATCAAACATAGCATAAATATTCCTTTCTTAATGAAGTGGTGGCCAAGTGTTGTTACTTTGTAGCCAAATTTTATCTTTTTTTTATATGATTTCAAAAACCAAAGTAGAGTCAGGTGAGCGATTCAGGCTCTTGAGAGCCTCTAGTTATGTAATGTGGGTATCTAAATGTCCTTTTATTTTCAAGATAATCCTAATCATTAATACTTTGTTTATACAGGGACAGGAAATGTGTTAAAGATACAGAAACTACAACATATATGTTCTGAGCATGATGAAAAGAAAGATGAGGTATGGGTATTTCTATGAGGAATTAGAAATTATATGACCTAAGTTACTTGGGAACACTGGATTTTCTCATATTTAGGGATCAATATTTAAATATATTAAGTACCCTGTAGGAATCTCTTGTTTAAAGGTCATGATGACAAACGTTAAATATTGTAGACTAGGTTTGTGGTCAGTCAGAGCTCTGACATAAACAAGTCAGAATAAAATGACTTCCATAGGTCAGATATAATTTGATGTAAGTGTTGTCTCCCTTCTTGCACTCAACAGAATATGACTTGTACAGGTCAGTTTATGTCAGACTTTAATTTATCATAAAATGACTTCCATAGGTCAGCTTTTGCATAAAATATTGTGACTTAATATCTTCATATTCTAATAAGATTTATGTCCCTTTTTAATGCATTTTGACTTAGAGAGGTCATTTTTGTTCTGACTGTAAGCAGTCATTTCTACCACTTTGTTATCAATCTCCATAAAATATAATGATTACTAGTTTCGAATCAAAGAGTTTAAAAAGTGGGGCTCATCATACCTTCTTCTTTCCAGAATCTTAACATAATATATTTATCTCATCAAATTCAATCATTTCCAAATACAAACAAAAACCAAAGCAGAAAAAATGGATCATACAATTTTCTGTCAATATCAAAAGATTTACAAAATACAATATTGGATACATTAACTAGTACCATGACAATACTTCAAATCTTCCAAGGAAAAAATAAGGGATCTATTCTCATCCACTTTTAGCTAAATTTATCAAGAGCAAAACATTTATTATTTTAATATTTCATTGAGGTAAATACTGTTGTGCAAACTGACTCAAACAAGTCACACTATGTTCTGACTTCAAAGAGTCAGTCAAAACTAAACTTATTTCAACCTTTAAGTCTAGTACTGTCATATTGATTTAAAAATGTATGAGAAAGCCAGATATGGGACAGAGAAAATATTAAGGTCCCCTAAAGTCACAATGAGGACAAAAAAAAAATATTTGGTATATTCAATATTTAAATGCATTTTCTTTTAAACAGGTCAAATCATGTTTTGACTTAAAACAGGCAGCCCAAAACTAAATTTATTGAAATTTTTAGAGTGGGGCACTGACATATGATATTAAATGAAAGTATGGGAACGTCAGACATAAGAAATATATGTAAGATCCCCTAAAATAAATAACCATTTGACTTAATTGTTTCTAAACATTTATCAAATAAATTCACAAATGGCAGATTCAGAAGCAGGGCTTAAAGGAAGTACACCTAGCTTTGATTGGAAAATTTGTTCTGCAATCTGACTTGAACAGGTCAAATCATGTTCAGACAAATTGACTTAAACAGGTCAAATGGGCATGTTCGGACAAATTGACTTAAACAGGTCAAATCATGTTCTGACTTAAAAGAGTCTGTCAAAAACTAAATGGCTTGCAAAGTTCTGTAAAAGTTGTGCATTATCATGATTGTGATGTGATTGTTAGAATGTATGGATACAAGTAGAAAAAACTATCACAAAAAATTAAGTCACAATTATAAGAACTATATATATAAAAGATAATTTGGTATATTTTTGATATCTTAATATTTCATTGAGGTAAATCCTGTTGTGCAAACTGACTTGAACAAGTCACATTATGTTCTGACTTCAAGGAGTCAGTAAAAAACTATACTTTAATTAAGTATTGCAACTTTAAGTCTGGGATTGTCATATGCATTTAAGAATGTATAAGAAACTCAGATAAAAGACACCCAATAATAAAGTCACAAAAATGTGGACTATAAAAAAGTGTATTTGGTATACTATTATTTAATATTCAAATGTATTTTGTTAACAAATTTCTCCAAATTATTTAAAAATTTTTATTATATTTCTGTATTTTCATGACTTTTTTTCTGTTAAATTAACATTTGGAACTTTCGGTTTTAAAAAACATTATTTTAAAAACCATTTGACTGAATTGTTTCTTAAAAAAAATTATGAATTAAATAACTCAACAGTAGCAGATTCAGATATGGAGGGGGCTTAAAGGAGGAAGACTTAGTTTTGATTGAACATTTTTTTTTCTGTCAACTGACTTTAACAGGTCAAATCGTGTTCTGACTTCAAAGAGTCAGTCCCAAGTAAACTTATTTCAACTTTTAAGTCTAGTTTTTTTCATATTGATTTAAAAATGTACGGAAAAGCCAGATAAAAGACAGAGGAAATCAGGTCCCCATACGGCACAATAATGAGAACTATAAAAAAGTTTATTTTGCATATTCAATATATTTAAATGTATTTTGTTTTAAACCGGTCAAATTATGTTCTGACTTCAAAGAGTCAGTCAAAAACTTCAATTTAGCTAATTATTACAACTTTTTAGTCTATAAATTTAGCTAATTATTACAACTTTTTAGTCTATAAATTTAGCTAATTATTACAACTTTTTAGTCTATATAATATATTATTTTAAACCATTTGACTGAATTGTTTCTAATAAACCTATCAATTAATTAACTCAACAGTAGCAGATTCAGATAAAAGGGAAAAAGGGGGGGGGGGGGCTTAGAAGAAGAAGACCTAGTTTTGATTGGATTTAATTTTCTCTGTAAACTGACTTTAACAGGTCAAATCATGTTCTGACTTCAAAGAGTCAGTCAAAACTAAACTTATTTCAACTTTTAAGTCTAGGATTTTCATATTGATTTTAAAATGTATGGGAAACCAGATAAAAGACTGATGAAATAAGGTCCCCTTAAGTCACAATAATGAAGACTATACAAAAATGTATTTGGTATATTTTATATTCAAATGTATTTTGTTAACAAATTTCATCAAATTAATATCTTAAAAATTTATTCTATTTCCGTATTTTCATGACTTTTTTTCTGTTTAGTTAACAAATAGAACTTTTGGTTGTAAAAAACATTATTCTAAAAACCATTTGACTGAATTGTTTCTTAATTTTTTTTTAACTCAACAGTAGCAGATTCAAATAAGGGAAAAAGGGGGGGGGCTAAGATGAAGAAACATAGTTTGATTGGATTTTTTTTTCTGTAAACTGACTTTAACAGGTCAAATCATGTTCTGACTTCAAAGAGTCTGTCAAAACTAAACTTATTTCAACTTTTAAGTCCAGGATTTTCATATTGATTTAAAATGTATGGAACATTTTTATTTGATATATTCAATATTCAAATGCATTTTGTTTTTTAAAGATTTTCATCAAATTATCTAAAAAAAAAAAAAAATATTGTATTATTTCTGTATTTTCATGACTTTTCTTTTCTGTTAAGTTAACACATGGAACTGAATTGTGGTTGCAAAAAAAAATTATATTTTAATAACCATTTGACTGAATTGTTTCTAAAAAAAATTCAGTAATTAATTAACTCAACAGTAGCAGATTGATATTTAGTGGGGAGGGGGATTAGAGGAAGAACACCTAACTTTGATTGGACATTTTTTTCCTGTCAACTGACTTTAACAGGTCAAATAGTGTTCTGACTTCAAAAAGTCAGTCCCATCTAAACTTATTTCAACTTTTAAGTCTAGTTTCTTCGTATTGATTTAAAAATGTACGGAAAAGCCAAATAAAAGACAGTGGAAATAAGGTCCCCATACAGCGCAATAATTAATGAGGACTATAAAAAAGTTTATTTTGCATATTGATTATTCAATATTTAAATGTATTTTGTTTTACACTGGTCAAATTATGTTCTGACTTCAAAGAGTCAGTCAAAAACTTCACTTTAACTTATTATTACAACTGTTAAGTCTGGCATTGTCATAAATATATGCATTTAAGAACGTATGGGAAAATCAGATAAAAGACACCCAATAATAAAGTCACAATAATGAGAACTATTATATTTTATATTCAAATATATTATGTTTACAAATTTCATCAAATCATCTTTAAATTTTATTATATTTCTGTATTTTCATGACCTTTCTTTTCTGTTAAGTTAACACATGGAACTTTTGGTTGTAAAATATATTATTTTATACCATTTGACTTAATTGTTTCTAATAAACTTATCAATTAATTAACTCAACAGTAGCAGATTCAGATAAAAGGGAAAAAGGGGGGGGGGGCTTAGAAGAAGAAGACCTAGTTTCGATTGGATTTAATTTTCTCTGTAAACTGACTTTAACAGGTCAAATCATGTTCTGACTTCAGAGAGTCAGTCAAAACTGAACTTATGTCGACTTTTAAGTCTAGGATTTTCATATTGATTTTAAAATGTATGACGAACCAGATAAAAGACTGATGAAATATGGTCCCCTCAAGTCACAATATTGAGGACTATAAAAAAAAATGTATTTGGTATATTTTATATTCAAATGTATTTTTTTTAACAAATTTCATCAAATTTATATCTTAAAAATTTATTTTATTTCTGTATTTTCATGACTTTTTTTTCTGTAAAGTTAACATATAGAACTTTTGGTTGTAAAAAATCATTATTCTAAAAACCATTTGACTGAATTGTTTCTTAAAAAAAATTAATTATCCCAACAGTAGCAGATTCAGATAACGAGAGAAAAAAGGGGGGGGGGGGCTAAGATGAAGAAACCTAGTTTGATCGGATTTTTTTTCTGTAAACTGACTTAAACAGGTCAAATCATGTTCTGTTAAAAAAATGTTGAGGAGAAAATACTATGAAAATCAGACTAAGTTTGGTGACTTTGTTGTCCTTCAAGAAGTGGTACATATAAATACATAATATTTTCACTACAACTATCTATTGGGTGTTTTTTAAATAGATTTTTTAGCAACATTTATAACTTTGTAATTTATGTTCAATGGTACACTTGTTATTCTTAATATATATTTTTTTGGGAACAAAATCTTGTCAGGGTTTCTTATGGTACTAGCATGACAAGAGCATTCATATTCTTAAATACTCGAAACATTAAAAACAAGTCATTATCTTCAGATCATTCTGAGTCTTTCTGGCCTTATTAAATTAAAGTCAGAACATTCAGACTTTCATAAGTCAGAACATTCAGACTTTCATAAGTCAGAACATTCTGACTTTCATAAGTCAGAACATTCAGACTTTCATAAGTCAGAACATTCAGACTTTTATAAGTCAGAACATACTGACTTCCAATGTTCTTCTCACTTCTGTAGAAACAAAGACTATCTATATTTCAAATAAAAGGTTAATGCTTTATGTGGCTAAGCATCTGGGGTAAGAATTATAGATGTGTAACTTCATAGGAAAACATATATGCCATATAATTAGGGATTGACCCTGTACATGTATGTCATTCAAATCTTCTTGAAATGACGAACAGGAATATTATATGGTTTAGGGGTGGTGATCCAGACCATTTCAAAAAGGGGGATGGGGATGACCCCCATGGACTTTCCCTTTATTTCATTTGATTTGTTGTATTGTCCCATATAATAATATATAGGCTTAAGGGGTGGGGATCTCAACCGTTTACATGTTTTCAAACATGAGGGGGTGGGGTGACCCCAAGGGACTTTATCTTTATTTCATTTGATTTGTCTTGTTGTCCCTTACACTAATTTATATGGTTCAGGGGTGGGGATCTTGACCATTTACATGTTTTCACACTGTAGGGGTGAACAACCCCTTCCCCCCCCCTCCCCCCCCCCCCCCCCCACCAAAGGGACTTCCCCTATATTACATTGGGTTTGTTTTATTTTCCCATACAAGAATATATATAGTTTAGGGGTGGGGATCTCGACCGTTTACAAAATATAAGAACATTCGCAAATGGCAGGGGAGGGGGTAAACCCAGAGACTAGCCCGGTATATTTCATTCAAATCAATTTGACATTATAAAAAGGAATATATATGGCCGTTTACAGGTGGGGATCTCGACAATTTTCAAGCTATAAGATCATTCTCAAATGACAAGGGGTGGGGCGACCCATAGAGACTAGCTTGGTATATTTCATTATACTTTACAGAGAGAAAAAATTGAGTTAAGGGGGCAGGGATCTCGACTGTTCAACATTGTCAAATGACAGGGGTAGGGTGATCACTGGGGCCTTACCCTACATTTCATTTGATTTGTTTTTAATATCATATTCCATGTTCATAATTGAAAAACCCGTTTTGTGAATCTCGTTATACTTCTTCTTTTGTAGCTCCCTCCTATTATAATGTTCTCAAGTTAAAATCATTTTTAAAATAAAAATAAAAAAATATTTCGGTTCTTTTAGTTAAACCCTCCCTTCCCTTTTCCTTTATTAAAATTATTCCGATTTCATTTCATTTTCATTAATATCAATATTCAACAGATCGTTTTTCTCATTGGGAGAAACGAAAAAACAAATATATTTATAAGCCGCAAACTCGGAAAGGTTAATAAGTCAATTCATGATTGAGTTTAAAAATAGAAAAATCACGTGATGATGTTCAGCTCGAAGCAATAATTTTACTTTTAAAATTGCACTGACTGGTTATTAATGTTAATACTGTTTAAGACAACACGAGTTGTCTCCCGAAAATAACAGTTCATTATCATAACAACATTTTCTGACCTGAACAAGTCATAATTGTCAGACACCAGGTCATCTCAAAGGCCACGCGTCCGTATTTACAGGTCACGCGCCTTCATGAAACAGCAACAAAATCACTTGCAAAGACCTTCTTCACACGCAAAAAATATTAAAATGGCCATGAAAATACGGAGGTAATATGTATTACCTTCTGAAAATGACCACATTGACCTAGATTTTCAATAAAAAAACGTAAATAATCACTATATTTTCAATAACTTCTCGTTCGAGAAACTCCCAAAACAACGACTCTCAAACATGTGATCTCTCGCCAAAAACCACGTGATCGTATGTGTCTTAGATCGGCGGCAAATTCAAAATATCTTCTGGTTTGACGGACTCGATGGAAAACTACGCAAAACAAAAATTGACCCGTACAGGTCAGAATGTCAAAACATTTTCTGACTTGAAGAAGTCATTTTATTCTGACTTGTTTATGTCAGAGCTCTGACTGGTGGTTACAACTTTCATATCCAGTTAAGATATATCTATTGTTAAAAGATAATAGTTTATTTAAAGCAAATTTCTTTTAAGCTTAGATAACAAGCATCTAAAGACTTCTATGTGAAGAAAATTTAAAAAGTTAGTATGGTGAATGGGACATCAGGCTCTTGAAATATTATATCTGAAAGGAATCTTTGACATACCTATCCAATACAGAAGTGTGAAATACAGATACAGATACAGATACAGAAAATAGCATTTATTTTAGAAGTATTGCCATAAAATGTTCTCACTAAACCAAGGAACAGTACAAGTAATGAGCAAGGTTTCTTTTAGAGTGAACTGATTCTATGGGATTAGTTTTACCATCATAATGACATGAACATTTGTTTTCTATTTATACTTTGAATATAAACCATTGAATATTGAATAATTATTTGTTGATTTATTTTCATAAAGTAAATGAATTTAATGTTTGTAGGATAATAATGATAAGAAAGATGATAAGAAAAAGAAAGATGACAAAGAAAAGGAAAAAGACAAATCAAAAGAAACAGCAACCTCTGATCTGTCAGCACAACAAAGTAAGGTTCTAATATTATCTCATCTAGATAGGAGTACATCTCAGACTCTCAGTTTTTTTATGTGGGAATATTAGACTTTGTACATTATTTTACTTCCTGGTAGGCAGTTACTGTATAGATGATGGTTATTTATATGAATATCCTGTTTGAATATTCATCTATATTTAAGTGAATCTAAATAAAAATATTTTCTTAACAAAATGTGGAATGCAGTTGTATAATTATGACAAACAGTTGATGCTATCTCACTAAAATATTTTCTTAAAAAAAAACTGAAAATAAATTTATATAATGTATATTGAGACAATATTGTGTATTTTAATTAAACAACTGAACAGTCACCTGAAGACTGCTGATTTTCATGTAAAAACACCATATTCCTACCATAGTACAGAAACATTTCTTGGAATATACACATAAAGACTCATCGTATTTGTCTTATATTAGGTATAGCAGTACTAGGTATAGCTTTGATAAAAGACTCATTGTATTTGTCTTATATTAGGTATAGCAGTACTAGGTATAGCTTTGATAGCTATGGGAGAAGATATTGGTGGGGAGATGGCCTTCAGAGCTTTTGGACATTTGGTAAGTACTGTTTTCTATGGGAGAAGATATTGGTGGGGAGATGGCCTTTAGAGCTTTTGGACATTTGGTAAGTACTGTTTTCATAAATTTCCATAGTTTTGTAAATTTAATGTGAAAGTTAGTAACCCATTATTTGGGAAGATGAATTCAGTGTAAAGCAAATGGGAAATATAATATGACAACATGACAAATTATTATATCTATGTAATTGATATTTAAATGTCAGGGGCGATCCTTTTTAAGAATGGACACACTGACGATATATAATTGATGTTCAAGCAGTAATTGAATTATTTATATTTGTAGTTAAGGTATGGAGAGGTAGCAATCAAGAGAGCCGTACCAGTAGCGTTGGGTCTGATATCAGTGTCAAACCCTAAACTACAGATCCTTGACACACTCAGTAAATTTTCTCATGACAATGATCCAGAGGTAGCTCACAATGCTATCCTTGCAATGGGACTGGTTGGTGCAGGTCAGTAAAATTTATCATGAATTTCTTAATTTGAATGATTCCATTTAATAGTGTTGACGGATGTTTTAAAATATCTTATATTTATTTATGTGAAATTGAATAGGCTTTAAAACTTTGAAAATATATCGCATCCAGATTTACATTTATAGTAGTGTAAGTTCATTGTACTTGTGACACATCTTTTAACAACTGGTGAGAAAGCTGGTATTTTATACTGTTTGAAATTCAGATAACCTGAAGGATGTTTTATTTTTATATGACCGCAAATTTTGAAAAAATTTTCGTCGTATATTGCTATCACGTTGGCGTCGGCGTCGTCGTCGTCGTCGTCCGGCGTCCGAATACTTTTAGTTTTCGCACTCTAACTTTAGTAAAAGTGAATGGAAATCTATGAAATTTTAACACAAGGTTTATGACCACAAAAGGAAGGTTGGAATTGATTTTGGGAGTTTTGGTCCCAACATTTTAGGAATTAGGGGCCAAAAAGGGCCCAAATAAGCATTTTCTTGGTTTTCGCACTATAACTTTAGTTTAAGTTAATAGAAATCTATGAAATTTTGACACAAGGTTTATGACCACAAAAGAATGGTTGGGATTGATTTTGGGAGTTTTGGTCTCAACAGTTTAGGAATTAGGGGCCAAAAAAGGGCCCAAATAAGCATTATTCTTGGTTTTCGCACAATAACATTAGTTTAAGTAAATAGAAATCAATGAAATTTAAACACAATGTTAATGACTACAAAAGGAAGGTTGGTATTGATTTTGGGAGTTTAGGTCCCAACAGTTTAGGAATTAGGGGCCAAAAAGGGACCCAAATAAGCATTTTTCTTGGTTTTCGCACCATAACGTTAGTATAAGTAAATAGAAATCTATGAAATTTAAACACAAGGTTTATGACCATAAAAGAAAGGTTGGGTTTGATTTTGGGAGTTTTGGTCCCAACATAATAAGGGGCCCAAAGGGTCCAAAATTAAACTTTTGTTTGATTTCATCAAAATTGAATAATTGGGGTTCTTTGATATGCTGAATCTAACTGTCATGACTGTGTATGTAGATTCTTAACTTTTGGTCCCGTTTTCAAATTGGTCTACATTAAGGTCCAAAGGGTCCAAAATTAAACTTAGTTTGATTTTGACAAAAAATGAATCAGTTAGGTTCTTTGATATGCTGAATCTAAAAATGTACTTAGATTCTTGATTATTGGCCCAGTTTTCAAGTTGGTCCAAATCGGGGTCCAAAATTAAACTTTGTTTGATTTCATCAAAAATTGAATAAATGGGGTTCTTTGATATACCAAATCTAACTGTGTATGTAGATTCTTCATTTTTGGTCCTGTTTTCAAATTGGTCTACACTAAAGTCCAAAGGGTCCAAAATTAAACTTAGTCTGATTTTAACAAAAATTGAAATCTTGAAGTTCTTTGATATGCTGAATCCAAAAATGTACTTAGATTTTTTATTATGGGCCCAGTTTTCAAGTTGGTCCAAATCAGGATCTAAAATTATTATATTAAGTATTGTGCAATAGCAAGTCTTTTCAATTGCACAGTATTGCGCAATGGCAAGAAATATCTAATTGCACAATATTGTGAAATATCAAATTTTTTTTTAATTAGAGTTATCTTTCTTTGTCCAGAATAGTAAGCAAGAAATATCTAATTGCAAAATATTGTGCAATAGCAAGATTTTTTTTTAATTGGAGTTATCTTTCTTTGTCCAGAATCAACTTAAATCTTTGTTATATACAATATACAATGTATATTCACTTTTTACTACCAACTGATAAGTTAAAATAATCTTTACCATTCAGTGATAACAAGCAGTTTTTTTACATCTTAATATTTTATGATGTATTTAAATGAGTAGTTATTGTTGCAAACTCCATTAGAAATTTTAATTGAGATTAGTTTTGGAATAAGGGAAAGGGGGATGTGATTAAAAAAATTGGGTGCAATTTTTATACGACCGCAAAATTTGAAAAATTTTTCGTCGTATATTGCTATCACGTTGGCGTCGGCGTCGTCGTCGGCGTCGTCGTCGTCGTCATCGTCCGAATACTTTTAGTTTTCGCACTCTAACTTTAGTAAAAGTGAATAGAAATCAATGAAATTTTAACACAAGGTTTATGACCACAAAAGGAAGGTTGGGATTGATTTTGGGAGTTTTGGTCCCAATATTTTAGGAATTAGGGGCCAAAAAGGGCCCAAATAAGCATTTTCTTGGTTTTCGCACTATAACTTTAGTTTAAGTGAATAGAAATCTATGAAATTTTGACACAAGGTTTATGACCACAAAAGGAAGGTTGGGATTGATTTTGGGAGTTTTGGTTCCAACAGTTTAGGAATCAAGGGCCAAAAAAGGGCTTAAATAAGCATTATTCTTGGTTTTCGCACAATAACTTTAGTATAAGTAAATAGAAATCAATGAAATTTTAACACAAGGTTTATGACCACAAAAGGAAGGTTGGGATTGATTTTTGGAGTTGAGGTCACAACAGTTTATGAATTAGGGGCCAAAAAGGGGCCCAAATAAGCATTATTTTTGGTTTTTGCACCATAACTTTAGTATAAATAAATAGAAATCTATGAAATTTAAACACAAGGTTTATGACCATAAAAGGAAAGTTGGGTTTGATTTTGGGAGTTTTGGTCCTAACAGTTTAGGAATAAGGAGCCCAAAGGGTCCAAAATTGAACTTTGTGTGATTTCATCAAAAATTGAATAATTGGGGTTCTTTGATATGCCGAATCTAACTATGTATGTAGATTCCCGTTTTCAAATTGGTCTACATTAAGGTCCAAAGGGTCCAAAATTAAACTTAGTTTGATTTTAACAAAAATTCCATCCTTGGGGTTCTTTGATATGCTGAATTTAAAAATGTACTTAGATATTTAATTATTGGCCTAGTTTTCAAGTTGGTCCAAATGGGGGTCCAAAATTAAACTTTGTGTGATTTCATCAAAAATTGAATAATTGGGGTTCTTTGATATGCCGAATCTAACTGTGTATGTAGATTCTTAATTTTTGGTCCAGTTTTCAAATTGGTCTACATTAAGGTCCAAAGGGTCCAAAATTAAACTAAGTTTGATTTTAACAAAAATTAAATTCTTGGGCTTATTTGATATGCTTTATCTAAATATGTACTTTGATTTTTGATTATGGGCCCAGTTTTCAAGTTGGTCCAAATCAGGATTCCATATCAAGTATTGTGCAATAGCAAGAAATTTTCAATTGCACAGTATTGCACAATAGCAAGAAATATCTAATTGCACAATATTGTGCAATAGCAATTAATTTTCAATTGGAGTTATCTTTCTTTGTATAGAATAGTAGTTGATAATATATGTTGGAAATTTGCCAGACATGACTATGATGTCATTTTCTATTTTTATTTGCCAATAACTTTATGTAAATAACTTCATTGGAAATTTGCCAATATAAAATGTTGCTGATGAAGCTTTTTTTCTTATCTTATCTAAAATGTTTTTAGATAATGTATGTTGGACATTTGCCAGACATGACTATGATGTCATTTTCTATTTTTATTTGCCAATAACTTTATGTAAATAACTTCATTGGAAATTTGCCAATATAAAATGTTGCTGATGAAGTTTTTTTTTATTGTTTTATACAATAAACAATGGATATTCACTTTTACTACCAACCAATCTTTACCATTCAGTGATAACAAGCACTTTATTTTACATTTTAATATTTTATGATGTATTTAAAAGAGTAGATATTGTTACAAACTCCATTAGAAATTTCAGTTTTGGAAAAAGGGAAACGGGGATGTGAAAAAAAAAGGGGGGGGGGGTTAAATTTTTCTCATTTCAGATTTCATAAATAAAAAGAAAATTTCTTCAAACATTTTTTTGAGAGGATTAATATTCAACAGCATAGTGAATTGCTCAAAGGCAAAAAAAAACTTTTAAGTTCATTAGACCACATTCATTCTGTGTCAGAAACCTATGCTGTGTCAACTATTTAATTTTAGATTTAAAAAGTTTGAAGAAGAAATCTTTAATTGATTTGTAAAATCTTGACATTTGTTTTGTGTAAAAAAAAAACCCATGTAATGTCAAAAATTTGATCACAATCCAAATTCAGAGCTGTATCACGCTTGAATGTTTTGTCCATACTTGCCCCAACTGTTCAGGGTTCGACCTCTGCGGTCGTATATGCTGCGCCCTGCGGAGCACCTGGTTAACTATTATATTTATGAAGTGATCTAACAAAAAATAATTTATGTATATCCAGGATCGTTGTCTCTTTTTAATATAAGCATCACGCTTTCCTGTCTTACAAATATGGTGTTTATTAATAGGAACAAACAATGCACGTCTGGCTGCCATGCTGAGACAATTAGCCGTGTACCATGGCAAGGATGCCAACAATCTGTTCATGGTAAGACTGGCCCAGGGACTAACACATCTGGGTAAAGGTACCCTGACACTAAGTCCATACCATAGTGACAAGGCACTCATGTCACCTGTAGCTGTTGCTGGACTCCTGGCTGTCTGTGTATCATGTCTTGATGTTAAAAATCGTAAGTTTATATTAAAGATAAATTTATTTTACAAACTGCATACTCAGTGATTAAAAATGCTAAAAGAATTCTAAAGTATTATCAGGATATGAAATAATTTATTGAATAAGAGGGGTTGGTTGAAATTTTCACAACTATTAGAAGCCATTATTTGGAAATCCTGTAATTTAATAGTTATTTTAAGTTAAGTGAAAGGCAATGCATTATACAGCTAGTAAAATTTGTGTATAGCTTCTAACAATTTTCAATCACCAAAAGATCAACGATTAAAGTAAAACAATACAATACAAACCAGTTTAAATGTAAATGTATTCTATTGAAAATTAAAAGACCAATATGTCTGAATATTTTATCAAAACTTAAATATTTCTTTATTTTTTACAGTGATCTTAGGAAAATCTCACTACATTTTGTACCACCTTGTGTCAGCCATGCAGCCCAGAATGTTGACCACTTTTGATGAGGAATTAAGACCAACACCTGTACATGTCAGAGTTGGACAGGCAAGACATTTAAAAGTTTTGAAATGATACATATTTTGTAAAAAATAAAATGAGACATCAGGGATACATAAATGAGACAGTAACAAAATGACAAAAAAAAAACCCACAAATCTGGAGGTCAGCTCAGTTTTCAACAACACACAATCTATACTGTACAATATGGCAAGCTCTAAGTTCTGCTAAGACTGAATTACTTATGAATAGATTTAACAGGATTTAAAAGGTCTACCATCAATTCCATGTTCACTTAAATACAAAAATCATTTAGATACAACTAAAGACAACAACTGACATGGTTCTTTGATATGTGATGGGGTTAACTAGTATCACGTCACATGGTTTGTGCTAATCTGCCAGCTCAAGCATTTTGTGTAAGAAAAAAAGATAAAATCTGTTTGTCAGACATTTTTCCTATTTAAATAAATGAATTTTAAGGTTCTTTTGAAACACACATGTCCGACTTAAAAAAACATTTAAAAAAATAACTTGGTTATATAATATGTAAAAAATGTAACAATTGTCACTGAGAAGGTGCTACTAGTGTGCGAAAACCTCAATTGACAGTTGAAAAATAAAACATTTCTCAAAAGAATGCCAGAATTGACCAAGTATCTATTGAATTCATTTGTTTACACCTGAACAATGACTGAAATGTTTTTATTTTAACATTGACAAAGTTGTTAAACAAATGACAATGTTATATTTATAGGCTGTGGATGTAGTAGGTCAAGCCGGTAAACCTAAGTCTATAACAGGATTCCAGACTCATACAACACCGGTACTGCTGGCTTATGGGGAAAGGGCAGAATTAGCTACAGAAGAATGTATCCTTTTTACTCAATATCATATTTAGTGATTTATTTGTGATAACTCTGCTGAAATTGAGTTATTGATCGATCTCATAAATTGAATATTTAGACTTGTTTCACATTTTAGAATTCTTTCAGAATCATACTATTAGGATATTTATGTATTCATACCTGCCAAGTTTTCAAAATGCCCATGGGCATGGGGGTTTTGCATGCAAGATGGCTGCCATACTCCTAAAAAACCCTCAAGGGGCCTTCAAATACAATGTAATGTTGTTTTTGGCTTCTTCATACTTTTATAAGCCTCAATTCTTTGTAAAATTAATTGTTTTTTTTAAATTGTGGACATGATTGCTCTTTAGTAATTTCAATTTGGGAGCCTCCATAGCCTCCGCAAATAGTGACAGTTGGCAGGTATGTGTATTAAAAGAAGCAGACTTCTCAACATTAAAAATGATACTCAAATACAATTAGTTCGTAACAGGAAAATATCTTTCTTTGATCTGCCAAGATTTATTCTATACTTATTTCTGGTGATTCTAATGAATAGGACAGTCTGAATCTTTATCTCCAGATAAAGCAATATGGTCCATGAAAAGGTTACACACCAAAATATATCACATAATACCATTTCAATACATTCATCATACTGAAGGCTAAGATTTTTCATACACCAATCTCTTTGTTTTTTATGATTGATCAGTTAAAAAATGTCATTGAACAATATGATTTACTCTGATGTAATTACATAAGTATAGTGACATTTGAAATTTACAAGGAAAGTGCACAAACTTTGGAAGTTGTCTAGTAACTGGCATATTTATTACTGACAAATAAACAGATGCATATCACACTATTTATTTCACATTAATTATAATTTCTTATAATATTTGAATAATTACAGCCTCCTTAACTCTGACT
Organism: Mytilus edulis; assembly: GCF_963676685.1. Classification (NCBI taxonomy): domain Eukaryota; kingdom Metazoa; phylum Mollusca; class Bivalvia; order Mytilida; family Mytilidae; genus Mytilus; species Mytilus edulis. Next base: position 10,744,868 of record NC_092350.1, read on the forward strand.
ACAGATCTACCAATAAGTCCTATAATGGAAGGTTTTGTTATACTGAAGAAGAATCCAGATTACGAAGCTTGAGAACTTTATATGTCGTTAGTGATCAGTACTGTATGTGTGATAATGACCGAGAGGGAGAGAGAGAGAGAGTCATAGTGCTTGCGTTGAATAAATTATTAAAATGGTTGTCATTTGTTTAACTACTCATTCATATCCAACTAGGGAGACGTACTGGAAGCAAAATAGGGAGGGGTGTTTATTGCTAAAAATGCAACAGAGTTGTAAACACAATAATTTAAACTCGCATTTTGGAATATTTCATATGAACTAAACAGGATTTTTTCTCAAAATCATAAAAATTAAAATCGCATTCAAGTCTAAAATGACAAAATCGCAATAATAAATACATGCAATAATTTCTGAATTTACAGTATAGTAAATACAGTGTAGGATAGGGATTATTTGGTGCACCCTGTGTGACCCATAATGTAACATAAGGCAGAACAAAATTTAAACCTACATAGGTATATGAATCCAGACAAAAGACTGCAATTCTGTCAATACAGGTAAACTTGAAAGAAGAATCTTAGATTAGGAGTCCTTCAGAAAAAAAAAAAAGAAATTGAGGATTGATGACAGCGCCAAAATAAAAGAAATGAGCCAGTTTGAGATATTTGCGATTGGCTATATCATGTTTGCTAGCTGTTAACATATTAAATGAAAACTATACCACTATTTCTGTGAGCATTTTGTTATATTTAGGATCTACAAGTCATCATTTACCAAATGGATGGTGATAAAATAGTCTAGAAAACTTGAAAATTAATAACTTTAAGGACAAAATGGTATAGACATCAACATATAAAAATTTCAGTGAAACTTTGACAAAAAAAAGAGTTTATTTTCACAAAGAACGAATGAAGAAAAAGTGGCTTATAATTATACTTATTCCCAGACAGATGAACTATTTAGCAATGAAATTTAAATGAAAAACTATGCATATAAAGATCATTACATCACACAATTACACAAATGAATATTGCTTTAGGAATACAGCTACATAGAATTCCAATTGGAAATAATTCTGAAAATGTCATTAGCTTCACCCAATGCAAAAGACAACTTATGAAAGTACCAAAAGACCAGAGCAGTTTTTGGCATAGAAATCGTTTTTGGAAACATGAAACAAATCCATGTGAATTCTATGGAGTAGAAAGTTGATGATTGACCTGTTGAACAGCAGTTATACATACAAGTGTGAATTGAATGGAGTAGAAAGTTGATGATTGACCTGTTGAACAGCAGTTATACATACAAGTGTGAATTGAATGTTGGACTTTTAACTGTGCTTCAGAGAAGGATTGAAACTAGATTTGTACCTGTATATTGAATAAACAATGCCTGGCTTTTCGAAAAATACAATAATTTTGAAGACACAATTACTGCTGATAAAATAGAAGATGCATATGTACATATATACTCCATTTATCTTTATGAAAAAGAGTGAAGGAAAGAGAAGTCTGAATATATTTGTTCAGTCCCCCAATTTGCCAAGTAAGTTGAATAATGGATGAACTTTATGGGCTGAGATAAATTCTCTGGTAGAGCAATGGTAGCTGGATTGGTTAAGGCCAGATACAAAAGACCATTTTCATATTACTGACTTCCTGACTCCAGAATTTATATTTTTTTGACCGGTTATCTCTGTGGTTGGACATTCTGGTACTTGGTCAAACAAGAGCAACATAGATAATTAAATTTAAGATTTTAATTGGTACAATTTTGAGGGAAAGTTTACTGGTTAATGCATTCTATATACATGGCTATATCATCAGAAATGTCAGTAATATGAAAATAGGTATCTCCTTTTTATGCCCCCGCCATAAGGGAGAGGGCATTAAGTTTTACCCTTGTCTGGACAGGTTATCAGGTCCGTTCGCGCCCAATATACATTCGCACCTCGCACGTTCGCACCCAAGGTCCGTTCGCGCCCAATTTTAATTCAAATACCAGTTGAATAAATGGAAAATCACGATTTTTGTTTTTAATTGCTTTCATGTAAATACTGAATGTATTTATAGCTTGGTATGAGTAAAGATTGAATATTTTAGATCATTTTAAATGAAAAACACAAAAGATAATTGTTTTTAACAGCTTGGTCCCTTTGATCTGAAACAATGAAACAATAAAATATAGCAATACACTATTATAACCAAAACATGATAAAATTTATTCAACACACAAAAAAACAGACGTAGTCAGAATCTCACTTCATTTTGAAACAAGTCAATGAAACAAAGTTATAGCAATTAATACACTAACCAAAAAATGATTAAGAGTTATTCAACACAAAATAAAACGTTGACAGAATCCCACTTTATTTAGAAAGGAATATTTTTTTTTTAACAATACACTATCCAAAACATGATTAAGATTTATTCAACACCAAAAAAAAATGCTGTCTCACTTTATTTTGAGACAACGAAAACAATTATACTTATAAGAATACTACTTGCCAAAACATGATTACAAAGTTATTAAACTCAAAACCAATTAAAATTGGGCACGAACATGTAGGGTGCGAAAGTGAAAGGGGCGAACATGAGTGGGCGCAAACGGACCCGGATTCGTCTGGACGTCCCAAAATTGGTTTCCTCTCTCTAACTAAAGTTGCCTCAACCAAATGTGATGAAACTTGTGCACAATTATTATTAACACAAAACACTGATCAAGTTCAAATTTGGGTAGCATCACTATTATCGTTTTTCACTAATCTCCCTTTATATGAATGACAAGCGTGGGCATCATCTGTTTCCAATGGACACATTCCACATTTATCTTTTTTCATTTTTTTTACTAAGATATGTCATAATTACTAAAAACATTGAATGAATTTAGTACTGAAAGAATTATATGACGAAATAATAAACACATGAGAAATTATAGAAAAGATTTGTCTTTAGGTATGAGGATTATGGCAAAAATGTACCTATTATAAAACAAGAACAAAGAGTAGAAATACAGTTTTTGAAGATAGCAGTGTCATTTCTAAGTATATCCAATTTGTTCCCTCATTTTTTGAAATAAGCTACATAAATGTCATTATGAGATCCATTTGGTAGCCATTGTCCTGAACCAGTGGCGGATCTAGAACTTTTCCTAAGGGGGGGAGGCTCCAGTCATGCTTCAATGATTCCCTATATAATCAACCAAATTTTTCCCACGAAAGGGGTGGAAAAGAGTAAACATTAACCATTACTTGTCGTGTGAGCCCACATTTTTACTGATATTTCCTATTTATTCATAAGAATAAAGAGTACTTCTTCATGTTCTCTCTTGATTCTAACTTGTGATTTAAAGTATGTAACAAACTATAAGTAGATATTCCCGATGGTTTTGGCTTTACTGTTCCCTTAATGACTGGGATTCGGCTACTGTTTGTGGTACTAAATATCTCTGTTCTTTTGAATGACTGTAGATCGAGAAATGAGACTTATATTTAAACATTCTTAAAAAGATGAAAAATTACTCTAAATGAAATTATGATCAATTAGGATTTTATTGGGTTAAACTCTTCGATGATATCAAGATGGTAAACTTGTCAGTTAACATTTTTGTTCTGATATTCACGTTTGTTGACCTTTTTGTTCCTGGTTATAAGATGCTTATATTTCTCAGCATACTTTTAAATGTGCTGTTTCATTTCATCATTTAGTTCATATTTTTGTTTACCGCTGTCCAGGGATCAAATTTAACACGGGATATTTTATTTCGGTATGGCAGGTATAGGACTCCTGTTTGATATTATCCTCCAGTAATATAACATTAAACAAACCTGAAGACGGAAGTTACAGTTGATTTCCCCCTATTAGCAACATATTTTACCATAAAATTAAAATATAAAAGTTACGATATAAATATCATCATGCAGTGCAACTGCTTATTCTTATACAACACATTATATAATAAATCAAAAGAAATATCGCACATGGGTACATCTGTACCGTATTTGTTCATTATAAAGTTGGATAATAATACTTTACTTAACAATAATAAAGCTTTCAATATTTCATGCGACGGTTGTGGCCATTCTTAGGTTTAAATCCAGTACTCCTTTAAAACCTAATGACTTGTCCTTAACGCTTTGTAATGGCTATAGTTGTAAAACGTAATGTTTATGTCATCAGATTTTGTCCATACATTAACAACCTATAACAAAAAATAACAAACGTTGAGATGTGAGCTATATATTGCATGAGTGAAGGAAATAAAATTTGTTTACAAATCCGGGTAATTTCGTTATTAACTCTGGTTTAATGTTTATAAAATTAATCTAAAATATCTATATACAGCCGAAAACGTGTAATATACCTTTTAAGAGCGACGAGGCATAATGATTTAAATATCTTATTGACAAATCCACGTTGCAGGTTTTCTTATTTATTTTTGATATTTAATTTTCTTCAAATGTAGACAGAAAAGTGACTTAATAATCATTTACAGAAATGTGTTGTTATTATATGGCTCAGAAAAAGTAAGTAGGCTTCAAATTTAAAGAAGGTTATATTGTGTTTAAAAATTAATAGTAAATACACTTTTGACATACATTTAGAAAGTTAATATAGTAAGCACAATACAACTGCCACGTACTATACCTCAGTATGGAAGTCATGTGAGCTCCTTTACAAACGATTGTATGTATTGTCAACAGTGGGGATATCACCCCCAAATAGACTGTACCAAACAGCAGATGGCATTCGACACGTGACAAAGACCTAAATCGTGTATCTCGAGCGTGTATCAAGCTCCCGCTGAAATCGGGTGCTACAATCTCCAACCAATATTCCCTTCCTATATGAAGTTCGCTGCTGTTTGTTACAAGAAATATACTAGAAATGAAATAATTATCACAGTTCACATGTAATCCGATTTTTAGTTTTGGCAAGTTAGTAATACCTGCAGATGAACTACTTGAACCACTCGACAACCCAGGCCTCGCAAATGTAATCTGAAACATGTGAAAGTAACTCTTCTTATAAATACCAGTTTCTGTTAACAAAAAATAAAACATTGGGGACAGGGATGATGGGAAGAAGCAGCTATTTTGTAGTCATGAAAATTAAAGAACCGTTGGTCTACTTGAGACATCAGATTTCTTTATGTTTCCCACCTCTACTTTAATGATAATGAGATAGACTTTCATGTAGGTTACCACATGCCACTTGTATCAAAGATTGTATCAAATGAAATGAATAAAAAATATATTAGGAAAATGTCAAGATATGCATATGTTTGCCTGAATAGTTTTACATTTACATTTGAGTTACGTATTTACATGAATATGTTAACTGGATAGAAAATTCAGCAGTAGCAAAATTGTAATATTAAACGTTTGTTTTAGAACTTCATCATTTTTGTAAGCAGATTAAGTTGTCTCCCTTTTTGGTCATATAGCGCTCAACGTTTACAAGTAACTATACACTGGCCCCTGATTTTTTTTAGCTTTATGGATTTCGATGATAAAGCTTCGGGTGCACTAATAGTTTCACTCACTTGTGAATTTATTTTATTTTTTTAATAGAGTATCTTGAAAAACTGAAAAGACTTCAAAGTAAAGCATATACACCTCAATTGCCTAAGTTGATTGTCGTAGCTAGGCCATTTTAAAGTATATGCACGAACCTCAGGCAGAGATTTGAGGGCCCAAAGTGGGTTCAGGTCATAAATACTGATGGTAGTGAATTCGGGCCCGCGAACTAATTGAATGGAATGGAAGCTAACGAATTATCAAGAATTAGATACGATTCCTGTCTTTCAAAACTCACAAATAGAAACATATTTTAGAATCAAAATGGTTTATTTTTATGTCCCTGCAACTGAAAATTGGGGGTACATATTGTTTTACCCCTGGCCGTTTGTCTGTCTGTCCTTTCATCACGGTCCGTCCCATTTAGGTAAAAAAAAATACAGATGAGTTGTATTCCTAGACATAATACTAGCATAATTCATTGAATATCAAAACCGATTGTATTCTGTTATCTTTAATGGACAGTCAAGTTATTCAAACACCCCGTATTAGTAGATCTACCTTAATTGAAATTTTCTGTATGTTTTCCAAAATTATTTCCACTGGTCTGGTCTTCATACGTCAAGAACCGTCTAGACAATACACAGTTGTCTTTTAATGGGGATAAATCTAACTTGTCAGCCTTTTGACAGCATGACATTTAAATCATTTAAATCATCTCTAAACAGAATGCGATTTGCATGCAGCTACAAAAACAATGTTTAGTATTTAAAGAAAAACAACATATGCAGTAAGGTATATATTAAATAGCATTATATAATAACAAAAAAAAATTTCATACTGCTTTGGATTAATCTATTAATCTCATACAAGTGAGAGGTTAAGCGCTATAAAACCAGATTTTCGTCATATGAAAATGCCTGTACCAAGTCAGGAGACAGTTGTACATTTCTTTGATGTGTTTTATCATTTGATTTTACCATTTGATTAGTATAGGGACTTTTCGTTTTAAATTGTCCTGGGCTCGGAGTTCAGTATTTTTGTGATTTTACTTTTGATCAATGAAATGCAAACTTATATTGACAAGAGATTGAAGGCGTTTATATACTATGAGCCACCATATACTATATTGAGTGTTTCTTTAAGATTAGTGTTAGTTATGTCAAGATAACACGGAGAGTTAATTTCATCATATGTGACGTCGACCTACTTGAAAAATGATCAAAACAGAACATAAACAAGTTTATATATTGAAATTTAATAGAAACATATTTCAGTGGTTTTACGTCACATTGTTAATAAATAGAGGAATTTCTACGTCACTATAGAGAGTTTCAACATGTGTCGCCTGCCACTGTGATCACATGATCATGTTCTATTGATTTCAGCATATCTCAAACAGTCAGCAGACAGTTTATTTACATGATCAGGTGAAAAAGACATTTAAATTATACGTGGACAACTTACGGATTATATATTTTGTTTTATTTGCAATTTGAAACAATTTTGAAGAGCGTTAAGTAAGTTCTGTAAATTAAGAAGGTGGTGGTTTATTTTCCATGGTGATGGTGACCCTTTATGCACTAAATTATAGCATGTATATCATTATATAGATATCATTACCTATCGATGCATTATCTTCCTTTTAGAGTACTTCCCTTTAGAATGATAATAAATAAAAAAGGGACCCCAGTTTTATATTTCACTTAATTAAAGCAATGCTTCTTAGATGTACTTTCAATCAGCTTTAGTACAGTCTACTATAGACCTGTAGAGTGCAGGCAACGACATTTTAATTGGAGCATTTTTCCATCTAAAGGGACTTGGGTTGTTTCAATGACAATATCAAATTTCAGTTTGATTTGGCATTTCTGTATTCCACCGCTGTAGAGTGTTCATTATTTGGCATTAGTTTGTCGTTTTATTTTCGGAAGACGGATGCATTCTAAAAAACTGGCAAAATTTTAGAATTTTTGTTCGCAAATTGTGTTTCCACTCTAAGTCTGAGCAAAAAAATGTCCTTTGAAGTCAGGGGTTAGAAATTAAAAACGGTGTTATGGAAAGTTATGAATAGATATCAACTTTATTATTTATCATTTTTGTGTTGATATAAGATTCTGAAGGTGTATTGTTCAAAACTTCAGTTCTTATGTGCATGTTCAATGTTGATGTGCGTCTCTTTTTCTTCTTCTTAGTTCTTGCATCTAATCTGACTCGTTATTATCCTCTTAATACTCTGTTTCTTGCTTTATAGCATTTGCTTTGATTTAGACATTTTAAGATATCGATATTTCTGTCGCATATAAAACATACTGTTGTAAAATACAGATATCATGTGATACACAGTGGTAAAATACATTTGATATTTTTGGAAATATTGAATTTAAAAAAATCTGTCGATGATAATACATGCATGTAAGGGTCATTTCATTTCCTTATTATAGCGTGAATACAGACCAGTTTTAGGTCACACGAGGTTGAAGGTCAATTGCTATGGAAACATCTTGTCGAATGCTAAAGCGGACAATGTTTACAAAAACACCAATATTATAAGGATATGCCCCAGACAGTGGACAAAAATGAAACAGTTGCTTTTATTGATTGTGCATCGTGATTGAACGGTTTGACGTTTATGGTTGTACCCACTTCTTTCATTGTTATTGTTGAATGCAATTACAATTGCAATATGTTCCACGAGGAAATAATTATCCCGTGAAAGAGTCGTTGAACTTGGAGTTATACGATGATACATTGTTATCTGTAGAAGGAGGACTTTGTCCTTATGTGATATGTTTACGGTTAAGTCCTTAATGAAATGGCGATGCAACATAAATCGAAACAGATTGATTTTCTAAAGATAAATGCCTCCTGTCAATCAATAAAACCAGTCGGAGGTACGATGATGAATCATGTATAATATGTTTTTTACTTATTTATCATTTCTCTGAAAATATGAAATCTGAAACGAGTTAGGATTGTAACCTTCAGGAGTATCTTACATAAAGCATATGTAAGGCTTTCTTTATCAAAATTTACCAATTTAACAGATTACTGCAAATGCATAATTAAGTAGTTATCAATTAAACAAGAGGCCAATATTAATCATTTCTTTACATTTCTATCATTTATGATGCATTAAAGCAGATTGTAAGTTCTGGACATCATAATCGATGTTAAAACTGATTTTACAGGAGAACAGAAAACTTGGTCTAGAACTCGGCTTTTTCAGCTCTGTGTACATTATTTTGAATTTAATGTTCATGTTTTGTGTGTTGTTTATCGCATCTTGTGTGAAATAATTCATTGTTTTGTGAGTTTTGTGTTGTGTGTTGGTATGCGATGTTCTTTGTGTTATTTTATTTGTTTGTATGTTGTTTGTTGGTTTTCTGCGTTTTGTATTGCGTTGTTGAAAAACACGTGCTCTCTGAAATCGTTAGCATAGATTACATTAGTAAAATAAGCAATATCAAGAAATACACACAGGACTAGGGGTCCAATATAAATATGGATTGCAGACACTAATTAATGGCGTTTACATCAATTATCGTCATAAGTATGCTGTGTTGCCGCCCTTGTTTTCCCCGATTTTTGTGATAGTGCTGTAGCAGTTATATATTGACTCAAGTTAAAAACATATTTGTTTGCTTAAATATTTTACAAAACACTGCATGTAATATGCAACGCATTTAGCCGATCTCTTAATTGGTTTTAGAAAAATAAATAGTACCATTTTTAAATAGCCTTATTTCAGTTCGTTTAGGTTAGGAATGTCATTGGATTTTAGTTTGTTCTTATGTTGTGCTGTTGCGCCGCTTTTCCATGTTAGGTGAGGATTGAACACTGACAAATATGTTAAACCCTACAACATTATTAATGTGTCTCTCCCAGGTCTCGAGCCTGTAATCCATTGGTTGTAAGATGTCTTTTATAAAGTTTTTTCGTTATTTTTTTTATAATACATCTAACAGTTTGTTTTATTTTTTTTAATTGTTTTACATTTTGCATGCGCTATACCGTTTATAGCTTTCTAAACAGTATGAGCTTGTTATTTGTTGAATAATGTGTAAATGAAAATAACATTAGTAATTCCGTGCGTCCGAACCGCTTTTCTGGATTTACTTTCAAAAGAAAAGCATACACCCAAAATACTTAAAAGTCAAATGTGTATAAAACCTCGACACGTGAAGAGATATATGACCCAACTGAAAAAAAAATAGATAAATTTAAAGTCATTTTTGCCTGAGGAAATTGGAACCTTAGGTGCTTTTAATAAATTATTGATTGATCAGCCAAATTCATCTAAAGTGAAATGACTGAAATTGTGTTGTGAAAGAGAGTACTCAGAAGAGACTGTGAAATTAGTTATCAAAGGTACCAGGATAATAATTTAGTACGCCAGACGCGCGTTTCGTCTACATTAGACTTATCAGTGACGCCAATATCAAAATAGTTATAAAGCCAAACAAGTACAAAGTTGAAGAGCATTGAGGATCCTTAGTTCCAAAAAGTTGTGCCAAATACGGCTAAGGTAATCTATGCCTGGGATAAGAAAATCCTTAGTTCGAACAATTCAAAGTTTTGTAAACAGGAAATTTATAAAAATGACCACATAATTGATATTCATGTCAACACCGAAGTGCTGACTACTGGGCTGGTGATGCCCTCGGGGGTGAAACGCCCACCAGCAGTGGCCTCGACCCAGTGGTGTTCACTCGCGTAGTGGTATTAACCATGCATATGTTGATTTTAAAAAAACGTTTAAAAAAGGTTCTGGATAATTTTAAATCTCGATCTTTTTCTGAAATTAGTTCTATCAAAACTATTGATTTTTCAATCCTGTATACCACCATTTCCCATGTGATCCACAATGGTTTTCAACATAAAAATGGTAACATGCGCTATAAATTTATTACTTTGGGATAACGTACGGCAGATTTTGTTCATAGTTAACTATTACACGATGGTATTGAAGTATATATTATGGGTACTGACATTGTTTATCTTTTTAATTACATGTTATAGTATTCTTTCATTTGTCTTTATGAGTAGTACTTATACTGTTTAGTCTGTTTTTGGCGATATCCATTTAACGTGACTCTGTACAGTTTACAACTTCTGTCATTGTGTTATGATTTTATGAAAATTTTTGTACTCTTGTCTTTCATTTTTGCTAATGTGCTTTGTCTATATGTCTTTTTTTTGTATTTCTTTGATACATGTGACGTGGCTCTGTACTTATTTGTCTATATGCGTTTTGTATTTCTTTGATACATATGACGTGGCTCTGTACTTATTTGTCTATATACGTTTTGTATTTCTTTGATACATCTGACGTGGCTCTGTACTTATTTGTCTATATGCGTTTTGTATTTCTTTGATACATATGACGTGGCTCTGTACTTATTTGTCTATATGCGTTTTGTATTTCTTTGATACATCTGACGTGGTTCTGTACTTATTTGTCTATATGCGTTTTGTATTTCTTTGATACATCTGACGTGGTTCTGTACTTATTTGTCTATATACGTTTTGTATTTCTTTGATACATCTGACGTGGTTCTGTACTTATTTGTCTATATGCGTTTTGTATTTCTTTGATACATCTGACGTGGTTCTGTTCTTATTTGTCTATATACGTTTTGTATTTCTTTGATACATATGACGTGGCTCTGTACTTATTTGTCTATATGCGTTTTGTATTTCTTTGATACATCTGACGTGGTTCTGTACTTATTTGTCTATATGCGTTTTGTATTTCTTTGATACATATGACGTGGCTCTGTACTTATTTGTCTATATGCGTTTTGTATTTCTTTGATACATATGACGTGGCTCTGTACTTATTTGTCTATATGCGTTTTGTATTTCTTTGATACATATGACGTGGCTCTGTACTTATTTGTCTATATGCGTTTTGTATTTCTTTGATACATCTGACGTGGCTCTGTACTTATTTGTCTATATGCGTTTTGTATTTCTTTGATACATCTGACGTGGCTCTGTACTTATTTGTCTATATGCGTTTTGTATTTCTTTGATACATATGACGTGGCTCTGTACTTATTTGTCTATATGCGTTTTGTATTTCTTTGATACATCTGACGTGGCTCTGTACTTATTTGTCTATATGCGTTTTGTATTTCTTTGATACATATGACGTGGCTCTGTACTTATTTGTCTATATGCGTTTTGTATTTCTTTGATACATCTGACGTGGTTCTGTACTTATTTGTCTATATGCGTTTTGTATTTCTTTGATACATCTGACGTGGCTCTGTACTTATTTGTCTATATGCGTTTTGTATTTCTTTGATACATCTGACGTGGCTCTGTACTTATTTGTCTATATGCGTTTTGTATTTCTTTGATACATCTGACGTGGTTCTGTACTTATTTGTCTATATACGTTTTGTATTTCTTTGATACATCTGACGTGGTTCTGTACTTATTTGTCTATATACGTTTTGTATTTCTTTGATACAGATGACGTGGCTCTGTACTTATTTGTCTATATACGTTTTGTATTTCTTTGATACATCTGACGTGGTTCTGTACTTATTTGTCTATATACGTTTTGTATTTCTTTGATACATCTGACGTGGTTCTGTACTTATTTGTCTATATGCGTTTTGTATTTCTTTGATACATCTGACGTGGCTCTGTACTTATTTGTCTATATGCGTTTTGTATTTCTTTGATACATCTGACGTGGCTCTGTACTTGTACATCCTGTCATTGTGTTATTGTGCCATTCCTGTGGAATTTGGTGGAAAGTTGTCTCGTTGACACATCTACGGCTTATTTCCTAAACTCGACGCCGTGATTCTCACAGATTGTTTACCGCAAAGCGATTTGTTGGATACCCCCGTTCTAATCCTTAAATTTCAGCACACTGTATAAGATGTACTTTAAGATAAACTCTGTTAAAAGAACATGGATAACGTTTAGTTTCTAAACAACTTCAATTTCAACTGGCAATTTCCTTTATGTGGCAATTTCAAATTTGATAGTATACGGATCGTCCGATTTTTATATTTAATTCTGTTTTAATTAAATTGTACAGGAAGATAGAGACATACACATTTTTGCACTAATAAACTGCTCCTTTAAATGCTTGTTTGATGAATGAGATATTTGGTGTATAGTGGAGTGGTATTGGACAGATGGTTCACTATATCAACCTCCAACAGGAATCAATAGATAGCAATCAGCTGAGTCATATATAAACCTGGATTTTTTATTGCGAACAATATGAATCCTTTTTAAATCTTTATCAAGATATTACATTGAACAAAGATGGTATCCGTTACTCCAGCAAATTTAGGTCTATCGCATCTTGTCATTGTTGGTTGATCGATTTGTTCGTACTAGTATGTTTCGATCCAGACCTATTCTCGACCCAGACCTACAAGTCGAACGCTATTTGGTAAAATACATTTGACACGGCCAACTGTTACTATAGGTATCCAATAATTAAATATTAATTGATGAATGATCATTAGAACTAAAGATTTCAACATGATATCAATTGAAAATTAACTCCACACATAAAATTTACATTTTCACGTGACACTGATGGAAAGGGAGATAAATCGGAAAAATGAAAAATCAGAGGTTTTTCCCCTAGCCTGGGATCCTGGCTAATCTTGTTGCGACGCGCAGCTAGATTGGGCCGGATGCCAGGCTAGTTTTTCCCCAAGTTTGGTGTTTTTTTGCAAATTGATTTTTAGCTCACCTGGCCCGAAGGGCCAAGTGAGCTTTTCCCATCACTTTGCGTCCGGCGTCCGTCGTCATCGTCGTCGTCGTCGTCGTCCGTCGTCGTCCGTCGTCGTTAACTTTTACAAAAATCTTCTTTTCTGAAACTGCTGGGCCAAATTAAACCAAACTTGGCCACAATCATTATTGGGGTATCTAGTTTAAAAAATGTGTGGCGTGACCCCGCCTACCAACCAAGATGGCCGCCATGGCTAAAAATAGAACATAGGGGTAAAATGCAGTTTTTGGCGTATAACTCAAAAACCAAAGCATTTAGAGCAAATCTGACATGGTGTAAAATTGTTTATTAGATTTATCAGATTTCAGATATATCTGCCCTGAAATTTTCAGATGAATCAGACAACCCGTTCTTTGGTTGCTGCCCCTGAATATGTAATTTTAAGGAAATTTTGCAGTTTTTGGTTATTATCTTGAATATTATTATAGATAAAGATAAACTGTAAATAGCAATAATGTTCAGCAAAGTAAGATTTACAAATAAGTCAAGATGACCGAAATGGTCATTTGACCCCTTTAGGAGTTATTGCCCTTTATAGTCAATTTTTAACCATTTTTCGTAAATCTTAGTAATCTATTAAAAAAATCTTCTCCTCTGAAACTACATGGCCAAATTAATCCAAACTTGGCCACAATCATCTTTGGGGTATCTGGTTTAAAAAATGTGTGGCGTGACCCGGCCAACCAACCAAGATGGCCGCCATGGCTAAAAATAGAACATAGGGATGAAATGTAGATTTTGGCTTATAACTCTGAAACCAAAGCATTTAGAGCAAATCTGACATGGGATAAATTGTTCATAATGTGAAAATCTATCAGCCCTGAAACTTTCAAATGAATAGGACAACCGGTTATTGGGTTGCTGCCCCAAATTAGTAATTTTAAGGAAATTTTGCAGATTTTGGTTATTATCTTGAATATTATTATAGATAGAGATAAACTGTAAACAGCAATAATGTTCAGCAAAATAAGATCTACAAATAAGTCAACATGACCAAAATTTTCAATTGACCCCTTAAGGAGTTATTGCCCTTTATAGTCAATTGTTAACAACTTTTTCCACTGTAATTACTGGGCCAAGTTAATTATAGAGAGAGACATTTGTAGCAACAAGAATGTTCAGTAAAGAAAGATCTACAAACACATCACCATCACAAAAACACCATTTTGTCATGAATTTATCTGTGTCCATTGATAATATGCACATAGACCAAGGTGAGCGACACATGCTCTTGAGAGCCTCTAGTTATTATTTATGACAAAAAGAATGGCCAACATAGATGCATATGTCTTGTTTAAGATCATGTTTAAAGGACATATGTTTCAACGGACAATCGGTATTCGTATGGGAACCAGCTGTCTACATCTCTTCGACTTGTTCCTTTATTCTTATGGCAGACTTTATATTGGAGCTTCTAAGTAACAATGGAAATTAACTAGCATTATCCCCTAATTTAACGTTCCATTACATAGTTGATGTCCTAGCTCTCACTGAATAATAAAAACATATTGAACTCATCGATGATTTTGAACTTAAAATAAAAAAATATATCTCTTGAGCCTCAAAGCTTGACTTACACATTAAAATTGACATCAGGTATCGGTTGAGAACAAAAACGTTACGGAAAAAAGAGAAAATTTCCGTATCTAATGGCAAAATTTTATTTTCTATGTAGTAAAATTAAAACAGTGCCTGCATATGGAGTATATATATTTCAGCTGATACGATATTACAGAACCGATATTCGCAATTTTCAATTTGAGCATAACTATAAATAAATGGAATGGTATTTTTCAAAAGATAAATATTTAGTTAAACAAAAACAAAATCGTATTTAACATAATACAATCTTCATATATTACACAAGAATAATGCCCGAATCCCTTTTTTAACTTAAATACAAGAATGTTTTGATTACAATTAGTGTTTACTACTTAAAACATTATAATTACTCTGTGTCATACGTCAAGTGCAAGCCGAACAAATTACAGTTTTTTTCAATTACTGTTTTTATATTGGCTTAAAGGATTAAATACTTGTAATTTTACTGTTCACGGCAATTCTTTCTTCCCTTTTCTTCTTGTGTGTGGAGATCATTGAAATAGTACCAATACGCAGGAAGGTTAGTTAAAGTACTTTGATAATAGGATAGTTTTGTACATATTTTGGTAGTTAACAGTTACATGTATGAAATCCCATTTTTTTTAAATGGACCCTGTAATTTTAATTAATACAACATTACACGGTATTTTAAAACAAATGAGTGTTTTTGTAATACGTAATGTTCCAGCTATCGGTACGACATATGCAATAGGTCTGCTGTACACTATTACAAAATACAGATTGCAATGACAATCGGGAACAAATCTGTTGTAAACGACAGCAATAAAAAAAAACAACCACAATTGTTTATAAGAGCATATATATATATATGATCATACCATACATCGATATAGGGTGTGGAATTTAGAATGATTGATAAAATCTTAGCAAAACTAGATTTCGGCGATGATTTTTGTTTTGTTTTGTAGATTTTATTTGGACAATTTGCTCTCATTTATTGATACAAGATTACTTTCTTACAACTGGTTCAGGGCTTTGCTTATCAATGAAGAAAAAGCTCCTCGAATGTAGCAAATTTGAATATGTTTCAATCAATTACTCATTAGATTCATTCAACTTCGTTAATGCATTTTTCATATGTTTTATTGTGTTAGTAGTTTTAGTAGGGTAACTTTGCATTAGAAATCATGAGATGTTTCCTGAAATTACATTTTAATAACAAAAACAATAGGGAATTACATGATGTACTGCAACAGTTTTGTTAGCTCAGTGTTCCATACAAATGTCACAGGCTTTAGAGTTCTTTTCTTCTTGTTTCTGTCTGCTGACGAATTTAACGGACAAAATAAGAATCAGATAAATCCTATATACACCTGTTTATCGTTGGAGACTATGTTGCCCTTTAGATGTCATTTTGGTTATCTGTGTTGTTGGGCTGCTGTCTCATTGGTATATATACCCACACGTAATAATACTAAAGAGTCAAATACATATTGTTTTCCATGTCCGATACTTTACAGGTTCAATTCACATTGTTTTCCATGTCCAATACTTTACAGGTTCAATTCACATTGTTTTCCATGTCCGATACTTTACAGGTTCAATTCACATTGTTTTCCATGTCCAATACTTTACATGTTCAATTCACAGAGTTTTCCATGTCCAATACTTTACAGGTTAAATTCACATTGTTTTCCATGTCCAATACTTTACAGGTTCAATTCACAGAGTTTTCCATGTCCAATACTTTACATGTTCAATTCACAGAGTTTTTCATGTCCAATACTTTACAGGTTCAATTCACATTGTTTTCCATGTCCGATACTTTACAGGTTCAATTCACAGAGTTTTCCATGTCCAATACTTTACATGTTCAATTCACAGAGTTTCAATGTAACAACAATAGAAAAAATAATGAAAAAGGTCAGAAAAAAATAATAAAGTTATAAAAAAGGAAGAAAAATGATCAAAGTCTCAATATTTTTTTAAACAAACAACTAGCATGAAAAATCTCCTTGAACACAATAAAATTCTTAGTCATGAGTGGACTTTTGCTAAAACATACTAAACTTTTTGGATTTGTTTACTAGTTGTGGGATATATACGCCAATGTGGCAGAGAACAAACGACACTCATATGTAACTGATATGTTAGTACATAAAATGAAAGCGACGTTTAACATATGATGTCTTACTGTTGTGTTATCATTTTCTCGTGCTGCTTTTTCTGTTTTTTTTTTAATCAATTCTAAATCTTCTAAATGCCTTGATTTGTCCCGCTTTCAATTTATTCGCTATCCTCATTTTATCTCTTCTTTTACTTTTCGTATTCGATTTTGTGTTTTTCAAGTTTCTCAACAGTATATGCAATGTCATACGAATGTAGCAATCGTCAGAGGTGTAAGGTAGGGCCATGGTTGTAGAAATACACTGCTTCTTCGAAATTGCGTATTCCATCCTGTAATAAAAGGGCTTTGTGTGTGTATAATAACTAGGAACTTCTATGCATCTGAGTAAGATTTAAATTGTTGTATTTTAGGGTAATATGAAACTGCCGTGATCACTGACTAGAGTACAGACACACGAACAAAAGTACAGAAACACGAACAATGTACGAGGATCTCAATGACCACGCCGAACAATTATTTAGTATTATTGACTTGGATGGGTCTGGGTTTATTGACGAATCAGAATTAGCACAGATTTGTGGCGATTTACCACTGGACGAGCTCAAAGAAATCTTTCAGGAACTTGACAAGGACGGTGACGGGAAAATTAGCCATGATGAATTTAAAGTTGGATTTAAGGATGTTTATAAAAATGTAAAAAGACGCCGCCATTCCAGTAAGGCCTCGGCAGATGACGTACCTGACCTTGATGCTCTAGATGATTTTGTTGGTTCATTAGACGAGGGTCTGAAGGCATTAACATGGTGAGTGTTTTATCTTCTACTACTTGCTAGGTGTGAGGTAGTCTATCAAAACTAGTTGTATTTCTAAATGTTATACTTTACTGATAAAGTATTTTTGTTTGAAAAAAAAAAAAAATAACGGGAGAATAGTTCTTTCAAACAGTTTGTTACTTTAACAACACCTTCTACATATACAGCGCATTGACATACCTTATTATGTATTATGTGAAGCCTGTTTATGGAATTCAACAACAACGAACTCTACAGATTAATTGTAATAAGAACACGCAAAAGTTTGCATCCTCTAAAACATGTATGTACACGGTTCAGACAGCAAGCAAGCTAACCAGAGATATTACTTTTACCAGAAGTCCATTGCTAGACTGCTTTAACCTCCATACTCAATGCAATCTGCTGTAAACGGAATATGGTTTATGACCAGAAAACTGTTCGATTTGTTTGTTTCAATTCATTTGTCATTTTTTTCTTTGATGTATAAAGTTCGTAGTCCTTTCTAAGATCTGTTGTAGTTTTACAGCGAGACCTTGGATGCATTCAATCATAAACTGCGTGTCATATAAAGTTCACGATAATAACTTTCAATTGAACATTTATATCATTTATTATTTTCTCCAATCTGGACAGGAATTACAATCTGGACAGGAATTAATATTTTGCATTAGTTTTTATTTGGTGAAAAACAGTATTGATCAGTGTGAATTGTATTAGTCATCATTATGGATATTTTGTTATTATCAAGCACCTGTTACAGTATCTGATACACACGAAATATTCAGCCTAGATATGGTCTATATTAATATAGCCGTGTTATGTAGGTGTTGGAATAAAAGCATTAATATTATATAAAACCCGATAATTATTGATTAAATATGCAAATGTATTTTTTTGCGACAGGTTATCCAAATGAGTCAATCATGTCACCTTGACATGTTTAATGTATTTTATCAACATATATTTTAGTTTATACATATGTATGTATGCAATAGTAAGCGCAGTTAACCTTAAATATATTGATTTTTACATTAAATCGTGGTTCATTATTATACCCATGTTTGACTTCAACTTAAGTGTTTTTGTTAGATGTATTTCTATTTCAACTGATTTGTATAGTTCGTTCTTCTTTTCTTGTACTGTTACACCACAGTCCCAGAGTGAGAGGGGGGTTGGGATCCCGCTATCATATTTAATCCCGCCATATTCTATATTATGTGCCTGTCCCAAGGCAGGAGCCTGTGGTTTAGTAGTTAACGTTTGTTGATGTGTTACATGCTTGTTTTTCATTTATTTTTTATACATAAATAAGGCCGTTAGTTTTCTCGTTTGAATTGTTTTACATTTGTCATTTTGGAGCCTTTTATAGCTAACTATGCGGAATTGGTTTGCTCATTATTGGAAGCCGTACGGTGACCTATATTTGGTCTCTTGTGGAGTGGAGAGTTGTCTCATTGGCAATCATACCGCATCTTCGTTTTTTATAAACATAGAATCAAAAATATTTAAAAGGATTTCTTTGCCTTATTCGCAGGCATATTACTGTTGAAATCAGATTTCAGTTGGGTTTCACTTAGACACTGTAAGTTTGGCAAAGAAAAGTATTGAATGTTACAATTTCCCTAATACCATGCCTGTATTACCAGATAATCTTGTCCGGTCTTAAAAGCCGTAGTTTTTTCTTCAGTTTTACCAAATATCATACCGGAGTTACAAGCTCATGTTGTCCAGTCTTTGTAGCCGCCTTTTTTTTTTTTAGATTTTGTCAATAATTCTTACCGATTTTAACAGTTTAAGAGTACAACACGAGTGTTCACTTGGTTAGGTTTATAGGATTGATGTAAACCTCCCACTACAGAACCTAACCCTTTGTTACAGAGATTACAGGCCACATGTTACAGACCTCTTTATCAATGGTCATTTATGTAGAAAAAAAAAATTATTTGTTCTAACTTATAGTTGTATTAAAACCATCAATACATTTGTGAAAGTAGATATTGCATTCTTTGACCGACTGCATTTGCAGTATATAAAAATAAGACGATGGAATATCATTGCCAATGAGACAACTAGAGACCAAACGAGACAAAAATTGACAACCATTGATTATCACACTGCCTTCAACAAAGAGTAAAACGCATACTGCATAGTATATATTTTTTGGTATGTAATGTTGATGACTGCATACTCAAATATTGCTATTATTTTAATTTATCAACAGTTGAATACATTGCTAAAACAATTGTCTAAATTTATTTATATAAAATCACCGACCGATCCTTGGACATGTATACCAACTGTTGCAGACTAATGTAGAACCCATTATAAGTAAACAATTGGTCACATGTTTACTAATTCAACTTTAATATTAGAACGGAATTATAATCTGGATTTGATTTGAAAACCATGATGAAAATGTATATTATTCATTCTTCTAAATCTTCATTCATAAATCAACAAAAGTTAAAAGTACATTCATATTTTTATTTTGCTAGTTAGAAAGACCACAGTTTTATATGTTACATTTTATATATCAAGATGTAAATTCTTAGTCACCTAGACTTTAAAAAAAGCAAAACAAATGATATTTGGTAACGCATATTAATTTTTAATTAAACTAATGTCACAACGTAATTCACCATGTAGAGTAGACATATAAAGATAATGTTATCCGTAATCTTTTAACATTAATTTTTAATTTAATATCTAAGTTTTCATCTGTTTTTGGTTTTCAAACTTGAAGCATTGAAAAAAACCAATAAAGTTTATCCAGTAAATCGTCTATTATGTTTCTATATACAGTACTTCACATATAGACTTAGAACAAGATAACGTCACTATAGTATATGACCTTATCAGTATATCGTCGCTGGGCTTCTAAAATGTCGTATATGACTTTTTTGGCTAAAAATACTTTTTGACACCAATGGTCTGGGCGGGAGGAAATCTTTGGTATTACAGAATAGCATACAGTTAGACCAATCAAAATGTGTGAAAAAAGACATATTACAAAATTGCCAATGTCAGTTGTTTGTAAAGTTTGCTTCCAAAATATTGTATGAAAACTTGAAAATCGTTCTAGAATGGCTTTGGGAAAAAAATAATTGTACATTTCTTTATTTCTGTGAAAATAATTTAAGTTCTTGGATAATCCAGAAATGTCAAAGTTTTTATTTCACTGCTATTTACAAAAATGTTCAAGTTCACATACGACATTTTAGAAGCATGCATTTTGCCAAAATTTTCAAAGCCTGTTTGTGAGATATTTTTTCTTGAAAAATTTGTAATTTACAACAGTTTAGAAGCCCAGCGACGATATATGTATAAAATACTGCCAATGAAACTCTCTACCATAGTCCAAAAGACGTAGATGTAAGCATTTAATTAAACGTCACATTAATTATCCTCACCATTCCCTATGATTATGCTTCATGTACCTAGCATAAGAAGCAAATTCAGTAATTTTTACAATGTACACGTAACAGGTTATATATGATATCTTGTGCATTGTATGACGTACATGGGGAAAGTAAACAGCTTTGAAAGTTCCCGTAACACCTCTATTTTTGTATACACTTTACCTTTAAAGAGCAAGCATGGTATAAATAGAAATTTTCCTTTAATTTCCTGTACTTAGAATGACTCGATCAAATAAAACGTCACCTTTGTTATTTGAGGATAATTGTATGAAGTTACAGATTTCAATAGAGATTGTCCTTTGTATACCCGATGATATTTGTATGAAGTTAAAGATTTTTCAATAGAGATTGTACGTGTTGTGTAAGATGTTACTTTTCAATACATAATGTTATCGTGTAAACAAGAAGAAAACATATATTTATACACTTGCTTATTATAATCTTTTGTAATAGTCTCTTGCCAAAGGGAAAGTAACAAGTGATATAACCTTTGTGAACTATTTAGTTAGCAGCTTAAAGATTACCTTCATTTTGATCCGTCTTATTGTATCTGTTGTCTGTATAACTTCACTTGATACGAATTTTGGGTAGATTCTATCACCCGTGACTAGAAAACTTATTGGTTATATCTGCTAAATTCAGCACATTTTCGTTTAATGGCTTGATATATAAGCAGACTGTATTGCAATGGGTACACACGGGGGAAAGGAGGGGGGGGGGGGCTGTTTTCAGTTCTTTGGTCAGATTGTTGTCTCTTTGACACGTTCCTCTTTTCCATTCTCATTCTCGATTTTAATTATATACTTTCTACTTATTTCGTGAGAGAAGAACAAACATTGGTTATACGTGTGTTGCATTGACATTATCTACCCTTACCTTGGTCAGTATTCGACGAAGTATTAAGTCTAATAAAAAAAATATATGTATAGCTACAGATGAGACAAGACATGATTCTATATGATAAAAAAAATGACTCTTTTAGCTTGACAGAGGCCTAGTTAAACTTGACACGAAGATTATTTATAATTGGAAAATTTGTAGATATACTATAAATATTTATGTTTAAAATTTGATTTAATGTTTTGCCCGTCAGTTCTGTTTAGTTAAGTTTAATCATATAACATTTAGGACATTAAGCATGACCCTTAAAGGAACTAATATTGTAATAATATTTACGTTTGGGACAATTCAAATAAAAGGTAGTTACAAAAACACATAAGTTTATATAAAGCATTTATCAGGGATATGGTGAGTAAAATATTATGACAAAGGACAACATATAACTGGTTCAATTATACCATCTTTGGACCCAGCTATACATGTGAATATAATCAAGAAATGACGGATGAACATAATAGAGACGCATAGTTAACCGGAGAGTTTGTTTGAGATTGTCGCACATGGTGTTACTTTGAATAAGTAGGATAAGTGCATTGCGTGTTGGAGAACATTCAGGAAAGCCATTTCTGAAATTTATAAATTCAGCTTGCAGCAGCAAAAACGTCAGTACAAAACAAAGACTAATTTTTCATTATTTAAAAATTCCATGGAGTACTTCGTGTAATTGTTTCAGAGTACAGTAGACGTCTAGGTTTGTTGTAAAGTCATCTCATCAATGAAATAGAAGTTCACAACGACTGTCACGAACACTTTGTTTTGAAAGAAAAGCTTGCATGTTGCATTATTAAAGTAAATGGCAACAACTTAAATAGGTCGTCTTACTATAATTGAAAAATCATATTTACTTTACCTCGTTATGTTTAAAGTTCCCAAACGACAAACTTCACAGATCGTGACAGAGATAGAGGGTGTTGATTGTAGGTTCATAAACTAAACAATCTGTCAAAAGTCGCTTTCACCTGTAAACATAGAGGTCCTTTGATAATAAACAAACAATGTACATGTAGTGTGGACACAAATTCGGACGTCGGAGATCGTGTCAGTGGATAGTTAATTAAAAAGAAAATTAAAATTAAAACGTATTACCAGGATATTTGAGATTACACACGAAGATGAACGCCCACAACTGCAAAACACATTGTCAATTACCTGCTATCAGTTTAGAGAAAATAAGAAATATATACACCTGTAAATACTGAAGACATAAAGACAGCTGTTGGGAACCAAAATATTGTGACATTTATTATGAAAGGAGAATAAATAAAATAAAATAGGATTTAATATAACGTTTAAACCAATAAACAGACCGTGAAAGAGGAAACATAAAAGATAGGATCACAGTGAATAGAAAGAAACTTTATGTTTTATGTTATTTTTAAATTTTGTGCAGTGCAACTAGACGTAATGTTATCATCTAGCATTTCGGACATATATTCTTAATGGATAAAGCATGTTTAAGAAAGTCCCCGAAGTAGTGTTTTCTGATGTTGGCGAGGACGAATCATATACAATCGATTCATTTCGACACGTGGCAGATCGTCTAAATCTGTCGTCGGACGAACTTCAAACAATCTTTTCAGCAGTCGACAGTGACGATGATGGCGTCATTACTAAGAAAGACCTATGTGCTCCTTCACCAAGTCCAAGACGGAAAGGTGACCAAACACCAGAAATGTTACCCCCACTAGAAGATAATGATACAATTAAAACGGATTTAGATGTTTTGTCTGAGAAAAGGTAATTGCATCTTTCCCAAATCTATGACAACTTATACCTTGTTTCATGAGAATTCGTCCTTGTATATTGTATCTAAGTACAAGTCATACCATTGTCAGGTTTTCTTTGTACAGAGCTCATTTTCCATCACAGCAACCACATTTAAGTTTCGATATATGTTATGTTATGTTGTCGGTTTCGATATATGTTATGTTGTCGGTTTCGATATATGTTTATGTTGTCGGTTTCGATATATGTTATGTTTTCGGTTTCGATATATGTTATGTTGTCGGTATATAGAGAGCCGTGGTGTAGTGGTTAGTGCTTCGGACTACTAACACAAAGGATCTTGGTTCGATTCCCGTCTGGGATGAAAATTTCAGGAACTGAATTTTCGGCTCTACCTTGACACCATTTGCGAGAATGGTCTCGAGGAAACTATGATAGTCCGTCGGAAGGGGACGATAAATGGCTGACCCGTGTTAAGAGAGAGCCATATCTCTTGCACGTTAAAGACAGTAGACACCCTTGTAGATTTCGAAAAAGAGCAGGATAATGCCGCTACAAGGCAGCACTCGCACCCGCAAAGTGGAAAGGGATTGATATAAGTTGCAAAACTTGTTTCCCAATCCACTATAAATAAATATGTTTAAATTAAATATGTTATGTTGTCGGTTTCGATATATGTTTATGTTGTCGGTTTCGATATATGTTTATGTTGTCGGTTTTGATATATGTTATGTTGTCGGTTTCAATATATGTTTATGTTGCCGGTTTCGATATATGTTATGTTGTCGGTTTCGATGTATGCATAAATGTTTCAACGCGCAAATAGCATTTCTTAACAATGTGTAAGTCAGCCCACTTATTTTATAATTGCTATGTGCTATTGATGACCGTACAATATTGCTAAACTGGAAACAAAATATACACTAGAGGGTTTAATCATCTCAGTAATCAATATTTCGGTTCAGACATGATTTATAACAAACCTCTCTAAAATTGCCCTTTTGTAAATTTATATATTATTAAGAAACTGAGTTTTCAACTCCCAAAGCCTTCGATGGATAATTTCCTTTTTGGTCACATAGCTCTTCGACTGTTTCGGTTTTTTGTGTTTCTTTGATACATATGACGTGCCTCTGTACTTATTTGTCTGTTTGCGTTTTGTGTTTCTTCGATACATATGGCGTGGCTCTGTACTTAAACATCCCGTCATTGTGTTATTGTGATATGGTAAATTTTTGTATTCTTGTCTTTAATTTTTGCTAATGTGCGTTGTCTGTATGCTTTTTGTGCGTCTTTGTTGCCTATTTGTTTGTTATTATAGTCAGTGAGATATTCAACTGATTCAGGTTCTTATTATCCTTGGATTTCAATAATTCAGCTCTGAACTTTCCTGGTACAGGTATATTAAGAGAAGTGCTTAGAACACCGGAAATTTATATGTAGTGTTAAAATTGAGATCAACTTGAAACTTAGTACACATGTTCCCTATGATATGATCTTTCTAATTTTAATGCCAAATTAGAGTTTTGACCCCACTAAACTTAGACGCTGATAGAGGGAGTGGGGCATCCGTGTATAATGGACACATTCTTGTTAAGATTATGAAACAAAAACAAAAAAACAGTCTGAGAATGTACAACTGTCATGGTTCTATACTATTTGTGTAAACAGTAAGAGTCTTTTTAAATTTTCTCGACAATTAATCTTTCAATATTTGATGTAATCCTATTTGGCATTTTGATTTAAAATCAAACAACACTTGTTTGTCACTTCATGTTAAATGTTAACCTTATTTGTTCGTTGTTACGTTTACATTTTTTAGTAATTATGACACAAGCATTGTTTCTGTGAAGGTTGCATTTAAAACAGTTAATTTTTTATATAAAAAAAGAGGAAAACTTGTTCGATTACATAAAATAATGTTTCATTGTATGAACTTATGAAATTAAAGCAGTGACCATGTAATACAAATAGTTTGTTGTAAAAAAACATTGGAACTTGTTGTGTAGTGCTGACACTCGTCAGTTGTTAAATTCTTGTGATGTCGTTAGTTTGTGTTTCGTTCTTTCTTGTATTGTTGTTTTTTTGTATACATTAGGTCGTTAGTTTGTGTTTCGTTCTTTCTTGTATTGTTGGTTTTTTTGTATACATTAGATCGTTAGTTTTCTCAATTGTATTGTTTCATTTCTGGGTATTTTATAGCCGACTATACGGTGTGTGTTTTGTTCATTGTTGAAGGCCGTACAGTTGAATAAAGTAGAAATTTGGTGGATAATTGTATCATTAGCAATCATACCATACCTCATTGTGTTTATACATATATTCTGTTATTACTCAATTGGTATGTTTTCATTTTTATAGCATAACAAATTAAATGTACGGTTACTATTGATGTATTTTTAATATGTCGATGGACAAACCCGATTTTTTTTATTTGTTTGCTTATTTAAATATCATATATAACTATTAACAGCTGGAAAGCTTATGGCGTAATCTTCTATATAAAGTAGTCTAGGACATCTGCCCTGATTAACTATACATGCAGATATAGAAAATAACAATCACCAGAGATAAACAAATAAATGTACTGTTGTTTCATTTTATTTATATTGTTCGAAATGTTTGTTTATTTTTTTCATATGTGACCATTATACGATATTCTTTTGTGGTACGGTATGTCATTGTTTTAATGCTTACCACCGGCTTGACCTTTTTGTTACGTTCAAGTTATTGTTGGTAAACAATAGAGAGCACAATTTGATCACGATTTCTCAATCATATGCCGACTTTTCCCCCTAATTCTGTAAATGGCCACCTTCTTTTGTAATCTTGACTGTGCTGGTTTTTATTCATATGCTTTGTTTATACTACATATGTTTTACTGGATTAACCTCAACCCATTTCCAAGTCAGACTATCTGGACAATGTTGTGTTCGATGTCTGGTTGTCTGTTTGTATGTTGAGCAGTCCAATATTTTTTGGAAATTCCTGTTATGATTTTTGTGCATTAGTTAGAAACATGACATTCGTTTTCAATTTGTTGGATATGTTTGACTTTTTTTTTTTTTTTTTTATCTTATAGCCATTCAATAAGGGACTTTCCGTTTTGAAATTTTCTTTGAGTTCGTGTTTTTGTTGTTGGTTATTGTACCTTTTAATAACTTATCATTAATGATCTTATGTAAATTGAGTCATATAGTGTTGTTTTCTTTTTTCCAAATGAGTTGTTTGTTGTTTGTTTTGTTTTGTATAGTGTGCCAAAAATAAAGATCTAGGTTTCGAAGTAAAAGTTATAAGTCCATTTGGGTTAACAAATTATTTACCCATTAAATCAGATCTTTTCTATACATACATACTAAATACTTCCTTTTCACTTACATGTGATTTGTTTCATTGATTGCAACCAGATTTCAATCATATCCATCACGGTAAAATATACATTTTGTAAAAAAGGATTTATTATAAGTACATGCTTATTTTAAATGTCAACTGCAAGTAATGGCTTGAATAAAATTTTTGCATCAAGATAATCATTCTATGCAAAATATGTACACATTGCAAATATATTTTAAGTTCCATATAATGACAAAAGCGTATATTTCTTCATAATGCATACAATTGATAATTGTGAGGTTTTCATAACTAAGCGTATAGTCGGTTATAAAAGGCCCTGACATGAAAAATGAAATGAGCTCATCACTGAAAGGATAATTGTAGTTAGACAATAATGCTCAACCACATTATCTCTATATACAATCAAACGTATAGCTGTCATTCTGATAACAAGACAGCATCACTTCTTGTATTATCAGACTTTCACATGTGCATGTGCAGGTGCCTGTGCCAAGTCAGGTAGCTCGTCTGTGGCAGTCATAATGGTTTTGTCATAATGGTTTTGTCGTTTAGGAAATTTGGTCTTGAAAAAGCACTGCTGAAAATTTGTTCATGTGTACCTTTAAATGTGTTTTTTTGTTGTTTCATTGTATTGCTGCTTCGTCGAAGAATCTCTTTCATAACAAAGAAAAAATACTTGATAGGTATTATACAAAAAAAACAATCATATGATCATCTCAGGTATGAGCTGGAACATTTATAACGTAATCTTCTAAATTAAAAATAATTTCCCTGACTGAGCATCTGTTTGTAAGATGTAAATCATACCACTAATATATGTCAATGTAAATGAGACCACCAATGTATGTCAATATGACTGAATATATTTAAATAGGTCATCAATCGGTTCGCTGTTTAATACTTTTTTTCATTTTTTAAAAAAATCATATCTAATGAGATAAATTTTCATAGTAGCAATAATTAAATATATAAAAAATACATACATAAAGAATGTAAAGCATAGTA
This sequence comes from Mytilus edulis, assembly GCF_963676685.1. NCBI lineage: Eukaryota > Metazoa > Mollusca > Bivalvia > Mytilida > Mytilidae > Mytilus > Mytilus edulis. The sequence goes on from NC_092350.1 coordinate 10,773,048, forward strand.
ATAAATGGAATAGACGTGTTTGTGCAGTGTTAAATTTTGTTTTTAAACCAAAACAACAATATATTTATATTGCAATGATTTTTTCCTCTGTTATGTCCCACTAGTAATACCTTTTGACCACTGAATGTGCTGGCACTGTAATAGTGTGTTCAATCTTGAAATGTCGTAATGTGACTTAACGAATTAGACTTATAACCGCGCTTGTTCTTACAGGAGCAACACGACGAGTGCAACATGTGGAGGAGGATCTGCCTACCCGTCCGGAGTACCCGCATTTTTTGGTGGGTTTCGTGTTGCTCAGTCTTAAGTTTTTAAAGATGTCTCTTTGTCTGTTTTTTAGCCATGGCGTTGTCAGTTGGTTTTCCATTTATGAGTTTGAATGTCCGTTTGGTTCGTTTCGTCTCTCTTTTAATGATTACATTTAATGTTGGCTCCATATTTTCATGATCAAATTAGAACAATACAATCATTGTACATGTTTTGTCGTTATAACCACAACAGGTGCTGAATATGTTATGTTTTACACATTGTCTATTGCTTCAGTAAAGGTCATTGTACAAGAGGTTGAAAGGTATTTAGGGTTGTTCGATTTTCCCATTTATTTCAATCTTACATTTCTATTAAGTTAATAAACGCGTGACAAATGCTTTTCTCTATTTCAGCCAAGAACAAGTGTGTGATCTTTACCAACAACTGCACGCCTCAGACAATCCAGAGCTACTCCAACATTTCGAATCAATCATCCTCGGTGTTATAAAAGATGTCAGTACGTACAAAGTGGAAAACCAACGACTAGAGAAAACATTTAAAAAGTAAGATGCGTGCGCAAGTATATAGCACAATCAAATTCTGCGCCGACACTTCTTAATTGTTAATATCATGATACTATAAATGTAATATATAAAAAAAAAAAAAGAAGTAGTAGTAGAGATAACTGAAATTATCTTGAGACGATAAGTTCATCATGCATTTTGTTGTCGTACCCTAGTAAGGTACTATTAACGAAAATACCGAACTCAAAGGAAAATTCAAATCACAAAGTCCCTTGTTAAGTTACAACATCATAAGCTCAAACACATCAAGTGTATGGAAAACAACTGTCATATTCCTCACTTGAAACATGCATTGCCTTATGTGGAAAATGGTTGGAAAAACCTGGTTTATAGCTAGCTAAACCTGTCAATTGTATGAAAGTCGCATACAATTCTATTATTTTGACAATTATGTGTGAACAAAACAAACAGACAAGATGGATACGAATGTCAAAAATAGGGATATTCACAATCTTAGTCACTACAAAACCAAACAAATATGTCAACAAAGAAAAACAAAATTGTAAATAGACAATATTTAAACTTTATACGATTTTTTTGCGATTTTGTGCGTGTATGTAGTGAGTGTTTGTGTGTGTATTTTACTTAAGAAGGCCAGACGTTTATAAAACTACCTTCCACAGATAATCATGGTAGTACAGTATTTGTCAATGCATTCATCAATTTGATAGGTCACTCTTGTAATATAGATACATATGAACTAGATGTCCTAATGTACATGGATGTAGCCGTGTTAGTCTTGTACTAGTGACGAGAGTACTAGAGTTCTGGGGAATTTGAATAAAAATCAACTTTATGAGATACTAAATGTATTTAACGACTACTTATTACTAAATGACTAAATGATTTTCTTATCAAAGGGCGAGACATTTTTGTACTACTGAGATTTTTCTTCTTCAAATATCAATTGAAATACATGTATACTATTTGCTTTGAACAGCAGGTTAATCAAAGTCAATTGTCATTTCTTCTTTCATCTTAAGCATTACGTGTATATTTTGTTACGTAACAATTCGAGTGATATATAATATATATTGATATTAACTTAGTTATTTTCATAAACCTAATGTAGAGAAAATGATAGAACACAATCCTCGTTCGTATTTTCTTGATAAAAATACATTTGATGATTCAATCGGAATGCATTTTATACGCCTACATTCGACAATGTGTTACCAGAAAAATCCAACATGGAATATAATTAGGGTTTCCTTTTATGTCATAGATACTCAAAAGGCAGCATATATTCAGAAAGAAAAATCACCAACTGTAAAAACGCTTCAAAAGCACCAATATCATGATCGATTGTGCTTTCTTATTTTAAAATTGCGTGATAAATTTAGCGTTAATTGCGTGCATATGGTCATTCTTCCATGCAATATGTATAGTGCAAGAAGTTGAGAGATAATATAAATAAGTTTTTGTAGACTTGATAGTGTTCCCGAATTTCTGATTTTTTAATTTTCCAAAGACATGGCATTAAATGACTAAAATAACAAGTTTGTGTCATTCCTATAGTACCCACATATTTTAGCTTAGATATCCTATTAATGCTTTTTCGCACATTTACTTTTCTAACTACACACGAAAAAAACCCAGATATTTGTACCACCTCCCCTTAAATAAATACAGAAAGATGAGCAAAAATCAGTGTTAATTAATGCTCTTTAAATCTGTACTCGAAACGCGCGTCTGGCGAATTGGATTACAAGCCTGATACCTTTGATAACTATTAATGAAGATAAATTTCTTTTGAGTTCAAGTAAGACTTTTTAACAATTTTTGAACATGTATATAACATAAGATGATGCGGTATGATTGTCAATGAAACAGCTATTCAATAGAGGCCAAATGAAGCGGATTTTATCCACTACAACTTGCTTTTTGTTAAAGTTAACGTCTTCGTCATTTGGTTTCTGATTTATAGCTTTCAAATTGGCAATCATACCGCATCTTCTATATTTATCATATATTTCACTGTAAAGTACCTACAATGAGAAAAAACATCAGAACATATTTAATAATTATCTAGAAATGGCTGGACTCAATAAATTGGTATTAGGCACATAAATTATTCACACGAAGATGATAGGCAAACAGAACTCATATAAGAGTACTCACATGCAATAAGTTAAAGCTAGTTCAATTTTATTAACAACTAAGCTAACACTGCTTGGCAATTAACAAAAATTACCCATTTACAAAATCAAGTACATAGTCATTATTTTACTTATTACAAACACATGTAGTTCTAACTTCGGCTTACGTTGAAAGGTCTTTACACGTTTAGAAAAGTAAATTGAGTAACAGATTCAGTAAACGCTGAATAGTATGAACGCTTCAAACTTCTAATTTGTCTTTCAAACCTAAAATGCATATGAGATTTGCATTTTAATGTTTTATCTAATTTCTCCATTTTAGAGAAAAAATCCAACATGACAAACATCTACGACAACTGGAAGAAGAAATGGAAAGAGAAATGTCAAAAATGGAAGAAAGAATAAGGGAAAAAGTAAGTTTCTATTGAATTTTGAGTGGTATGTTGAATCTCATTTACGTGTACCTCATATCTTTTATGCATATCATCATTAATAAATATTGATTCTTTAGCACAATGATGCCTAAATTTGTTCATTTCATACGAATAAGTGTGTGAAAATCTGTGTCTTATTAAAAAAAAAAATACCACAATTTTCCAAAAGATTGAATATAGAATTTACAATAAGAATCAGTATAAACAGTACCAGAGGGAACTATGTACAATGCACATTAAATATGGCTAAAATTCATGGGACCATTAAACAACAGTCTCGCCTTATCTGGTATTATATAAAAGAAATTAGCTATTTATCTTGTCGTACACTACATGTATAATTGCCATTCATATATATATATCAAAACATCAACACTATTGCATTGCAAGCTGGCGTCTATGATTCATAGGAAAACTATCCGTAGGTAAGAAAAAAATTTGCAATTGACCTTTTTTAAGCTTTGAAACACATGTTACCTAACAACCAGTAGTACATTGTATATGGAATATGTATAACATCGATTTTTATGATTGTTTTCTAATTTGAATCAAATTTTTTTTTGTGATTTGTTAGTTTTAAATAAAGCTGTAAATTCAGGAGCACATTTTATTAGAGGTGTCTTTTTATATATGAAATGAATGAAATTAGATATTGATATTATTGAAATAAAAAAAAACAAGGAGGAAGAGAACATATATTTTTTCAAGTACATAAAAGGATAAATATAATTATATTAAACAATGTCTGATTTTCTCACTAAAGCTTGAATTGAAGCAATGTCACAAAAAAGATCCAGTTGTTTAATCTACATTGTATCGAACGTCTTTGGGGGAAAAAATACATAATTGAGAATCTCAGAAATTATCTGTAAATTTTTATCCGAAGGCAAGACCGCATTAGGGCGACGTTGCTTATGGGAGTTATATCTTAGTTATGTACAACTACATAATTTATGTTACAAGTATTTAAAAATATAACTTTATATCATGTAAGAAGTACTTTCTACTAATCAGATAGGGCTCTAATCACCGACGCTTCAGTAGTAGAAAACGTATGGTAATGATGTCTTAATGTAGCAAACTTCATCCGTTTCTTCAAGACCAAAATTTGAGATCCAATAAATAACGACATCATCTAACCCTGCGCTTAAAGTTTTACCGTACGAACTATCTAAAGGTTAACAGTCACAGAGTTTAACTAAACATCTATAGGTATGTCTCTCACATATAAATATAACAAATAAGTGTTTGATTTTAACAGGAACAAAGAAAAGTGCAACAAGAAAAAGCTCAACTAAAGAAAGAACTAGAGACAGAATTGTTAACATGCCAACAAAGCTACAATGTCATGCAACAGGTGAAAAAGGCAATTAATCTTCTCTTCTTAATATACTGAACCAACGAATGTGGGTTTGGGTTTCATTAAATCAAACAGGCAAATTTTCTTTTCTTAACATACTGAACACATTCATGTGGGTTTGGATTGCATGAAACAGGATTATTCGATTCATCATTCCTACTTTCAAAAATTGATATTCCTTCATATACAATTTTTTTTTTTTAAATAACGATAAGAAAAATATTTCTCCGATTGTAAAATTATACAGTTTGTAATATTGTTTCATGTTTCCTTTATTTCCCCAAACTTACATGTGGAATAGTTAACATTTATTACATACCGAATTTCATTAACATGTACTTGGTTTTCGCTAATTTCACTTATAGACACTATCATTATGAAGATATGTTTTATATATTTAAAGGGGCGATGATAATATCAACCAAGCTTCATTATGTATGCATGACTAATTTTTTTTTAATTAATGCACATCAAAACTGTTTCTTTGTAGGAGGGACTAGGGAAAGAAAACAAAGAAATGGAAGAACAACTTTTGAATCTACAGAAATCATTAAATGATATATCAGTGGAAAATAGACAATTACGGAGTGAATTAACGGACAATAAAACAAATATGGCCGTGGTGCGGACAGAGTTGTCAACGTTTAAACAGTCATACAATGAAAAAGTGAGAGAATTACACTTGTAAGTATTCACTTGGGTCAGGAGTAATAAATTCCAAATACACTCTTCTTTTACAAGCGGAATATATCAACTTGAAAAACAGTATTTTAGTAATCTATTATTTATTTTACAAACTATGTTTTGGCATATTTATGTTCTCAAAGCAAAAAGGATTAGACACAAATAAAACATGCCAAGCATAAAGCATCAAAGAAATGACATCAAATTGATTAAGGATTGAAAACAAAAATAAATTGTAAGTCTTATCGTGAAACTTTATACCAATTAATATGATATTGTGAAGAGTCATATCTGCTTTTTTTGTCTTAAAGGGAGAAAGCCACTGTAGCAGATATTATAAAAGAACAAGACAACTTGACACGACAGTTACACTTGTTACAGTAAGTATGACCTCCTCATGTTTAAAGAGAAACACTTATTATGCCACTGCTGGTGGAGATTTATTTCCCCGAGGGTATCAGAAGCCCAGTAGTCAGCACTTTTTTTTTGTGCTGACATGAATTATCATTGATATGGTTATATTTGTAAATTAACTGTTTACAAAATTATGATTTTTTTAAATACTAAGGCTTTTCTACCTCAGGCATATATTACCTTAACTGTATTTGGTAAATTTTTAGGAATTTTGGTCCACAATGCTCTTCAACTTCGTACTTTATTTGACCTTTTAAACTTTTTTGGATTCGAGCGTCACTGATGAGTCTTTTGAAGACGAAACGCGCGTCTGACGTATATACAAAATTTGGTCCTGGTATCTATGATGAGTTTATTATTAAAGAAAGCAATGATACAGATAACCGTTTGGATTGTTAAATGGGCTTCATCAAATTCTTCTTCCAATGAAATATTGTATAGTATACTGTTGGGTCACACAGAAGCCCTTTGCACTATACATCTCTGTTACATTTCTACATAAAAAAAAAAACTTATTGTTTTGCAAATGATTTTAATTGAGATTGATTTGTCGCTAGATTTCGGTATTGTAGGCGACATGAACCAATACATATTCAGTGTATTCATTAATTTTTAGTTTAATGGATGGTCTGTCCTTTCATTTACTGTTTCTGATGGCCCTGTTACCTCTTACTTCTATAAATGCGAAGTTCTAAAGTCAGTTATATAACATATTGTTTTATTTTTCAACTACATTTCAGCAATGCTAATAAACAACTACATGACCATAACGATGATTTAATCGAATCTTTCGAGAAGCGAGCGCCAAACAGACAGCTGTCATCTGTAGTAAGTAAAATTACGTACATTGTTTCAATTAATGTCTATAGTAATAGATACTGATTGATAGATATTGGAAGTTTTTCCACTCAACAAAAATTAGTCTTTTTTGTTTAAGTAAAATGATAATGAAAGAAACGTGCGTTGTTCTGTTCAAGTAAAGTGATAGCTAAAATAAAAAAACGCTTTGTTCTGTTCATGTAAAGTACTATGGTTTTGTGTCATTCTCTTTAAGTATGTGCAAACCTACAGGGCGGTATATTCTCAAAATGTTCAAATCATAAAAATTACCTTTTGTTGTATTTAAATATGATTAAAGTGCAAGTAGCTCGGAAATCATGAATGTTCATGTAAATTCCAGTTGATTCAGAATAATAGTTTCATACTTGTAAAGAACGGTTGTAAAATGATTTATTTCTTACTTTTTATTAAAAAAATATATTGTGCAGTGGTTATAATAATTTTGAACTTTTCAGTCATTACCTAACTCAATAGCAGGTGACAGAAGAGGCTCATTAATGAGTGACTATCTACCTAGCGGACCATCATCGTATGTATTCATTACAAGTACTTGTTTTTTTTAATTATTTTTGTTTCTGCCTCCCCACACCTATTGTTTCTCACTTCTCAAAAATCACACATAGAAAGTCGTCCGCTTTTAACACCAGTCATGTCAGTTTGTCGTTACTATTTGGATACTAGTATTAGTCTTAGCCATTTAATAGTTTTATTCAAAAGCAATAGCAATGCTATGGTTATATTTAGAAATTAGAACAATTTATTTCAAATACGAGCAGATGCAAGACTACAAATTGACATACTAAAGCAATTCAAAACATCATCATGCCAATCGTACCATATTTTAAATCTTTTTCTAATATAGACAATTCCTTTTCTCATTTGTTGACAATCATTGAACAAATGCGTTTACATACATCAATAAAAGTAATGAAAGTTCTAAAATTTCGAATTTCGAATGTAACATGACATTAGTTTTCTTAATTTCTTAAAACCAATAAAAATAATATGGGTGATAATGGTTCTCCCTGTATCAACCTTTTTGTACAGGGAAAATGCTAGCAAAGTTGTCTTTTAACTTTATAACAGTTTTCCAAAAAAAAGAAACTAAGATTAAAAATAGTTTACAATGAATACCACATCAATCAAATTTAAAGAAAAACAATTTGTATTTAGTTGGTCATAAGCATTTCATAATCTATAAAACAGCAGTACATCTTTTTCTTTAATCCAAAACATTTATTAATAATTGAATGTTAACAATTAAAGCATCTGTCGTGCCATGAAATCAAAGTGAGCATATATTAAAATATGACTTTATCGGCCAATAACTCGAAAAATTAAGCCTTTCGTTTATAACTGAACACTATTTTTGCAGACACAATTACTTAATGGGATATCGCTATGATTATCGGTAATGTTTTAATGTACTGGATTAATATTTACTAAATAACACTGCTTATAGACATGTAACTACATATATCCATAACAATCGTAGACGAGGTGTTTTTGTTATATTGTTAATCTGCTTTTATATATCAAATGAAATACATTATCTGCTTTGAACAGCAAGTTATGCTTGAACGGGAAGTTAATTATCATATCTTTTTCTTCCATCTATTTCATGATATTTTGTGGTTAAGTAACAGCTCTATTAAAATTGATATCTATTGTTATTTTCATAAACCTAATGTACAGAAAAGTAAAGAACACAATCCTGGTTGGTTTTTTCTTGTTAAAAATATGATGTGGGCATGCATTTTATACGCCTACGTTTGACAATACGTTTCCAGAAAAATCCAACAGTGAATAAATTAGTCTTTCGTTTTATGTCAAAATATTGTCAAAGTGATACATTTACTCGGTAAATTAATAAATTAAACGGTAGTGGTTTCTAATCAAGAAAAGTATTAAAGCTTAAAGTGAGTGCTGTTTCCCTTTTGTAATGATATTGAAAGTGTATCGATACCGCAGTTAAGTAATTTTGTTTACTTTAATTGGGTGCAAATGCCATCTTTCCATTTACATATGGAAAGTGCATGGAGATAAGCGGGAACATAACTAAGTTCTTCTATACTTGAAACTTTTTCAGAATTTCCAATTAAATTATATTTCCGAAGATATGATTTGATAAAAAAAATTACAAGATTGTATTAATGCTGAAGTATTTTATCTTTTAGCTTATTGCCATAAGGTCAAAAATAACAGTCGTTTAGACATTTAGATAAGAAGTCTTCACATACTTCTTCTGGTGAAAAGATCACTTCAACTTGGTTGAACAAGAACTCTTGGCTATTTTATTCAAAATCATTTCCGTTGATATACACCGATCATTTGATTAGTGTGAACTAGTTTTCGTGATTAAAATACGAACAGTAGTCTTATTGATGAGAATTGTAGTAAGTCCTAAACAGCGTAAATGTAGGATGTACATGATCAAAGTTAAGTTAAAAGACAAACAGTACGATTAGGAAAATTTAAAAAGAAAGAGAGAGAGAGCAATAAACAAGCTTAGTCCAAACTAACGATAATTCACATATTTACAGATCTAGGAGAAATCCTTCATCTCACAATGGCAGGTTACTTCACATATATCATTCATAGAAAATAAAACATATGTATTTACGTAGATACTTATCTCTTCTTGTTATAATTTGAGGGCTAATTTTAATTAATAATATGCATTAAGTTGTATCCGTGGGAGAAATTGCTTCTTTATTCATACTAATCAAACTTACATATACAGTTACATGTGAGAAAGATAAAAACAAATCAAGAGATGATTACTGATTTGCCCATCGAAATAAGTAACTAATTTTAACTTTAACATTTATAGAAAGTTTGTATTTAAACAAGATGAAATTGTTTTAGGCTTTGTTGAATAATAGTATTATAAAGTATGCAGTGCACATGTTAGTTCTCATGCCCTAATTCTTACATCAACCCATAATTCGACTTTCGGACCTGAACCACAGTTGAGTTCATTAATTTTATTAAAGCTTGTCAAGTGCTATTTATGATACATTACATGACATCTCCTTTAATGCATCATTTATCTTCTTACTTATTTTATCAAGAACATAAGTGTTTTCAAAGAAGAAGATGTTATATTTGTGTTAAAAGGATCATAATACAAAATAATGCCTCATCAACAACTACAATTTTTTTTTTTTTGATAACTGGTATAATATTTCCTTAATATTCCTTAAAATTTCAAGTATAATAACAATTGCCATCAAAAAAGATCGAGGTAATATGATGTATTAGCAGAAAAAATTTAATCATACAATTCATAGAAAAAGAATTTATACGCATGCATTCTTCTCATGTACCATTTCAGCTTTTAAAATCATCCTAACCGAATATTAACTTTAAAACTATGTCTATTTTATTTTACAGAGTACGATCGTTAAATATCAGCCCCACTCCCTCGCTGGCCGAGGATTTACAACAAACAAACAACGTATCAGTAAATGCATTTTCACTACCAGGACAGTCACCACGTGTCATCAGGGCTATATTACCACGTGACGAGACTTGTGAGGACGATGATGCAGATGAAATTGGTAATTATTCATTTGAATATAAATCATATATAGAAATGATTAATGAATTTCAATCGTTTTTATTTAAAGAAATATGTGACTTTTGTCTTTTGAAAAACATAATCTTTCTTTAAAGCATTTAAAGACCAACTACATGAAAAAAATAAATTTGAGAAATGTGTTGAGTTTCCGTTCAAACAAAGACAATTTGAATAATACACAGGAAGGAAACTAAACATAAACGGAGGATAAGTATAAATCAACGTATGGTTTAAGTGTTTTCTTTATTTTATCTGGTTAAGCAGACAGTGGGCATTCTACCCTTCGAGATCTAAATGATGACTCCGATCCTGAAGGCCAAAATCCTGACGACGATTACTATAGACGATCTCATCACAATAGAAGACATCGGAGAGAATCTAGTTATATACGTAAAAATGAGGTAATCATGTCGTTATATATGATATAGCACACGATGCAGTAATTACTAAAAACAAAACACATTAAAGCTGCCATATCCGTAAAGGCAATACATATAATATTACAAAACATTAAAACAAAAGAAATCAAAATGAAAAAGTTTTTGAAAGTCAATGACAAACAATGATAAAACAGATTTCAGAATGGAGAAAAAACGTAGATTTTTGGATAAATAGTTCTCATATTGAAGGGTTCTGATTGTCGAAAATTCAGGTTGTCTTTCTTTGCCACAAGCACATTTCTTGACTAGATGTCTTACGATGTTTGCATGCATATATGCCTTCATCGTAATAAAGTTGTTGTCTATTTTTATACTTTAATGCCTTACGCTTCTCTTTTTCAATAAATATTCTCCTTAGTGAGAGCTATATTGAATTCACCTTTTGTCTGTTTGTCCAAAAATTATTTCGTCACACTTTTTTAGATACTATTGAAATTATTGACTGTATATTTGGTGACGAATGGTAACGTGTGAGCATGTTTTTGGTCCGTTAGATTCATATTAAGTGCTTGCTCAAAATTTTTCTTAAAAAAAATAATAATATACTTCTTCGGTACAACTTAACAAAGTTACTTCATATTTTGTTTGATAACGATGAGTTGTAACTGGTGAAATGTTTTGGATCGTTAGAATAGTTATGAAAGGTACCAAGATTATAATTTAGTACGCCAAACGCGCATTTCGTCTGCATAAAACTCATCAGTGACGCTCATGTCAAAATAGTTATAAAGCCAAACAAGTACAAATTTGAAGAGCATTGAGGATCCGAAGTTCCGAAAAGTAATGCCAAATACGGCTAAGGTAATCTATTCCTGGGATAAGAAAATCCTAAGTTTTTTCAATGTTTTGTAACAGGAAATTTATAAAAAATGACCATACAATTGATATTCAAGTCAACACCGAAGTGCTGACTACTGGGCTGGTGATACCCTCGGGGACGAAACGCTCACCAGCAGAGACATCAACCTAGTGGTGTAAATAGTTATCAAATGTACCATGATTATAATTTGTCTGCATAATACTCATCAGTGACGCTCATATCAAAATAGTTATAAAGCCAACAGTACAAAGTTAAAGCTTTTTGTTGTTTCAAGTTCTATGAATTACGAATTAATTCGAACAAGTTAATTTTTCTCCCTGCGAGCTTACTTCGAGGGTATATCGGTATATCTGTGGGTTTATCTGTCGGCGATGATTGTCTCCGTCTCATAATTAATCACTGCCTGCAGGGATACTGATGATACTCGGTACTAATGTACTATTTGTTAATTATTAGAAGATGTGTGAACGGAGGTGGGATATCATTTATAAAATCATCGGTTGAAAACAAAACTTTACGACAAAAGAGATGATTTCAGCTTTCCAATTGTGAACTTTCCATTTCTAAGTAGCAACATTCCAGCAGCACCTGCATACAGGGTAATATCTCCAAATTGATACGATATTGCCGTGCTTGTATTTCCTATCATGATTTTCTTGATAGAGGGTTGCTGCTCACAAGAAAGCTATTAAACCAAGAGTTCCAAATGGTGAAGTTAAAATCATCTCTTCATAAATTTTACGGACGCCATCACGAGTTGGTTGACCGTTATGGAATAACCGTTTCACAAATGATATCGGATATGTTCCTTACGTCGTAACTACAATCCCCTTCCCTTTCATGAATGTGACCTACCGAATTAGACTATTTACCGGATTTGTTATCACATAAACAACACGACGGGTGCCACATGTGGAGCAGGATCTGCTTACCCCGGAGCACCTGAGAGCACCCCTAGTTTTTGGTGGGGTTTGTGTTGTTTATTGTTTAGTTTTCTATGTTGTGCCATTTGTACTATTGTTTGTCTGTTTGTCTTTTTCATTTTTAGCCATGGCGTTGTCAGTTTATTTTAGATTTATGGGTTTGACTGTCTCTTTGGTATCTGTCGTTTATTAGCTTTACTCACAGTACTTATGTTATTGTTTAGTTTAAACATATTTATTTATAGTGGATTGGGAAACTAGTTTTGCAACTTATATTAATCCCTTTCCACTTTGCAGTTGCGAGTGCTGCCTTGTAGCGGCATTAGCCTACTCGCAGATGGTGTCAAGGGAGAGCCGTAAATTGAGTTCCTGAAATTTTCATCCCAAACGGGAATCGAACCAGGAACTTTTGTGTTATTGTTTGAATTGTATCCGTTGATTTTAGAAATCAAAAGAAAGAAACGGAAATTTATGAAAAAAAAATATAACCAAAAAATTGTGTATTATTAATAGGAAAACGATTCACATGATGAGGTCGAAACAGAATCTGAAATGGATCAGTTACATTCTAAGCCAATAAGAAGATACGATCCCGTCAGATTAAGTTCCGGAAGTAATAGCAGCAGAAAGTCACGGACAAGGTCAAAGAACAGGGATAGAGATAGGGATACAGACCATGGGGGTAGATCATCTCCCGCCATTCATAGACACAGCTTAATACGAAAAACCAGTAACGGCTCACAAGAGGTACCTAAATTAAATTTAATTGCATTTTTTTCCTTACTCTTTTTACAAAAAAATTGATCTCAAACAATACATAACAACAGTTATGAGAAGACAATTAATGACATAGATATCATACATTTCGGTGTTAAATTCTATAATTTTATTTTATTTATTTTCACAGAGAAGTGCAAATAGAGACCCAGATAGAATGTATAAAATTGTGTTGGCTGGAGATGCAGCTGTTGGGAAATCTTGTTTCATAATGAGGCTGTGTAAAGGAAAGTTTGTTAGTAATCTCAGTTCGACATTAGGTAAGTAAATCTTATTCATTATATGGTTATGTAACACAACAAAACATATGAACAGCATGCTTTTGTTTTATAAATGCTCTATGTTTGGAGATTACTCACGTCCTCCATTATATTTTGTGTCTAATTGTTCGTGCTCGAGATTAAGTATATTAATATAAGATTCACTTTCTTTAATGGTAAGATGGGTGTTATAGGTTTATTATGATTTTTTATCGTGTTCACAGAACGACTTCTCTACATTTTCATGTACTTGGCTTTCGAACTTTTTTCATCAGAGCGTTACTTGTTAGTCTTCTGTGGACGAAACGCGCGTCTGCCATATGAAATCTTAAACCTGGCACGTTTTGTTAGCTATTATTCGTGTGTTTCTCTGTCCTATATGTTCTCCCATTTATTTGTATTGTAGTCTTATCGTGTAATGTTGTCATTTTAATGTTATATTTAACATTGCCATAAAAGCGTGAGGTTTGGCATGCCACAAAACCAGGTTAAACCCACCAATTTTTGTACCACGTCAGGAAAATGGCCATATTTTAGTTCGTTTCTGTGTGTGTTACTTTTTAATGTTGTGTTTCTGTTGTGTCGTAGTTCTACTCTTATATTTCATGTGTTCCCCTCAGTTTTAGTTTGTAACCCGGATTTGTTTTTTTTTTCTCAATCGATTTATGAATTTCGAACAGCGGTATACTACTGTTGCCTTTATTTATACTCTTTCTTTGATACTTAAACTCTTAAAACAAATTTCAACGGAACGAATTGTAAGCGATCTAAAATATTTATACACAAAGTTTGAATATTCCTGTATTTTGAATGTTTCAATAATTATTTTTTTTTTAAAGATAATAGTTATTTCAAATACATTAACTTATAATTGATGAACATCCTTTTTCACAGGTGTTGACTTTCAGACAAAGGTTCTAGAGGTAGATGATAAAACTGTAGCTTTACAACTGTGGGATACTGCTGGCCAAGAAAGGTAACCACATTTAATATTTAAAAAAAAGGTAATGTAAAAATATAGTCAATTTCATGATTATTACAAATAACAAAAGTTGTATTATGTTTATCAATATAAAGAACAAATGTATAGACGATATCACATTACTAACGTAGTCGCATGCAAATTCAAAAGGTATAAAAAATAAGAAATACGCACATCCTGATACAAGTAACAAGGTCTTAGAAGTTGAGTTTTTGTCAACAGATTTAGAGGAAATGGCTATAGTGAGGCGGATAACAATTGAGAAAATAGTTACATCGAAATATGTTCATATGCAGCAGCATATGTCGAATACAGCACTTCTAATCTAAATTACTTTTCCAGTAATTTCCTTGATATGGTAGTTCATTTATAAGAAAGGAATAAGTAGAGATTAATGTTATTATTTCAGGTTCCGAAGTATTGCTAAATCTTATTTCCGTCGAGCTGATGGTGTGTTCCTTCTGTATGATTGTACATATGAGCGATCATTTCTTAGTATCAGGGAGTGGGTTGAAGCAATCGAGGTACGTGTGTCTTTGTAAAGTTATGAATTCAATTGTGTAAAAGAGTGTTTTAAAAAGTAACAATACAATTGATACATTATAGATACTTGAAACTATTTGGTTTTAAATTTTTTACTTGTGAAAGAAACATAAAGCTTTTATTAGTAGAACTTCTTAAATTTTTGTTAACATTTTTCACACAAGTGTTAAAAGATAGTTATCAAATTAAAAATGGAAATTTCAAGGACTAAGTTGATGAAATAATAATATTATTTTGAAAGTAATTTATATTTATATACATATAGGATGGTGCTCAAAAGAAAATCCCAATAATGTTGATTGGCAATAAAACAGACATGCGACCAGAAGCAGAAAAACAGGGAAGACGTGTGGTTGCTTCCAGTGTTGGACAAAAGTTGGCAAAGGTAAATTAGCAGCAAAGAGTAGTCAATAGTTAGCCATGATTAACATTTACATAAATTGACAAGGATATCAAAAATCGACGAAGTTGATCATGAAACAACTGCTGACACACAAGTATTTTACGGTGTTGTTGTTTTGAATCTTGCCATACTCTTTTGTATGTTTTTGTATTCCATTGTTTTACTTTACTGTATGTACTTTCAACTACAAACACTCAATTGTTGGTGTCTTGGTTAGATTTATTTGTATGATTAATGGAATTTTGAAGTCAATTGTGTTGTATGCCTGCTTTTGGTTGCTGGATCCCAATTATTGAAAAGTTAACCAATTATGTCAATACATGTTACTGCAAATAATTGTCATGTATGTGGGAGGATAAACTAGCAATGAAACCAGGTTTAACAAAAAAAATCTTCGGGAAAAGTCTGAACCAAGTCAGGAATATTTCAGCTAATTTCCATTTGTTCCATTGGTTTATACTGCCTAGCGTTTGACTTTGTTAGGTTTCATCGACATCTTAACTTGTCAATATATTTTAATGTTCGGTATTTTGTTAATTTTGTTTTCAACCTGCTGGAAACCTGTTTGTACAGTGTAGTATGAAAAATGGACACGAAAACATGTTTCCTCATGGTGTTGGACAAAGAGTGGTTAAAAGGAGAGAGTATGCTAATGAATTTTATAAACAAATAATTTCTGATGAAGATGCAAAAATGGTTAGAAAAGTGTAGAGTTTGACAGACAGGAAATACGACGGCTTATCACGATGATATAGTGATTTCCTTAAACATCACTTAAATAGTATTTTCAATGATACAAATAGATATTTAGACGACATGTATTCTACTAATAAATAAAGGCAACAGTAGTATACCGCTGTTCAAATACTAATAATTCAGACGTGATACACAAATCAAAATCATCAACTTTCCTAAATTCAAAGTTAAAAAAAAATGTCAATTGTATGGTTATATTCATAATTTAGTTTATAACAACAGTATAGAAATAATTCAATGTTGAACGTGATAATTAATACATATTGACAAGATTGTAGAATCCTAGAGTTAATAGCCCTTCAAAAACGAGAAACAAAGACCGCATTGTAAAAAAAGCTTCTTCCCTATATTGTAGATTCCTTAATGTTATTTTTTCCTTCTTTTTGAAGGACAATTTTGTGTTGGTTCTACCTTTATTCTAAAACATAATGCTTGAGTAAAAACAAAGGATAGAAATGTAATAGCTCGAAAAGGAGCCAGAATAATACATCCACATGCTAAGTGTATCTCGCTTCGAATGCAACAACCACCATGATAATCAAAATTCTAGATAGACAGAAATAAAATATAACATACTACTAATTAATCTATTTACAGCTATGAGGAAACCGAAACGTTTTCATTTGTCGTGAATTCTTGGTTAAAAACCTTCATCTGTGATAATTTCAGCTAAACAAATCAGATATGAATCCGACCTTCTTGTTTCAGAAGTATTCCTGAATTGAAATAAAAAAGTATCAATGCTACAAAGATTTTCAAGTCACAAAATGATGGTATACTTGTAAAAAAAATAACATTACGTTTGCTAGATACAGGAATATGATATCTGTTCTAAATATATCAATGATATCATTGTTAAAGTAATCTTTAAATCTTTATCCAGAATTGAAATTGAATCAACTACAACCAATGTGTTTTACAATGCAATATTAAATTTTTCTTCTCAATAATAAATAATAAATTAAAGCAATCTTTACCCTTTAGTTCTTACGAACACTTTTGATTGTTGTCTTTGAGAGGGTTTTATATGACTATTGCTGTATTTGAATGTAGTAGGTCAGCCAGTAGTGAGGCACAATAAGTGCCTTTTTGACAACTGACAGTTTATTGAAATAGCAATCTACCAAACTCGACATATATGTTGTGGATCATAAAGTCGAGCATTTTAGTAATATTTTCTCCGACAAAATTGTTGTTGTTCATTAAACCTGGATATTTTGAATAACCCTAAGATAAAAATGTTTATATGCGATTTCCATTTTTGATGGAAAAAGAAAAGCCTAACGAGAAAAAGTAGATCTTCCAAATGGGTTAAGTTTATTATCACTGAACTAGTATACATACTTGTTGAAGGACCAGCTGAAGGAAGCCTCCGGGGCGGGTGTTTCTCGCTACATTTAAGATCCATTGGTGGCATTCAACTGTTGTCTGCTCTATCAGGTCGGGTTGTTTTCTCTTTGACACAGTCCCCATTTCTATTTTCAATTTTATTAGTAGAACTTCTAGACGAGCTTCATTTATATTGTTTTATATATCATAGTTCGTTTCTGTGTGTGTAACATTTTTATGTTGTGTTTCCGTTGCGTCGTTTGTTTTCTCCTATATTTGAGTGTAAATTCACATTACTATAAGACGTGTCACGGTACTTTTCTATCCCAAATTCATGTATTTGATTTTGATGTTATATTGGTTATTTTCATCGGATTTTGTCTAATGCTTAGTCCGTTGCTGTGTGTGTTACATTTTAATGGTGTGTCATTGT
This sequence comes from Mytilus edulis, assembly GCF_963676685.1. Taxonomy (NCBI): domain Eukaryota; kingdom Metazoa; phylum Mollusca; class Bivalvia; order Mytilida; family Mytilidae; genus Mytilus; species Mytilus edulis. The sequence goes on from NC_092350.1 coordinate 10,790,961, forward strand.
TCTCCTCTTATATGTAATGCGTTTCCCTCAGTTTTGGTTTGTTACCCCGAATTTGTTTTTTATCCATAGATTTACGAGTTTTTAACAGCGGTATACTACTGTTGCCTTTATTTACCCGTGGATGTTATTAACTTTTAGTATATGTGCTCCGATAATATCATCCGGGAGAATGAATGTTACTCTTTGGGTATATAATACTCTATTGTGGAAAAGGGTTTGTGGCGTCCTGCAGTTTAATAGCGATGTCTTTATAGAATCGATAGAGGATTACTGTTTCGTTTACGAGAACGCAACATTGCCTTTAATTCATACATGTTTGCAAGCATATGTTTTCAAAACTGGGTAGATACATTATTTAGGATGATTATTTATAATGAGACTGAATAATATGATAAACACAAAAAAAAATATTCAGTGTACATGATGTCGTTACCTACTTTTTCACTCATAAAATATTATGTTGTAGGATGTCAGTGCTTTATTCATAGAAACTAGTGCTAAAGATGGCTCTAACATAACTGAGGCAATAACCGAATTAACAAGGTAAGAAATTGTCATTTGAATCTAACTTGAATGATTTATGAAAAGGATATAATTGTTTTTGACGTTAAATGGTTATTATGATAAAATGACCAGAAGCACATTATATTAGCTTTTAAACTATACTCAAAACTCTTTTTAAATATGTTTTCTTTCAAATATGCAATATTTCATCACAGTAAATATTATTTGAATAACTATTTCTCTGTAGGTTAATGCGAGCAAACGAGGACTTAGAGGTCAAGACAGTTGGGCTTCAGCTGCATGAAAAACCAGAAGACAAAAGAGCATGCTGCGGACGTTGACATTTTGGAATATACATATATTTATGTGCATCAATCATACACTTGTTAAATGTAACACATGTACAAATATCATTTTTATTTAAACTGGTAAACAAATCATATTTCAGACTAATGAAGGGTATGAGACCTAGTATTGTAATACATGGGTCGGTTACAAGCATTTATTGTTTTGAACTTGGTGTAAATATTATTAATATTGTTGTGTCAAATTTTCATTACGCAATACTAGTAGTGCAATTAATAGTCTTCCAATTTATTTCATTCTTTGGTTTATCTATTTTGATTGTGAAGAATCAAATGTTTGGTTTTGAGATTATCTACTTTTAAGATAAAATCAAGAGCTACAAATGTAGCTATAAAAACCCAAAATATTGAATACAAGAAGACACCACCATGTCCAAAAAAGGACGGAAAAGAAAAGATGAACACTCCTTAAAATATGTACCTTGAGCTACACCAACTATCCGAATGATCGGTTGGAATTCAGGTCCTTTGGATGTTGATCTGCAAAGCATGCTACACCAGCTATCCGAATGATCGGTTGGAATTTCAGGTCCTTTGAAAGTTGATCTGCAAAGCATTAATCTAGGAAGCTATAAGATGAACTTTATTGTACAGTATTCAACAAAGAAAATAATTATATTTTAATCCTACGCAATAGATTGTTAATAGTGTTACATATATTTATTTGCAAAAATATAGCTTTATCTAATTTTATATAATTACTGTACATAATATAAAATCAATTGCCACAGTCATGTAAATAGAAAAAAAATGTTTAAGTACAAGACTTAAGTTGTTGGATGATGTTGGAAACAATGTTGGTTTGAATTATATTTACATTCTTTATTTTTTGATACATGTTTATTAAGTTATTGTAAATTTTTATTTATTATTGTTTTGCAAAAATAATGTTTACCTTAGAACATAAATGAAAACTTGTAAATTATATTCCCTGTTATTGTCTGGTGCAATACTGTTGACCAATAGCAAAAACTAAGGAAATTTTTATTGTGTTGCATACAAAAAGATTGTTTACACAATGTCGAATATCAAAAATATTTGAAATGAACTGCACTCTCAAGCTCGTGCAATATTTAGTGCAATGACCTTGATATTATTATGTCGACTATTTTAAGTTTTATTAATGTCATGCCCAAAAGTTTTCCAATACATCTGACATGAAAAACATAAATTGAAGGAATAAGTTCTTCGAAATAGGTTGAATTATCACTGTTGCTGTCTTTCATTTAATGGTTTTACTTATGAAAAAAATATCAATCAATCAATTTAGACATTAATCTCCATTCAATTCGCCATTCAAAAAAATTTGATTAATATAGGTTAGGTATTTCTTTTTATCCCAAAAAGAAATCACGTGGCGCTGTCAACGTATATTTGTTCTGCCTAACAGAAGTTCCAATGGAAACTTTGTTATAAACCTTGTCATAATATCTATTCCTGTTGGAACAAATATTCTATAACAATTATTCCATTAGGAACATATACTGTAATATTTATTCCTGTGGAAATAATATTCAGAATATATTTTCATTTTGGAACTTATGTTATGAAGGAACTTCTATTCCGTGACAGCTCTTTTCTATTGATTAGGGCAAGTTATCATAAACTGTTTTAATGAGGCAATACGAAACTGTGCAATGACACCATATGACATATTATGGACATTTGTCTCTTGCCACTGTCCTTGAAATAGCCTGACTGGTCAGTGCTTACAATTAACAAGTTATTATTGTGATAACCGTTATTTGTTCTTTCAGGAAGGATGAGGTGAATTACTTTTGTTGTTAGTTATTTAAATGTATATATCATCTATTGTAATGCATTGTTATTTGGGTAATTGTTACTGAGAGGAAACTTTCTGAATGTCTTTCATATATCAGCTTATCATTAACATTATTATCCTTACATACATTTTGTTAGATTTCAGTTGATCTTTTGATTGCTGTTATGATAGTAACTTTGTTTTGAGTTGAACACAACTGTAATTTAAAAAATGAAACAAAGACATTTTACACAGTTATATAGTTCATATCATTAGAAATGTATGTAAAATATGCATTGAAACCTTACCAAACTTTTAACTTGCATTTTAACATTGTAACAGTGCTGCTGTTATGTACTATAATACATTATATTAGAACTAATAAAACAGGCTTCTAATACTAGTTACTGATCTAGCTCGTATGATTTCGTCGTTTTCGTTACGAGGCCTTCATTGCTAAAATAATCAAGTAGAGATACGAAAAAAATATTTTCTGCCTAACTAGTTTTCTCTAAATGCCACAGAGAAAAGTCGATGACAAAATATATTACCTACTTTCTATGGAGATGATGATTAATTTTCTTTTTTCTCTGGTGTTAGACTTTTATAATATATAATGTTTATCAAGAAGAAAAGTAATTTAAGCGATTGCTAAATGATTTTTCAAACAGATACACATTACAAGATGAATGCTATACATATTTTTTCTCTTTTTTTGCATGGAAGATCTCGGGTATGTAATTCTACGAAAGAGTAGCAGCTTTTAAAAGTAAGCGATAGACCATTGTGGCATTTATAACATTCGGTAGAAAATATTATTATCGTATCACTCCTTGATTAGACTGATTTTTATTTATCAAATTTAACTCGAAACACTCTGTGAGTAATGGTTGTATTGGAATTATAAGCTATTTTCACAATCCTGGGTGTCTTTAGTTACTCATGTTTTATATTTCATGTTTTAGTTGTTGCTTCAAAGCATAAAAAGAGAAATAAATGCTTTCCTTATATGTTTTTTTCTTGTGTTTAGCTACCATTTGTTTGCCTTCTCCTATAGTTGTAGTATTTTTAGATCCCTGCTTTTAGGATATATATTTAAGTTGTTCTTATTTGCTTACCTTTTCTGAAAGAATGCCTAAAGATTAGAATTTACCTAGTTTCATTATTAGAATCTAATTATCCATTTATTTTTATGAAAAAGCATTAAGGTGGCATTTCTTTAAGATTCAATATTCGGATATCAAACGTATCTCAAGTTTGAATTGAATATGGAAATGGGGAATGTGTCAAAGATAAAACAACCCGACCAAAGAGCAGACACCAGTCGAAGTCCACCAATGGGTCTTCAATGTGGCGAGAAACTTCCGCACCCGTAGGCGTGCTTCAGCTGGCCCCTAAACAAAAAATATACTAGTTAGTGGTAGTGGACGTCAAACTTATCTCCGAAATATACACAAGAAACTATTAAAAAGCATACAAGATTAACAAAGGCCATAGGCTCCTGACTTGGGACATGCGGAATTTTTTTGATATCTCAACCGTCTCCCTATACCTCTAGCCAATATAGAAAAAAAGCACACAACAATGCGCACAGTTAAACTGAGTTTAAAAGAAGTCATAGTTCAATGTAAGAATAGGTAAAAAAAGAAACTAAACAAAATGACAATGATACATAAATTAACAAACGAATACTAGCAGTTAACTGAAATGCAAGCTCCAGACCTCATTTAAACTGCAAACGCAATGCGATTTTATTATTATTCAACTGAAGTTGACTGTTATAAACATCAATTATGTTAAGTATAATATTATGAAATACTGAAATGAATTATCCTAACCAGAAGGAGAGACATGTTTCAGAGGAAAAGGATCAAACATTGTACATAATTGTTTAACATAGTGATAAACAGGTTTGTCATTCAATAATGCAAGCAACAACGAGACCTACTCCAATTTCCCACTGCAAAATTTATACTTGGGACTTGATATACGCCTCTATTAAGTTCGTGTCTTGGATGTTTATTTTGGTTCAATTCAAGTCAAATTTGATGGCCAGTTCATTTGTGTTGTTTGAGTGAGGAAATCATTGATGTGTATAATTTGTCAATTTTTTCCAGGAAAACTAGTTTAAACTCCCATTACGACACAAATATATGAGGATTCTTTCATCACGGGAAATTTTTTCGCTACATTGAAGACCTGTTGGTGACCTTCTGCTGTTGTTTTTTTCTATGGTCGGGTTGTTGTCTCTTTGGCACATTCCCCATTTCCATTCTCAATTTTATTTGGACAAGAGAATGTATATAATATTTTAATCAAATTCGAGGCCAGTCCTTTCAATTACAGACTCTCAAAGTATGTAATTAACAATCAAGCAAACACCGTCTGTGTAATTTGAATATTCAATGGTGAAAGTTATCAAATGATATTTAAAAAAGGAGTTTATACAAATTGAATTTTGATTTCATCTCGTTTGATAAGTTACATATGTGTATATTCAAATTATATGGACATCATTGATATCTTGGATATGTTTGGTTCTCATTAAGCAAACACTTCTCGAGAAATATAACTAGCAGAACAACTAAAATGCCCGTGTGAATTGAAATTTATCGTTTGTATCTTGTTCCAACTCATGGATTTAGAATTGAAGACTAAATAAAATGGTGGTCTGATTTGTTAATTTATGTTAATTTACCTATTTGGTTTTTTCAACATCGTGTAATGAGTCTGGATTACCATGGCGGGTGATGGTGTCAGTCTATTTGATTTTCATGTAATTTCTGTCCTGTACGTGGTTTCAATTAATTGTGTATATTAACCAAACAATTAACTCTTATTGTTTTAATTAATTAAGGGGTCTCGCTGCATTCAGTACCAATTGGTTGACTTCGGTCTGCTCTTTGGTGGGATTGTTTTCTCTTTGACATATTCCCGATTTTTATTGTCAAAGTTACCTCTATATGGTATGTCTTAATCACAAAGAACCAACTTCATTATATCTTATTGGGCATAGTTACCCAATTTTTCAGATCAAATGATAATATGGGGAAGTACGTTACATTGTTTGTTTGTTAACAAACATATAGAGAAACAGTATTATATTAGAATAAATTAGTACTGAAATATTAATTAGTCATTTCGAGTTTGACGGGATATATTCAATTAAAAGCCATACAACCTAAAGATGATAATACAGTTTGTTTCTTTTAAATATAGAATCCTTAGTATGAAGCTTAAGCCTCTGAAAGGATAAAACATATTTAGTGAGAAGACATAAAGGCCACTTGCGATGGACACTTGGAATTAAATTCATCATATATACTTCGCAATACTCACATCTCGTCTACCCAACATGTCCAATCAAATTTTGTATCTTAAATAAAGGCATCAGTAGTATACCGCTGTTCAAAACTCATAAATCGATAGAGAAAAAAGCAAATCCGGGTTACAATGTAAAACTGAGGGAAACGTTTTAAATGTAAGAGCACTACGACACAACAGAGACACAACACCGAAACGTAACACACAGAGAAACGAACTATAATGTAACCATGGCCATTTTCCTGACTTGGTACATGGCATTTTATGAAAAAATGGTGGGTTGGACCTGGTTTTGTGGCATGCCAAACCTCCCGCTTTAATGGCAGTGTTAATTATAACATTAAAATTACAACATTACACGACAGGGTTACAATAAATAAACAGATAAATGGGAGAAAATATAGGACAGAGAAACAAACGAATAAAAGCCATCCAAAGGTAACAGGTTAAACATATTTTTCTACACCAGACGCGCGCTACGTCCACAAAACTATGCTCGGATGTAAAAAGTTTTAAAGACATAACAACTACACAGTTGAAGATCGCCGAGGATCAAAAGTTCCAAAAAGTTGTGAGGCTAGGGTTGTCCGCCTGGGACAAAACATCATTATTATCAAGAATAATACATAGTTTGCAAATAGTAAATTTTATAAAATGACTATATAATATATAAACATGATTAAACTGTTCCGAAAATTAAGAAAATTTGGATGAAATTCAAGATTACATTTGTATGAATCATCTAACTTATATTAATAACAGTGAAAATTATAATACTTATTGACATTTAATTGAAGTAGTAATTAGATAACTAATTGTATTATATAGCTTTGTGGTTGTTTCTTCTGATCGAACTGCAAACCAAATATATAGTGTAAATTTCGTTGATCCAAAATTAAATCTACCAAATGAACTGGATGAGTAGTTATCACCCAATACAACACAATAATACAACAGAAAAAATACGATTTACAACTACAAACGTTAAAACATTTGAAAAAATCCGATGACAACAACAAGCCCAACATCAAAACCCGTCAAATTAGTAATTGGGAAGGATAAGTACCGTGCTACGTCTTAAAGCAATATGAATTCACACTCAGAAAAACCGTCACATTCGAGAATAAGTCACGTTCGGTAATAAAAAGATCAGACGACGTAATGACAAACCACAATCTAAAACGTGGTAAAAATGTCCATAGTTAGTTTGGACATATGAATCAATCAATTCGTGATGGTGTCCGTAAAATTTACGTAGTGTCATTTTTAATCTGTCCTCCTCATAACTTTGTTGGAGCAGTTACTGCGTTAGGAGCACACTCCTTTATGTTAAGTCCGTATAGTGTGAACATGCACGAGAATAACGTATTAATTGAGATATGTAAACACCATACGAAGGGGCATGAGGGTATGTTACGGTGAGAAATGGGAAATTTATAATTGGGAAGTTGAAATCGTCCCGTTTATCATAGATTTTCGTGTAAAGTCGTCCATCTGTGTCAATATTGAGGAAAAGATCAAGGTATGAAGCTGTCCTTCTAGTATCAGTAGTATCCTTAATTTCAAGTTTGCTGGGATATATGCAAGTGTTAGCTGAAATATGGGTTATTCAGTGATAAGACATCATCAATATATCGGAAAGTGAAATTAAAGAATTCCGAAAGGTGATTTTTCTGTTTGTCTTTTAGAAGGGTTTGAATGAATTCTGCTTCATAAGAGTACAAAACAAATCGGCTAGTAGGGGTGGACAATTAGTACCAATTGGAATACCGATTGCCTGTTGAAATATGAATCCTCCAAACTCAACAAATATATTGTAAGCAATATAAGTCCAGCATTTTGATAATATCATCTTCAGTATATTTTCTGTTAGATTCAGTGTGTTTCTTCACAAAATATGAATTATTGTAACCCAAAACAAGAAATATGTATCTACGATTCCCATTTTTTATAAAAAGCTCTGTTTAATGAGATTGTAGAGTCGATCTTTCAACTTAGCATGGGGAATAGTAGTGCAAAGGGTCGAAAAATCAAAAGTCTTTATGTTGCTGCAAAATTGCAAAGATTGTGATCGAGGATTGAGCAGTAGATCTTTCGAATTTTTTAGAGTACACATCTGGTTAACACCACTTATAGAATATATCTCATTACAATATTTTTGAAGCCCATCTTTAACTGTAGAAAGAATAGTAGTCAGTATTTTAGAAAGATGCTTAGTCGAACATTTTGACGATCCAGCTATGTATCGCTCTTTATATGGAGTTTTGTGTAGTTTTGGTATCCAGTACAATGATGGTAAATTTTCTTCGTTTTCTTTGATGTTGATACCAAAAGAAAGAAGGATAGATTTGTGATTTTGTAAATGATGTTAAGGAATATGTAGGATTACCAGTTGTTCTATTTATTCCAAGCTCTGTTGTGAGACATTGCAAATAATGGTTTTTACATATAAAGACAATATTATTAGAGGCTTTATCTGCTGGAACAACGACATATTTGTCATGCAAAGAGGATAAAGCATCCACAACATCCGGATTCTTGAAAGGATTAGTAACTCTTGTGCTCATAGTACATCGTAACTTTTGAATGCGCTTCTGAATGCACTTCGAATAGCTTTGATTAATTCAGACAAAGTTCTGTTCCAGTTCTGGTTCGTCTGGTTCGCGCTTTACCCATTTTCTCGCATAGTCCTCTTAAGAGTAATAACCGGTGAAAATATGATTGAGAAATAGCATTATGAAACAGACAAACATATGATTTTAAGTCCTCTTAATCACATGTACTCAAGAGAAAGCATCTCCTGTTGTGCCTACATCCACGTCAGCAGATTTAAACTTCGACTTAAATGTTAAATGTCATATCCATTCATATAAGTAGTCTGATTAAATGTATATACACATAGGATGACCTCTTATGAAGATAAAACACGCGTTTCTAGTACTTAGTTACAATTCTAGTAACTTTGGTGAGCTTTTACTAAGTCAAAATATCACGAGTTAGTTGAGTAAAATAGACTGTAACGTCCACCCTATTTATTGTTGCAACTAAAGAACATGTGAAGAAAGGTATAATATGATTTAAATTAAAAAAAAGTCCGCTCTGGACCAAATGTGTGGAAAGCAAAAACAGACACTTCATCAAGATTTAAAATCAAAAGATTATATATGGCCTGAGAGAGTTTCAACCTTAGCTAAAACCTTAGCTAGTCATAGATCCAAAGTTGTCTTGCAGTATTACCTTCAAGAAGAACAACACATGTCGATTAAGGCATAAACCTTCTTTCTTTGTAGTACACTTAATTTCAAGTTAACAAGTCAACCAGCAGTATTGTACAGTTAATATCATTTGGAAAACAAATTTGTTAAAAAATTTGAAATACTGACATTTTTCATAACAATACGAGAATACTATATTTGTTGATTGCAATATTGAAAAAAGTTAGTATTATTATAGAACCCCAATAATTAGTACCATTTCTTAACTACTAGAAACAATTTAATTGAAGAAAAATACTAGGTTTGGATTGATAAGTGACTTTCCTATTTGGATTTTCATTGGAGCCCGATGTTTTTAATATTTTACTTTTCTGGTATCAAAGTTTAAAAAAAAAGATAAAGAATAATTAATATCAAATTTTATGTTTAATCGAATTTTTGTTTATTCTAAAACTAATCAAGCAGATATAAATTCTAAACCAAGATACCATACATCATAATTTAAAAGACAAAAAAAAACAAAAAAAAAACAAAAAACACTATGTGCTAAATTTATCAATAGTTGACAAAATCATTCATAGCAAAAACAACATTTCTCTGATATATAATTGATGTAAAAAGTTATTGTACTTTTTAATAATGTTTCCAAATTACAAAGTAGCCAATTAATCCAAAATCAGTTTAAATTCACTGAACTAATGAAGTTATTTTAGGTAAGTGAGAAACCCTTTAATCCTTTAATTGACCTTAAGGTTGTATAATTTCGCCAAAGGAATTTAAAAATTAAGCCCATAATCTCATTCTTTATAACGTATACAATGCAATGGCCTTAAAAATAATTTCATATTTTCTTTAAAGCGATTTCATAAAGACAAAAAGGTAAGAAAATATATGAGATAAAAACAAGAATTACAAAATACATGTTATTGTTATTCAAAATACATGTTATTATTTAATTTTACTCGTGTAATATTTGATAGAATACAAAAAGTATACAAAATAAAGTGGAATTTTGTAAAAACGTTCAAATCTAGTTTCGTAAAATGTAGTAACCCACCATTTTCTATATAAGGAAATGCCTGTACCAAGTCAGGAATATGACAGTTGCTATCAATTCGTTTGATTAACTACGTAACGAAAGTTGATTGTACTTCTGAAGCACTTTTTACTTACCATTCTTTTGTTAAGGCTTATTTGTGTATTGAATCCAATTATAAGGATTGACTATTAATAATATAATATTGACTGTTATATGCCTTTGTTTCTTGGTTCGTACAGGCTACAGAATCGGTGCACAAACTGATCTTAGCCTTTTTATAGTTTTTTGGCGGACAAAAGCATATATCGCACATGTCAGAACGCAGCAAAGGACAAATACGAAACCATCCCACAGCTATGTTTCTACTCGTATCTTGTTAATTTCTGCTTGTTTATTTTCCAAATATTTTTATTTATCTTGCTGGGCTATTCTCTGATGATTTTTAATTGTCTTGCTAGTCTTTTGATTTTTGGTTACTTATTTGGTATCAAATTGTCATTGACTTGGAAATCCATTTTACATCAAATACACTTAAACCATGAAATTTCGATTAAGATTGTTAATTCCAGCTTAAACAAGTCAACATTCTACTATCATTGCTCTGAACAAATATCGTTTTTTCTGTTCTTCAACACAGCGAAAATTAAATTAAAACTTTAACATTTTTAGAATGGATGCTGGTAAATTTTGTTCCGGATGTTTACGGGATCAGGAACAGAATGATGCAGCGGCATGGTGTCTGGACTGTAAGGAAGATGTATGTGAGGCATGCGCAAAGGCCCATAAGAGGATTAATCCTCCACACAAAGTAATGCCTTTTTACGATGAAAATGTAAAAGGTCCTTCATTTAATCACATGATACAGTTTTGTGATGTCCACATAGACCAGAAATATGTTCAAATTTGTACACAGCATGACCAAATTATTTGCGAGTTATGTCTGGAAGAAATTCATGCAAATTGTAATGTGGTAAAACCAATAGAAAGTTTCAGTAAAAAGTCAGAAAATGGAACATGGATAAAAGTATTACAAAAAGAAATGGTAAATTTAGATGGTGATTTACATTCATTGATGAAAATTCAAACGGACATGATACCACAACTGAAAGAAAGAAAGAAAGAAATCCTTAAACAGTTATCATTCGTTAGACAACAGATTGATGCTCAACTAGACAAAATGGAGAATGAACTGATAGCTGATCTTAGTACGAAATATAATACTTGTAAGACAATGATAGAACAATCAAATCATAGCACTGCTAAAAAAAGGAGCGACTTGCAATGTTGGATTAAAAATCTGACAAAAATAGAGGAAAGTCGAGATCAAGTCCAAATTTTTCAAGCCATCAAAGTAATTGATCGTAAACTAAAAGAGGAAAAAAGGAGCATGAACAAAAGTCAACAAATCAGTATCGAATTTCATACACCAGATATAAATGAGTTATTGATGAACTTTATGAGTTTTGGAGAAATATCAGTGATAGAATGTGTAAATGTGGAACTTCTGCAAGCATTGAAACACGACCAACCAATGAAAGAATCAGAAATTTCAAATGTTTCTGATTCAAGCTTGAGAGAAGGAAACATTCAATGTATTTCTGCATTTTCTACGCCAATTTTTGGGACTGACGTTGAAATTGAGAGGGGATGCTTTATAACTAACAATAGACTCCTACTACTAGACATTGACCAGCCTTTCCTGTATGTCTGTAGTTTTGATGGGTCAGGAGTAGAGACAATCCAAGTTGACCAAAAACCCTGGGATGTAGCATTGATTGATACCGTGAGTGCTATAATTACATTTCAGAATAAAGGTTATAGAATATTAGACTTGTCAACTCTAACACTTGGCCAATATTTAAAACCGGAAGCTCCAGGTTGTTATGCTGTGACCTCTAGTCAAGGTCAAATATGGATTGATACAGGGTCGTTTTCAATTATTCAGATTGACATCAATGGTAACGTTTTGCGGACTTTAACAACAAAACATGAAATAAAGTCAATATGTTCAAACGACACAGGTTACATATACTATGTATCAAATGAAGTGCAGAATGATAAAATTTATTGCATCAAGGCTGGAGGAGAAGAAAGTACTTTCTACGACAGCCCAGATCTACGATGGCCTTCTGATATCACTTTAGATAATAAGGGAAACGTTTACGTTGCTGGAGGCGTTTCGAACAATGTGCATAAAATATCACCCGATGGAAAGAAACATGAAATCATACTGACAAAAGAGGATGGAGTATACTCATCATGTGGCATGTGTTACAACAAGGAAAGAAAAACTATTTTTGTAATCAGTGATTATGGGAATAATATTGTGACATACAAGTAAATCGTTTATAGCACTGTAAGAACGATAACTCGAGATATGTTTACAGAGAACAATTAAAAGCCAACTCTTCATATCACTGTGTTTCTAAATTGTGTCAGTTTTACACTAACTTGGTTTAAGATATGCCTTCATGTAGCATCGGATTTCTTGGTTACTTTGTACACAGTTCAGATGGATGCCCTCTAAGTAAGAATTTACTGACAGATCGTAAAATTCTAATTGAGCATATTTCTATAAGGCAGTTTACACTTCTATAAAAACATTACATGCAAAACTTCGATACAAATTGCACGGATATATCTTGCTTACTGGAGCTATGGTCTGATAGACAAATGTTCTATTTATAACATCTTCGGTTTGGAAGAATCGAGGCATTCAACCGCTGAACTCATTCAAACTCAACGTTGTTTCTGTTTAGTTAATGCATCAATGTAAATATAACGGAATTGGATGAGACTGTCATCAAAGAAGAAGGACTTTCTTTCAGCTTTTTGTTGATAATAATAATTAAGAATACGGCTAATTTTTGATGGGTACGGAGACAGTTGGTACGGGATACGGGTTATATATTTTGTACTGTACCTGTCAACATGATTTGAAAACACGTGCTTCACGTTACCTATCTTAAAACCAGGTTGCTTTCATGACAATTAAAATTTGACAAAACGAATGTAGCTAATCTTTTTGTCTTAGGCTTTTTTGTTAATTTTTTTAGGGGATATCAACCTGTTTGTTTCGCCTATCGTGATGCGCCATGTATTTTCAACTCCGTATCGCTGAGGATAAATGCAATATTACAGTTCATCTTAAAAGCGATTCTCTAAGGTCCGCAAAACGATTTCCTCCACGGCCTTTTTTTATATTACAATCGATGTTGATGATAAATTTTGCAGGACATTTTCGCAGCTATTTATAGAATTTTGAAATGGTCTTATGGTATGGTGAAATGGTCTTGTGGTATGATGAAATGGTCTTGTGTTATGGTGAAATAGTCTTGTGGTATGATGAAATGGTCTTGTGTTATTATGAAATGGTCTTGTGGTATGGTGAAATGGTCTTATGGTATGGTGAAATGGTCTTGTAGTATGATGAAATGGTCTTGTAGTATGATGAAATGGTATTGTGGTATGACGAAATGGTCTCGTGGTATGATGAAATGGTCTTGTGGTATGATGAAATGGTCTTGTGTTATGGTGAAATGGTCTTGTGTTATGATGAAATGGTCTTGTGGTATGATGAAATGATCTCGTGTTATGATGAAATGGTCTTATGGTATGGTGAAATAGTCTTGTGGTATGATGAAATGGTCTTATGGTATGGTGAAATGGTCTTGTGGTATGGTGAAATGGTCTTGTGGTATGGTGAAATGGTCTTGTGGTATGGTGAAATGGTCTTGTGGAATGGTGAAATGGTCTTATGGTATGGTGAAATTGTCTCTAGGTATGATGAAGTTGTCTTATGGTATGGTGAAATAGTCTTGTGGTATGATGAAATGGTCTTGTGGTATGATGAAATAGTCTTGTGGTATGATGAAATGGTCTTATGGTATGGTGAAATGGTCTTGTGGTATGGTGAAATGGTCTTGTGGTATGATGAAATGGTCTTGTGGTATGGTGAAATGGTCTTGTGGTATGATGAAATGATCTTGTGGTATGGTGAAATGGTCTTGTGGTATGATGAAATGGTCTTATGATATGATGAAATGGTCTCATGGTATGGTGAAATGGTCTTATGGTGTAATCAAATAGTATTCTGATATATAGATAACACCACGTGATATAAGAATTGATATTTTGATATTGAAATAGGTCTTTATAAGATAGTAATATGACATAATTGTATGACAAAATTGTTTAATGTTATATCGAAATGATTGTATAGTATTCAAATTTATCGTAATAATATACTGAGGTGACAAAATAGTATGAAAAAGTTCCTTAATGTTATATTAGGATGTCTTTATAGTATAAAATGATCTAGCATTATCACATAATAGTTTAGTAAAACGACAAATCAATATAAAAATGTAGCTCCATGTTATATCAAGATGTTTTTATCGTATAAAATATTATTTTCATAACACAGTTAAATGACAGAATAGTATGAAAAGGTTAGTCCATGTTGTATAAAGACGTCTTTATGATATATGATTTATCTTAGAGACATAGCAAATTTACAGAGTAGTATAGTCAAATGTCGTTATAGTATAGAAAATTTGCTTTATGGTATATCTCTATCTTTAATGATATGGTTATCGTTTTCATAAGGCAGCTGTAGCGTTCCATAATGTAGGGTATTGACCTGATTAAATAGCCTTTAAAGTTACCGAACTGATATTAGTCCAGGGAATCTGAGGTGAAATTTGGCTCAACCTTAAACTAATTGCAAAAGGATTATTTTGTTCTTTAGCCAAAGTAACTATCGACAGTGCATACTAGTAGTAATTTGATGCTGTTTAGGATTCCTTCAGTTATAAAAGGAATTTACAAGATATTTGCACTGTTACATCATTACCAGCACCATGTAGGGTATTGACCTTATTAAATAGCATTTAAATTAAAGAACTTATATTTCAAATTTTCTTAATAAAACAAAATATAAATTCAAGTACGTTCACTGGATAAAGAAATATGTTAAGACAAGGCAATGTTTTGTTTTCTTATTGGGAAAAAAAAGTTCAATTTATTAAAAATAATCAGATACACATTTTGTGTTTTAGGAAGGAAAACATCATATTTGGTAAATAAAATCATATACTGATTTTTTTTTTATTAATAACATATATTTCATACGTGTTTTTTTCTCTCTCAGCAAACGGCAACAAAGTTATGAGGAGGACAGATTAAAATTGACACTCAGTAAATTTTATGGACATCATCACGAATTGGTGGATCCATACGATGTATCTTTGACCAAACTAACTAAGGACATTTTTACCACATGGTAGATTGTGGTTTGTCATTACGTCGTCTAATCTTTTAATTACCAAACGTGACTTGTTCCCGATTGTGACTGTTTTGCTGAGTGTGAATTCGCATTACAATAAGACGTGTTATAGTACTTATCTATCCCAAATTCATGTAGTTAGTTTAAGTGTTTAGTGTTATATTTGTAATTCTCATCGGATTTTGTCAAATGTGTTGACATCTCTTCTATTATATTCATGTGTTAGGTATAGAAAATTAATCAACGCCTTCATTTATTAGATTTCATTTTGTTCAACGTAATCTGTACGATGTTTTACGTTGAAGTTAGATTCAAAACGAACCAGACATAGCTATATAATATAGTTAATTGCTACCTTAGTTTGCTATTAATAAGTATTGAAATGTGCATTGTTATTAAATGTAATATCAGTATTTAGTTCAAATATAATCTTGAATCAATCCTTATTGTATCTTATTCATTCAAATGTGACGTCATTTTTCATTTTTTTATGATCTGTTTTACAAATTCAAATGTGACGTCATTTTTTTTGTCATTTTTTACAATTTCAAATATGACGTCACTTGGCGTTGAGGTTTTAACTTATTCGGATGTGTCTATTTTTTGTGATGCATTTTGTCGGGTTATGTAATGTATTTCGGTTGTTTCCTGTATTTAGTTAATACTTCAGTTTTATCATATATCTTTTGTATAGTCATTTTATTAAATTTACTGTTTGCAAAAGTATAAATTATTCTAAATAATAGGGATGTTCTGGTACCTAACAGAAAACCCTGGCCGTTTTTGGCACAACTTTTTTGAACTTTTGGTCCTCAATGCTGGTCAACTTTGGACTTGTTTCGGCTTTCAAACTTTTGTATCTGGGCGTCACTAGTAAGTCTTGTGTGGACAAAATGCACTTCTGGAGTATTAAAATTTTAAACATGTTGCATTTTGTTAGCTATTATTCGTGTGTTTCTTTGTCAATTGTGTTCTCCTATTTATTTATATTGTAGTCCTGTAATGTTGTGTTGTCATTTTAATGTTATATTTCACATGACCATAAAAGAGGGAGGTTTTGCATGCCACAAAACCTGGTTCAACCCACCATTTTTTCCTTTAAAAATATCGTGTACCAAGTCAGGAATATGGCCATTGTTATATTATAGTTCGTTTCTGTGTTTGTTACATTTTAACGTTGTGTTTTGGTTGTGTCGTTTGTTGTATTTTGTTTTGATGTTATATTTGTTATTCTCGTGGGATTTTGTCTGGTGCTTGGTCCGTTTCTGTGTGTGTTGCATTTTGGTGTTGTGTCGTTGTTCTCCTCTTGTATTTGGTGCGATTCCCTCGGTTTTGGTTTGTTGCCCCGATTTTTGTCCATGGATTTATGAGTTTTGAACAGCGGTATACTATTGTTGCCTTTATTTAGCTATGTGCAGCACAACGGGAGACACCAGTGGGGTAAGAACTGCTTTTATTTCAAGTTTATGTGTGTTCAACTATAGTTTTGATGGGTTTTGTCTACTTTTTCTTCCAACTATGATTTTCCATTTACCGAATGTATCTTCGCAAATTTAACGTATGCTATTTCTCTAGTTTACCTTTCAGCTTATACGAACTTTGGCTAGCGCTCATAAGAGGATGAATCCTCCACACAAAGTACTGCTTCTTAACGACGAAAATGTAAAAGGTCCTTCATTTACTCACATCATACAGTTTTGGCAACTTGCAATAGTTGTGAACCTAACTATAGAATTATGCAATCCTTTTTCATAATCAGGTGATTTGTAACCGAACGAATTGTTTAGCTGGTTAACGAATAATAAGTACGATTCATCAAATCAACACACGCAAATTATTGTAGGTTTTAACTCCCTCGGGCAAAGTTCACGATTTAACTATTGTTTTAGGTCTGTTTTATCATAAAGGAGCGAAGTTTAATTCAGAAAAATGCTTTGGGCGCACCATTTTCTACATTTGAAAATGCCTGTACCAAGTCAGGAATATGACAGTTCTTGTCCATTTTTTTTATGAGTTTTGTTATTTGATTTTGCCATGTGATTATAGACTTTCCGAATTGATTTTCCTCGGAGTTCAGTATTTTTGTGATTTTACTTTTATCAAAGCTGATAACTGGGTCTCGTCCCAACATAAAGTGGAATTTCCTGCTCATCAAAACGAATGCAGAACTACAAATATGAATATTTCAATACCACCACTTTGATTAACATTTCCCAATTCTTTTGTCATCCAAGAGCTTGCAGCTGCATCTCAGACTTTGTAAAACGTTACCAGTGAATAAGCAGAAAGTCAGGAAAATATGTTATAGTTCGTTTCTGTGTGTGTTGCATTGTTGTTGTTTTTTGTTGTACTTTAGTATTGGTTTGTAACCCGGATTTGTTTACTCTTAATCGATTTATGACTTTCGAACAGCAGTATACTACTGTTGCCTTTATTTATGTCGACGAACGTCTAGTCCTTTTTCAAAAAAAGTTTATCAGAAGATACCAAATCTTTGATGATAAATATTCCGCATCATCTTCTCAATTAATACATGTGTGTCTTGAAGTATACATTCTAGGTAATGGCGTTATTTGTCATATTAATACTCTTATTTGTCTTCGTAAATAATTCCGTTTATTTTTTAGTCTATTTCTGATGATATCAATTTGACGTGACTCGGTACTTATTCTAGATACCCCAATGATGATTGTGTCCAGGTGTGGTTTAATTTTGCGCAGTAGTTTTAAAGGAGAAGATTTTTGTAAAAGTTAACGACGACGGACGGACGACGACGAAGACGACGGACAACGACGCCAGACGCCAAGTGATGAGAAAAGTTATGTGCTTTGATAAACTTTTGTAGCTTTGTCTTTCGTATTGCTAATGTGCGGTGTCTATATGCCTTGTTTTCTTTGTTGACCTTTTTTTGGTTTTTATATTTAGTAAGATTACTAGTATAGCAAATGTTAACTGCTCTACTCCCATTTTTTACATTTTTACCTATTATGTCTCTTTGTTTTATTGATACATCGTTGTTAATATAATGGAATGTAATGCGACTGTTATACAGGTGAGAGGTTTAGTTAATGTTTCATCCACCATTTTCTACATAGCAAACTGCCTGAACCAAGTCAGGAATGTTGTTATCCATTCGTTTGATGTGTTTGAGATTTTGATTTTGCCATTTGCTATGGGACTTCTCATTTAGAATTTTCCTATGAGTTCAGTAGTTATTTAACTTTTTTAAATCTGCATTCTACATACATCACTTCCACAAAAAAGTAAAAACACAAATTTTAATGTTTTTTAAGTATTTTATTCTATATATAGATAGAATAATAAATTTGTTCACATGATATTACTTTAAAAATTTCACCTGCTCGTACTGATTAAATATGTAAATGAATTAGGCTTATACCGTTTAACGACAAGTTCTAAATTGTGATACGGATTTTCGTTATCAATTCCGATCTATTTTTGAAGCCGTACTTAACATATATCAAAGGTTAATCTTTCTGTTTTTTGCATACATAGAATATCCTTTAATATCATTACAGTTTTGTCCGATCGTGTGATATTTTTAAAGTAATATTACAAGCTGATGTCAATTGTATGAAGAAAAATGTCAAAAATATAACAACAAAAACACAACAGATCATAACAAGCAAGGAATGATAAACACGGTATATAAATAATAAAAGAATGACATTAGTATTTTCCAGTGGTTCCTTCATGCCATTTCAGACTAGCCCTGACATTAAACTAGGACTATGGTATCAAGTGTCTATTTTATATGTATTGTTAAGAACACGGAAATGTTAAATATTGCTTTTTTTCAGTTGTTTGTGAAAAAATGTTTACCATTACTATTTTTGGAAGGTTATTATTTAAATGGGCTATATTCTATGACATGTAAGATTATCATTTTTTAAATTCCAAAAGTACCAATACAACCAATATCCTATTTAACGTGTAAAACATGCCATGTGTTATTGAACACACACTCTTTTAGGTGTGAGGAGTCTGGACATGATGCAATACGAATAAAACAGAATGAAATACATAAAAAGATACATCTTTAACTAAACAAATTACCCTATGAAATGAAAATATTCTTTTTTCTTTTACAAAACGTAAACATGTTTATACGAAAATATACAAATAAAACATAAATATAATTGCATTCCATTACAAAATAAAAACATCTTAAATTTTAAATGTTTATATATACATAACACTATAATATGTAAACAGAATTGCAAATTTGATTTGTTCTGTTACGAAAATGGCAAGTAAATTCACGTCTATATTCTACTTATATATGTATTTACACAAATGATAAATAGCACGCTTTGATCTAGCTATTGCTGTGGAGTAAAATTAGCTACACACTAACAATTGGGTCTTAAAATCATTTACACACTAACAATTTACTTTTATACTCAGATCATCTCCAGCTCGAATAGAAAAACAAGATATATTGCTTGCTTGTCATAGAAACAAAAAACCTAAATAAAAAGATAGAAACGTTTCCTATTACTAATATCTACTCGATAAAACTCGCTACAAAAGAAGAAATATCATTTCAAGGTATTAATAGTATTCGGTTTTGATATTGCTTACAAGGCTTCATTAAATCAAAGAAATAAAACTAAACAATATATAGAAGCATATAAGTTTAAAGAACATATTAACAAGTAACACTATGAGATTGCAAAATTTAGGCAACAGAAGTTTACCGATGTTCAAACAAGGATTTGCACATTGAATAAACATGCTTGTCCTTACATTAGGTCACTTCGAGCATCAACAAAAAATGTGTCCTTTAATCACAGTTCCTTTTTCTATCATGATCGAATCTGTATTTAGCACTATCATTGCACTTTAATTTCAATTGCTTCAACCATTACATCTGATGATTACAATATGACGTTGAATGGCAAAACTGCCAGCCTGATCAACACCAGTCATTGCTTTCAGATTGCTTTTGATTTTGTTTGATTCATCTATGCCATCTTCAATAGAATGATATACATTAAGATAGGTTGATCACGTCATGAAAATGGTATTGACAGGTGGTAAAGTTCCGGGGTCAGCAAAGTGTGACGACATGTCATGGTCTGCTGCTAACATACCATTTACTGCCATTCCTATTATGTCATCTCCGAGATTCTCTGATTGGTGAACTACAACAAATAATCAATTCATTAGAACCAAAAAGACAATTAAACATTTTGCATAACATTCCATTCTAATTTTAATGTTTTTAAATATATCTTATGCACTCTTACCAACAATAAGTTAACAACTTCCTCGAGCAAAGGTGACCTCAGTATGCTTTATATATTTTGTTTGTTTGGGTCCTGATATAGATTATTCAAGAAACGAGTTTTGCATGCACAAACAAATCGTGTATGCATTTTTCAGTTTCAATTATTAAGAGAGACATACACCTTCAGACGTTTAACATATAATTTTATATGCACTATTTAATATATTTTGTTCGTTACATGGTACTTTACTATGGTTATTTGTAAGAAGATAAAGTGATCATCAAATATATATACCATTATGTAACTGTCGAGGGCTGTGACAGCTAGCAGGGCTACCATAATTAGCCTCTTTTCTATGGTGTGGTTTATCTAAGATATTCAATGGGTCGATGTCGTTCTGGAAATGACTTCGTGACGACTGGATAACAGATACATGTTCCACCAATGGTTTGTTTGACTGTTGGTAGCTTGAGTTAAAAAATTCTGAAAGAAAAAAAAGATAGTATTCATTTGATTGCATCAGGATTCATTTCAATTGTTCAATATTAATGGTATAATTTCGAAAACTGGCAAGCATTGAGTATATAGGGAAATCGATAATTGCAGATTCAAGACATAATCAAAAAGAAGAAAATGTGTCCAGATGACACAATGCTGTTATCGCACAATCAAATTGCCTTGTTCAGTAAAACGCAAAATCAAAGTCAAAACACTCATTTGTCATCAATGTTCAAAGATTCATATCAAAACGAAGATATAAGTAAGAAGATGTGTCAATGAGACAACTTTCAATTCACTTCACAATGTATTGAATGTTTACAATTATTGTTCAATGAACGGCATTTAACACGGAGCCTTTGTTCACAGCAAGCTATTATTAAAGGGACACAAATTGACTAATTAAAGAGGAAAACCAACGGTATAATCTGTATAAAAAAAAACCGAGAAACACGTATGAACCACATCAACGAACGACAACCACTAAACAACAGACCAAAATTTCATTGTAGACTACATAAAACGAAAACACTAAACTGATACGGGCTTAAATGACTAAAGTGAGCACTCATCCCTTTTCTTTCCTATGACTTTCGGTAAACTCAATTGAGTTGCAATGCCGAGAATTCTCCAAAATAGCAAAACTAAGAAGCACTGTGGTCTCCCTGGAGATAACAGCTTAATAATAATAAAATAAATCTTAAAATAAATTAACAATACGTGAACTGTATCTTGAGTCTTTGAACAAAAAATCTAGGAGGAATAAAAACCTGGGTTATAAATTACACACATGCGTTGTTAATATTACATTGGCAACCTCCATCGATAAAGCTGTTGTGTACAGAAATCAGAGTGCTCATCTTCAAATGAATATACATACAATGTAGTGAGATAACAGAGATTTTGAATGAACAATGTATGAGTTGGTTAAATAGAAGTGTAACAATATTTCCAGCTAAGACTACATTCGTTGTGCTATATGCCTGATTATCACTCCATGCAACCCAGTCAAATATTTTCTTTTCGACTGTAGGACACTAAATAACAAGACCGATGAGAATCCAACGTCCTGACTATCATGTAGTACCTTTACTTAGAACATGCTAAATCAATCTAGTTTATACGCTTCTCCTGTTTGAAAAAGTAAAATAATAGAAATATCGAACTCTGAGGAAAATTCTAAACGGAATCTTGCAATGATAAACAGAAAATAATGTGAACTGCAAACGTTATAAATAATGTAGATTCTTACCTCCAACCGAGTATGGTGCATTAAATGATGGGTTACTCTGCACTACATTAAACGCACTTCCGGTCTGACTTTGAACTGTGGTGGATGGGAAAGTTTGTTGTTGTGGACTTGGATATGATGGATTAAAATATGGATCATTAAAAGTATGTTCCGAAAATGGATTAAACATGTCAAAGTCATTAGGTTTCATGGTATACGGCACTGGGTTAACAGGGTGAGAACTAAAAGCACTTCTGGAATAAGGAAAACTATATCCACCACTGTTATAATTAGAGCCAGATTGATAGTCATGTTGCCCTATAAATAAAAATAAAATACTACGTTATTGTTAAAATCACACAAATGTCTTCAGACTGAAGTATTAACAAAGGATAAAAATCATACGAGTGAGTTCATACAACGAAGTACAAAACCATCAATAAAACAAAAATCGCACACGTGTGAATACGTATCGTAAATTGAAGATTTTCGATTATTAAAGCATCATTTTCCCTTCAACGATTTATATGTAGGGATTGCATTTGTCTATGTGCTTACACCACTTGGTAAAGTAAGAGATGGAATACAAGAACTTCATCTATTCATTATACTACTATTTCTAATAATGCTTGTGTATGGAAAAGTTCAGTTATACCATATGTGTTAAATGGACAAAGGGAGGCAATTCTAATGACTTTAGAACCGATTTGGAATATGCCAGATTTGTTTTCATCTCAAATTCAAATAATCAATTATTAATACATAGGTGACGTTTAGACGAACCAAGGCAGTTTTGAGTTAAAATGGTTACGAAAAAAAAAGGTTTCATTAGAGAAACATATATAAATCATTTAAATGAATATGGATATGACTGTGTGACTGTGTTAATAATGACTATAACTGACATATATATATATATATTACATACCTAAATAAGGATATGATGGCGGTACTAATGATTGTGACTGAGACACGTATGACATGGGTGGATTGATTACAGATGTCCTCATTGGGTTTACGACAATTGGCGAGATGGGTGGCGTCAACAAATTACCTATACCTCCTCCTTGGATAGTCTAAAAAATAGCAGAATTTAAATTTATAAAATATACATTATGTTTTGCAATCATTCAATCACTAAAGCATTTTCTGAGCAATTTAGACTTATTTTTTTTTTTATATCAAACAAAACAAATGTGTCGTTTCCTTTCCTCCTAGATTGCGTATGTTTATTTTTCATATTTCCCTTTAAGACATGTAGCTCCTCATGTATTTTTACATCCTTGGCATTACATTTACTTTTTTAATTCGTTCCTGGTGAATTTAAATCCGGATATACTCTTTTAACACATCAAATTTACATAGCATTATTCTCAATATCTGTTTGTTTCTGGATTATGACAGTTGTCACCCATTCGTTTGATGTGTTCGATCTTTTGTTTTTGGCGATTGATTAGGTTCTTTCGGTTTTTAATTTTCCTTAGAGTTCAGTATTTTTGTGATTTTACTTTTTTTCTGATCAATTTAGTATTTCTTATTTTTATTGAGACATTTGTTTCATAGCTGCTTGTAGCTCCATGCAGGTCTAACATTGACTTAGGTTTTTTTGTGATGTGCAATTGATTTCAATTCATAAGCTATAAATATAATAAGACCTACGTCTTTCGATATATAAAAAAGAATTTTCAACAAAGCTATTAATATCTACATTGAATAGAACTTAGATTAACCCCTTCGGTATATCAAAGAACTTACCTGCGTCATTGCAGAAAGATTATGTAAATGATTTGACATATATGCCTGCTCTTTATCAGTGTGAATCATTTGGCCATATGGATTGATTCCATTTATTGGCCCGTCCATACGTTCCGGTTTGATCGGCATGATATTATTATTATTACGAGCATTCCCGTTCGGTCGGTTGGCAAGGAAACAGGTACTTGGTTGGGTCGAGATAGGGCGAGAACCCGTCTCATCTAAAATAAATAAATATAATAAATATACAATATAGTCATCTGATAGGTACATTTACCAATTGTATCATTTTGACTTAGAGTGAATTGAAATGTTTGTTAGTGCCTGCACAGTAGTAGATGCTTATCCGGACTTCGCAGTCTATATCGCAGATTTGTTCGTTTTCTTTCCTTGTATCTTCTTAATCGATTGAAAACAATTGATCATCGATACATTTCAGTCCTCCTAATTCATCCAAGAAGAGGATACGTCATATGAGATAAATATGGTAAAAAATATTTACATATACGGTAACGCCACTTTTTTTTTAAAAAGTTTTACTTATGTTGAGAATATGATTAAAGTTCAGTGGTTGATCCTCATCCAAATGCCACTACGATAACATTTTTTTTTCTCTAATGTAAACAAATTCTGTTAATATGCAAATTATCAGTGAAATATGAAGGTAACAAATATGTATATTAGTAATTTGATAAATTTCTGTTTTTTCTCATACACATAAGGACATTGAAAATTGAAATGGGGAATGTGTCAAAGAGGCAACAACCCGACCATAGAGTAGACAACAGCCGAAGTACACCAATGGGTCTTCAATGCAGCGAGTAACTCCCGCACCCGGAGGCGTCCTTCAGCTGGCACCTAAACAATTATGTATACTAGTTCAGTGATAATGGACGTCCTACTAAACTCGTTCCTTGCTCAAATCTTTGTTTCTGTATTAATTTAATATTGTTGCAGATTGTTTATTTTATAAACATACCAGCTTTCATATGCTTTTCCAATATTGCTTGTAATTCTGCGTCTTTCTCTACATGTATTTGAGTTTCAACAGCTAACAATACATATTCATCAAGTAACATTCTGATAAGGTGAAATGAACCTAAAACACAAAGTCAAGAGGCTTTTTGTAAGATTTTAGCATAAACTTTATCATCAATACATGTTCCACAATGAAGTTTTTTAAGCTATGGCTCAAATTGATATGGATTGAGCTCATCGTTATCAAAAATATTATTGAAACAAAAATCTTCTATAACATGTTTATATCCTTTCAAATCTTATGACCGACGCTCAGTGCATTTTTCTCCGTCAATTTTATAAATCCAGAGCTTCGCTGCAGGATTTTGAATGATAATTTTATAAATTTATTGTTTCGAACAGATCAAAAGTAACTGCGAACATATTTATACGTGCGATATGGGCAATCAATAATAAAATGTATGACGCTATCCGTGTTCAGTAAAAACATTTCAACATATTATGGCACTTTACTCTATAATCAAACAGAGAACATTTTATATCAGATTATCATATCCCATAATCCCAGCATTGTTTCCCACTCTGAATGAACATAAATTATTGAACAAAATAATTTTTGTAGAATATTGAAACAAAACGATATTAAAATGACGGACACCTTAGATTTACAGCAGCAGTCCAAAATCAAAATTTTTCTTTATCTAGTAGAAAATACAATAGCATTCACTGAATTTTCAGTAAATCACCAGAACCTTAAGTGCATATTAAAGTATCAATTTTGAACTCAAACGTTTCCTTTTTTTCATTATGAGATAGACAATACATTGGTGTTGATTAAAATATGAATGGCTTACCAAAACACTGGGCATTATTTAGTGTAAGATTGTGCATTAATCGTGCTCCAAAGAAAGACCATTTTAACAAAAATGCTGATGCTCTTTTCTTGAAAGATCGTCCATTTTGCTTACTCGGCTGAAATATAAATAAAGTAATGGTAAATAGATCATCTCTAACTAAAACATAAACACATGGTTTCATTTTGGAGTTACTTCAAAATATTCGAAACCAGTGTAAATTCCTTAATGAATAAACAGAAATTCAGATAATTCAATAGTAATCTATACATATTCTTATTTATTAACAACAACGCCATGTATTAAAATCATAATGCATATCTGTAATGTTAAGAAAATTAATAATTTGATGCATTTCCTGATGTCCAAACTAAATTACAGAGCTATAATCGATAGTTTTACTGGTAACTTTATCTTACCTTTACAACTTTCTGTTCAACAAGAGTATCTAACCATTCTGTAAACGCTTCAACAGTTGCCTGCTTCCGCAGTAAGTCTTTGAATTCTTTTAAAACTAAAAACAATAAGAACATTTATTGTTCTGGTTAAGATTTTAGAAAGGCAATTTAACTTTTTGACCATTCAGATTTTTTAAATGTTCTGAACTTTCTGGATATTGTCTGCATTTTGTTTTAATCTTAGGATCTTTGGATTGTCTATGTAAATATCGTTGACCGATGTTTTATTAGCTAAGCAAAACACACAACACTTGACTACAAAATATGGAATTGTATAACTAAAAGTAGAGAGAGACCCAATGATCAAAGAATTAGATTTGGCTATGCCCTCATCACCTGTCACACGATTCAAAATTCAAATTCAATAGAAACGTATAATTCAGAGCAATGTCGAATCAATCAAACATTTTGCTCAAAGTTTTCTCCTTAAATGTTAAATGGTTGCACAGTTATCAATTCTCGAAACTTTCCCTAATATAAAAACATAAAAATTTATGAGAGTCATATGATATTGATTCTCATTTCTATACATATATCAAATTAAGTAAAGTATATTAAATCAACGTGTATTCCTATACTTTAATTAAGTATGTAAAATTAACATGCATTTTATGGGAAATTATATCAAAATCACATGATACATGAACAGGCATTTAACATTCAAATTGCATATTGTTTTATACATAACAATGAAATATGCGCCATCTATGTGTCCACATACTATACCAATGTCGTATACTTACATTCCCCATTTACATCTAGGTCACTGTCCGAATCACTCGATGTGGACAGAGCATTACTGGTTATACTACTCAAGTCTATACGATCGACATCTTCTATTGTTTGATTTACTAAAGCGGCATCATACAGCACCGGTCTGGCAGTCTAAAAAAGATATGTAGTAAGTTATTATATCATCAAAATTACTCATTAATACATACGACAATAGATAAAGGCAACCAGTAGTATACCGCTGTTCAAAAGCAATAAGTAGTTTGGTTGAAAACAAATCCAGGTCATAGAACAACAATGGTACAACATACTTCATGTTTTACTCTAGATGCTTTTAATGTTCACTAGCATACCATCTTTCTTCGAAAACAAATTAGTATGTCAAAATCACTAGAAACATAAATCCAAAATTTCCAAGAATGCCGATATTTTGATTATTCAAAGAAACCCAACAATTTATAGGCAAAATACGAGATATGCAATATACAAAAAGTTAACAAACTTAAAATTTCAATTTAACTAAGGCAGTGAGAAAATGTGTATACCTGAGCTAAATGAAGAAATGATGTCTGTCGTTTTAATGCTGATGAAAATCTTCTTGACACTGGAAGTTTGTGCTCAGATAATTTCTCTGGTAAATTTTCAAGAGATGTGGCTACCCAGTTTTCCCAATGTTTAGCAAAATTTCTTATATCACATAATAACCTGTAAAGTAAATATATAGCTACAGTGTATTGTAAAACAATTATGTATAATTATAACATTTCTAATACCAAGCTTAGACCAGGAGGGACATATGGAGATGAGAACAATAAGAAGATGAATGATTGATTGTGTTTGCTAACGCCAACAATGAGAAGACATCAATATCTAATCCATTTTAATAACAACACACCTTCCATGACTACTCGTGCTCTCCATCATCCGTTCAATGAATTAAAATAAATTATACAAAAAGCTTGATTTAAATGAGGGGTGAAAGATACCAGAAGGACACTTAACTTTTAATTTCTTGGTTTTGGCATTAATAAGGAATAATAAAAAATGAACGTTTCTTTTATTAGCTATTGAGGTTGTCTTCTAAACTCTTTTATGTGGATAATCAATTGGTGGTTACATTTAGTTCCTGAGGGTATCATCAGCTCAGTAGTCGGTGTTTATGTACCGACATGATTCATTAATAAATTTCGATGTTATTCTAAAAAAAATTGGTGTAAGCGTTTCGGGTGAATGTAAATCCAGTTTATCAAATTTTCCAATAGTTACATTTACTTACGTTTCTGGCATTTCCTGCATTGTAGATGGAATTAAAACCTCTGTTAAAACCTACAAAACGCAGTATATGTTGTTTTCAAATATATGTAGTTTTCTTTGAGATCTTCAGACGATTGCCATTTTTATGTATGTGCTTGTCTTAAATCACGACTGATTGAAGGGAGGTACTAACAAAAAATAATAAAAACACATTGTGTTGCCATTTTTTAATCTAAAACAATTTACGAATAATTTCATTTAAAAAACTGACGGTTTACTATCAAATTTACTTATGAATGTGCAATTCTATTAGGACGTTTGACATTATTTCAAAACCTATTTTCTCAAATTTCTAATTGCAACCACCTTTGACTTCATCTGTTGGTGTCTATTTGAACAGGTATCTTTTGTCATAGATAAGTACTCTTGTTTCAGGATTTTCATTGATATTAATAAACAGAAAAATAAGGCTAATTGAGGAAATGTGCTGGGATTCAACCTACTTTGACAATAAATAGTTCTCTCTAAGTGTTCATTTGATTCATGTTATTGTTGAATGTTTTGTTTAGTGATGTGTCCGTATTTAAAAATAATCATCTGGGTTTCTTCAATAGAGTTAGGAGACATACCTTGTATAGGATATTATCACAGACACAAATTACATCAACAATCACTTGGTTTTCAACTAAGGGGAACAAATGCTCTGGAAGTCCTTGCCAGAAATGTAGTAAAAAGTTCTGAATCTGAAAATAAAGTATGTGGTTAAATAAAATCAAAGGTTTTTGTTTAACTATTTTAAGGGAAAGATTTGATAGTTTTTATTTTCTAAACGTAGTAAAACAGCAAAATTGCTTATAAAGTACTGAAAATTTTACTTCGTTAACACAGCCACGTTATTTCGACTTAAAGTGAAAAGTTAGGAAATCATGATTCCAAAATGAGCAAAAAAACTATGGATAAATGGTTGATTGTCGTTAATATAAAACGTATAGTGGCAGAAATTTCATGCATATTGATTGGTTGATTGATAGGTTGTTCCTAAACGTTCAATGGCAAATTTGTCATGCATGTTCAGGACGAGAACAAGTTAACAATAAAACAATATATAGGTCTTGTAATAATATAGGAATATAGGCCATCCGAGATGATAATCGGGAAAATTTGAACTGCCACTAGAAAATTAAGGTGTTTGGATAGGGACAGAAGTTTTGACTTGCATATTAAAGACGAATGGAAAATACAAGCATAAAGGAAACATCAATCGTTCAACTGACAGGATTTTATTCGAAATTCGGTTCCTTTTGGTTTATTTATTATTTACTTTGTTCAAATCAAAGAAAACAATTCAATGGTTTGATTAAGTCTCATTATCAAAGCACCTTCATAGAACATCAACCAAAGTAATCGGTGCACATGTCTATTTTTTTTCCAATGTTCAAATTGTTTACATAAAGGAACGCTTCTCCGTAATAATTGCTTCGTCAGTGTTGAGACAGGATAAAAACTTCACACATGATCCAAGACGTGACACAAAGTCAAAGATATTCATACATAATACAAACTATTTTAGTAGATTGATGGTCATGACAATTTGGAATTATCTTAACCGATGACTCATAATCTTAATTCTTGAAGCAAAATCCGTCTTTTAACCATACCCCATGCAGGTTGAGAATTTACACAATGTTGTGAGTTTTTGGATTAACAGAGTGACAGGCTACCATTGAGATTTTTTATATTACGCTGTGCGTTTTTGAACCCGTTAGTTTTATGAAAAGAAATATATTGAAAAATGTGTCAGCACTAATCTATTTGATTCAAAATTTGTCACTGATTAAAATTTCTGCACTATCGGAAAATGGTAATCCGAAACTACACGCTGATGACCATTCATATTTTGAACAAAGGTAAAACCCCATATAATTTGAGAGATGAAAAAGCAAAATATAAACATGGGACTAAATTATATAAAAATAAGAATAACATTAATGAACCAATCTTAAAGTACTAGATGCGCATGATTGGCAATGAGACAATGGAACCAAAACATTAGCAACTTAAGGTCACTGTACGACCTTCAAAAATGGTCTAACCTACTTGTATCTTCCCTGTAATGGCTGCGCCAATGAATGCAAAATTGTAGCAGCAGAAACTGAGATATTTGACAGTTTAAGGGGATGTAGAGTCGTTTAAAGTTGTAGAGATGATTATTTTAAATGACTAAATATAACATCCACACACATATATGATCTTGATACTACACGCTAAATGATTTACATGTTAGGATGAGGATAAGGTGAACGCTACTTACGGAGTCAATATATCATATATCATGAATGATGAAGTAATTTTTTTTTGTCTATAACACTATAAGAATTATAGTTGTCGTGAAAGACATAAATTTGCAAGAAATTATATATAAAATAAAAATAGAAATGACGGGAAAAAAGTCATAGATTTGTCGAAAATTTCTGATCCATTTCAAAATATATCCGACTTCAAATAGTGATCATCATCATTGGGTTGAATTAAAATACACCAAGATAAGTTAAAATCAACCACGGTGCTGTTCTTGGCAAAACTTCCCGACACAATCTATAAATGTATGTGCATGTATAATGCTCTAAAATCATTTCGAGCCATTCTAGGATTGCCTATCTCGACCAATGATACCGTTGTAGGAAATATTAGTCACTTAAGAACAATTTATTCTTTTCGAAGAGAATCTTTTCAGGTCAATCATAAATCAGACATGTTAATCGAATGAAAATATATGCTGCAGAAAAACGACAAGTACGAACAAGCATGTAGGGTAAGAAGTAAAATCATAAAAATACTGAACTCCGAGAAAAATTCAAAACGGAAAGTCCCTAATCAAATTGCAAAATCAAAAGCTCAAACACATCAAACGAATGGACAAAAACTGTCATATTCCTGACTTGGTACAACCATTTCCTTTTATATCAAATTAAGAAGTGTTTATCCTGAAAGAGCTAATATGAAATGTATTTAAGATAACAAGAAATCAAAATACAATTTATTTTCACATCGCCATCTATCTTAACAGACAAAAAAATCATTTCAAGTCTAGGAAATAAAATACCACAATTCAATGTTGCATATAAAATGTTCCCATATCAAATATTTTTAAACCAAACCCAACTTGTTTCTTGAAGTCTTAAAGTTAACACTGTAGTTATCAATAATTATATGGTGGGTGGAAATTTATAAAACATGTTTTGAAATTTTCTGCAATATTCAATAATTCTGACCCAATAGTATTTTTGAAGCTTTAACCTTTTATCTTGTCAAATTTATATCAATTTTTACTTAAAGCTCAAACAGAATTTAATATGTCATGGTGTGAACCCAACTTTTATCAGTGCGGCTTGGTATAGTATGATCCCTCTTTAATGTTTCCTTTGATAAAGAAATTTCTCACAGGAAGAGAGGGGTACTCATCATTTTTATCGAAATATTAATTTATCTGTGAGATATTCCGAAAGTTATCTGATTACACAACTCTTAGTTTATATTACAAATATGTCAAATAACGTTTTCTTTATTCTGTCTAAATTAACATATTATTTAATATCAAAACATTACAATGCAGTGTTACAAATTTGTGTAAAAGCCTAAGTGTTCAAAAGCACCTTTATCATTTAATGTAAAACCTTTTTAAAGATGCATTTGGGTTATCTTTGGTAAATATATCAGACATATTTGTGATAATGCATTATCATATATGGTATGTAGGACTAGTTTTTCTATGGTGAAGTAATTGATCTACCTTATTTGGAGAACATTTGTAAGTGTGTTTGAAACTAGCATGAATCAAATGACATATTTATTCCAAATCAAAAAGTATAATAACAAAAATACCGAACTAAAAGGAAAATTCAAAACGGAGAGTCTCTCTAACAAATGATAAAATCAAAATCTCAAACACATCTAAAGAATCTAGTGACATCTTCATTACAAATCAAAAAGTAAATTTAAACAAACAAAAAAACCGACCTCAAAAGGAAATTCAAAACGGAAAGACCCTTAATAAATGGCAAAATCAAAAGCTCAAACAAATCTACCGAAAAACTGTTTGATTTTTGTTAAAAGCAGCTTTTTTAAAAACAATTTCCAACGGATAAGTTTAACATTAGGATAAACTTAACATAAGGATAAACTTAACATTATGATAAACTTAACATTAGGATAAACTTAACATTAGGTAATTGAGAAAATGTATAAAAAGAAAAGTCAAATCGTGGAGGAAAGTTGATCTGTTGTAATGAAGTCTCCAGAATACGCACAATCATCTAAAGTCAAGCATCGGATTTAAAATCGTTTACAAGTACTAACTTAAAACATCAGACGGATGTATATCCGGAAAGATCTTCAAATCTAAAAAAAATGGGATTAAAAGACGGTGCAGTATAAAAACACCAAATGCATTAATGTCTGGTAATTGAACAAATTTTAAACATGGTCATCAAAATACACTGAAGTCAATAGTTCAATACAAAGTATGGACTGTCGGGATTGAAAATATGTGTTGCTTTCTTTTCCACTTTTATTTACTAATGAAGTAAAATGTACAATAACTGACTTGTCTAAAGTTTGACAAAATTAAATCGGATTTAAGTTTGATTTTTTAATGCTTTGTTGAAAGAATTTGTCTCTTTATTTACAAAAATCGCATCACTCCACTTTTCTCAAACAAATTAATTACACTAACATCATGTATCTTTGTTCAACAAACCCAATAACAGAAGGTTTATCAAGTATCCACTTCAAAATATCAAACAAATACCCCAAATTAAACGAGGTTTCAGACAGGGAAATTAGCAGATACTGGACCTAAGATTGTAATTCTCATCCTTAACTGTAAGAAGTCTTTCTTAGCCATTTGTGTACAGATAATTTTCCAAGTATTGTTTACTTCGTTTTGTCATAAAAACCTTCTAAATTATTAATTTAATATGCAGTGTTCACCGAAGATTTTTTCCTTTGTGATGGAAACATTTTATATTAATCGTTGTGTTTACAATGTATTTACAACTCTGATCCGACATAATACTTAGATAATGATATCATACTTTCTCTGTAAAAGGATTAAAGTTTTAGATATCCTTTCAGATCTACATCAAAGATACTTTTAATCCTCTACCTTTCCGGTAGTTTTCTACATCTATTGCTTTTAAGTAATTTGTTCTAAAAAGGGAAACTTTGTTGAACCATTATTTGGACATGTACAGAGTAAACTTTACATAAATATGTCACTAAATTCCTCTTTTTAAAAAAAAAAACATTTTAGATAATTTATACTTCAAGAATAAAAAAAATATTGTTCATTACAATATTTTGAGTACTATTTAGTCCTATCTTAATGTCACTTTTATCAACCAAAAAAAACCCACAAGATTTAAATGATTTTGCACTTTTCCCCCAAAAACATCACTTTTGCTGTCGCAAAGAAGGCACTACAAAATTAAGGTGAATAAAAAAAAAATAATTAAAAAAAAAAATTAAAAAAAATGGATAATAATGTGATTTTTTTTTTTATATATATTAGATAATAGTTTATTTCAATTTTCTTTATACTAATTTTAAGTAAAAACTAATTTTGTCAATCACCCAAAATAATTTGCATCATTAAAGTTGCTGCTATATGTTCCATTTCGCCACAGAAATCTCGTGTCAAAAGGAAGAGACACATTTCATGTTAATTTTATTGATTTTTGCACCTTTGTCAAAGTCAACACAAAAAGTCTTGTTCAGTTCATTAGGGTTTACAAAGATCTGTCTTACATACCAAGGGACCATCACACACCAGGAATGTTAATACACAAAACTTCTATTCGGGATACAGTGGTGTTCCAATTGAAATTTAAATGAAGTAATCAATACAATTGTAATCATTGGACATTAAGAAGAATTTGGAAGATGTTATTAGGACTTAAATTGGTGTTGTATGTTTACACAAAGATTACTGTTACAATTCTGCATTATCATTCTGTAACATGATACACAATTTCCTGGTTTCGCATTTTTTGTTTCTAATGCGTTCTAACAGTCTGGTTCAATCCACCATTTTCAACGTAAAAAAATGCCTGTACCAAGTCAGGAATAATAAAGTGTTGTCCATTCGTTTGATGTGTTTTACCTTTTGATTTTGCCATTTGATTAGGGACTTTCCGTTTTGAACTTTCCTCGGAGTTCAGTATTTTTGTGATTTTACTTTTTATTCTTCTTAAACTTGTAAAGAACGAATTGCTTTTTTTCGTGCTACAAGTTTACAGTGGTATTACAGTAGGTTCTGAGTTAATTAGAACAATATTCTCCCAAGAACAAATTTGAAAAAAAGCTTGACATTGACGAACACAACGCCTACTCAATCTCAGGGAGATATTTAGATTGCCAATGTAAAAATCTGACGTTTGATAAAGAAAGACAACAGTAATATACTGTTGTTCAAAAGTCTTCCAAGAGAAAATTCAGCTTTACCATGATGACTATATCTATATTTGAACTACTGATTATTAATAGTCTTACCTCTTCAAAGTTAGCGTTTATTGCAGTATCTAGAATACATTGACAATGTGTCTTGTACATCATGATAAATGTCTCAACCTAAAACAAAATCAAACAATTCATATAAAACTTGAAAAAAAGACAGAAAAAATCATATTGCTTTTTTTAGAAAAAAAGTTATAAAGGCTTTTTTGGAAATCAGGCAGAATTGTCATTATGTAAACAAAAAGTTTAATCGGTTTTTATTCTTCCCTAAATTGACAAATGTATGAAAATATATGACAATTTAGTTTTAAAATTGATGCAACAAACTTCTTTGTTAAGAAGACAAACTTTGAATATAATTAACATTTTGGAAACAGGAACAGAAGTTTTTTTTTCTTTCTAAAAAAAGTGTCAAAATAAATGAACTGTTATTGGTGAATGAACCCATTGTTAAAAGTATATCTCCTAAACAATGTTATATTTCTTGCCAATATAACAACATGACTCACTTTATTGAAATGGCACTGATAATCTGAGAGATTAGAACAATAAAGGACCGGAATGCTACATTTAATATGTTTCTGTCTATCCTGGCTCCAAACACTAAGCTCTGCCAATGATATTACCGTGCATAAATCACGCACCTGTTGTAACTCGTGCTGTACGACACTCATCTATTTGTTATTTTTCTGAGAGTTATATATTGTGAACATTTGACCACGGTAATTTACTATATAAACATAGTTTATACCATTTGCCGTAACATTATACTATATAGTCAGAAATATATAAAAAGTCTTTTACCTTTTAATTCGGATTTTAAGTTAATGGTGTGTTTTGCGTGCTATTCTAATTCACTGGGCTTGACATATGCCGAGACTACGTAAATTACCTCAGTGATAAATTAAACGTTGATACATTTTTCCTTTTATAATTTCTAAGACGGCAATGACTATGTCAACAAGTGAATGTTTACATAAGGTTAATATTGTTGGAAACATTTCATATGAAGAAAAAGACTGGATTTTCTAGCAATTAATAAACAAGCTCCTGGTACAAAGTTTATCACTAAATCAATAAACATTAGGGAAAATGCAATAAAATATATTAAATTTGAGAGAGGAGTATTTTATTTAGCTAATAAATATTATGTAGTCTTCATAAGCTACTGACAGGGCGAATATAAAATTCATACTAAGTAAAATTAATTAGTAATTGATTAGACAGAAAATAATATGAATTAGTTTTTGGACGTCTGTGATTTTGAGAATAACGTGCGAAATAGACCACTTACAAGGAACTGACGTCAAGGTTTACCTTATAGACAGTTCTGTGTTATTATTTATGAAGTACCTTAATTTCAAGCGACCATCATTGTTCACTTACTCTTTGTTTTATGTTCTTTCCAGGAATAATAATTCTAAGATATTCAATTTCCCTCAATTCTGATTCATTTATTTAATGAACCAAAACGATGCTGACATGCTTTTTCTTTCTTTCTTAATTTTATCAAAAGTAATTAAAAAGAAATATAAAATTACCTTCTCTCGTGGTATAGACAATGGTAGAATCAAGTATTGTGCGTTAGGAAACTCTGGTAACAGCGTTCCTGTCTTCGAACTTAGTGTATACTTCCTCGTAAAGCCTCCCTGAAATCAATTCAGTATTTACATACAGTAACCGTTTTGATAAATATCATACAATACTGTAAAATAATAGCAATATTTGATGCAATTGTTTATTCATGATATTTATTTCTATTTTATGTAAAACTGGTAGACATTTTTATCCAGTAATAAAAAATTGTAGAATAAAAAAAATATAAATCTCTGATACATGTTTTCAGTTTTATTTACTTATGCTGTTTGAGAAAGAAACAGCATTGTTGCTTATGTAAAAAAACATAACATTGAAATACGTTTTGAAACAGTAGATCAGGATTAATTTGAGTCTATTAATGAATTTATGAATCAAACAAGATTCCGAACAAAAACTGGATAAACTATACGACTGCCTGTGTTCTTGAAAATCACAAATTCGCTTTCAACAATTTTGCAATGCTATTTGCAACATACATTTCTATATATGAAACACTGAGTGTGGTGTTTTTTGGTTTTTTTTAATTTTTGGACAAAAAAGACTTTATCAACGGAAAGGACATATATTTAACATTTGCAGATGCAAACAGATATGCATGCCAATTCATTTAACAAATGACATATAATTACAATGTGTACTTGTAAGAGAAGCTTAAATGGCGTTTTTCAGACATTATAGGGAAACATTTTACACGAGTCTTAACATCATCAGTGAGTCTGGTCCGAGTCTATTATAATCACTAACATCATTAAGTAGCATTTATAAAACACTGGTGTCAAAAGCATACCTCTGTTGATGGCGACAAGGTAGTAAGTATAGAGGATTAAGAAAGTGATACTAAGATTAATGATAAAACACGGAGATAAATAATCATCCCATCTTAACATTGTAAATAAAGATGAAGAAATAAATTTGTATAATGTAAACACTGATAAAATGAATTTCTAATGGAATAAATGCATCCGTGATGTTTGTTGGATGAGTGAATTTCAATTAAGGAAGTATAAAATAAATATATCATGATGTATGACTTCTCAATTATAAATGCTACCAGATTCATTTTATCTTTAAATTGATACAAACTTGACAGTATATGTATATGATATTTACTCTTTTGAAGTGACTTTACAAAATATATAAAATTTAAGGCAGTCTGAAATAAATATCTCTATATATAAATATCAAATATATTATTTCTCATTTCTAAATGCTACCAGCTTCTTTTTATCTTTAGATTGATATAGTTTCTAAACATGACAGCACATGTATATGATATTTACTTTTTTGTAGTGTCTTTAAAAAATATATAAAATTTACATAAAATAATGACATATTTAAAGGTTTACGATGATGTAATCTCTTTTAACGTACTGATACCAATATACCATAATTTAACTCCATACTTGTAAGCAGGTCTGTCTTCATATCATTTTATTAAAAATTATTTAATATCTTTGAGGTGGTCACTTTATTTGAAAGGTAACATCCAATCTATATATATGGTGACTGCCGTTTAGATTTACATTATATTAGTTGTCTATTGTTAATTCATGCTATCTTACTGTCGGTGTTCTTGTATATACATTTGTATTTCATTCTCATTCACGAAACGTCTTATAACATAAAATTTGGTTCAAAATATTTCTTTTTGGTATCTTTTTGTTACTTAAGACTAGTTTTGGATGAAGATGCAAAAATATAAATGTCCGCATTTTGTTTTCAGGAATTTCAAAAGTTTAAAAAAGTTTTGGCTCAAGCCAAAAAGGACATAAAGTTTAGCCAAATCCGGACAATAAATCAGAACAAGACATAAGGGAAATATAGTCCTATTTCAAAGTAATTTTCTAAATTTTATAACTCAATTATATTTTATTATTAACAGCAAATTTTAATGAAATAATATCCGAATATAGCTATCAATATGATGTTATCATTGTGAATTACCACAACGCCATTACATCATAATCTTCTCTTTTAAGGCCTTCTAAAAACTACAGAACTAAATTGAAAGAACGATAAAACATTGAGTTTTAACTCAAATCGAGAATAAAAGATTAAAGTTACGCCTTACCTCATTTTTCAGCTTGCATCCTGAAAACCTGAAGAAAAAATTTAAAATGTCTTGAACAGTAAAAAAGAAATTACAAATAAAATACCGCCAACATTTAGTAACAACAATATTTTCATATTTATATCAATCTTCAAATGTCAATAACCTGGAGATGACCTTCTTTGATGAGTTTTCCCTTTATACATAACTTCATAAGTAATAGTCATGATGATTGTTGATGTGAGTATGATTCTGTATCGATATCCATGTGTTAAACAATCATGGAATCAAATTTGACAGAAATAGTGTGAAGAAAAATCACCAAAAAATACTGAACTCCGAGAAGAATTCCAAACAGAAAGTCCCTATTCAAATGGTCAAATCAAAAGCTCAAACATATCAAACAAATGGATAACAACTGTCATATTCTTTGTACAGGCATTTTCTTATGTATAAAATGGTAAATTAAATCTGGTTTTATAGCTAGTTAAACTTCTCACTTGTATGACAATCGCATCAAATGTTTGAGAACATGGATTAGCAGTATTTATAATGAATGGTTATTGAAGAAGGGACATTCTAGTATATATTTTCACAATAAAGTATAAATGGTAATATTTCTCTTCAACAAGACAAGTTACGTCCTGCATATACTGTAAACCAGAAATTGTTGCGATTTTTTTTAATATATATATTATTTAATACATATATTACGAATTACAAATTATGCGACTAGGTAAGGATTGTAATAATAAGAACTCTCATTATGATATCAGATGCATAAATCAGTATTCAAATTTTTTCACAAATAGCTACAAATAAATCTCAAATTTTGTCCATTCTTCAAAAATCGCCATTATATATAAATGCATGCAAATATTTCTGAGTAAACAGTAATTTAATGCGTGTTCTTTTTTTCGCACATATTTTCTGATAAAGTTTAACAGATTAGTACATTACTAGTATTGCAATGTTAT
Source organism: Mytilus edulis (assembly GCF_963676685.1). NCBI lineage: Eukaryota > Metazoa > Mollusca > Bivalvia > Mytilida > Mytilidae > Mytilus > Mytilus edulis. The sequence continues at coordinate 10,830,611 of NC_092350.1, forward strand.
CAAATTAGGCGCCAACTTTTATATTTATGATGCATGAATACGAATAACATTGTTTGGTTTGGGCAATATATTGTCATGCTTAAAAATGGAAAATAAATCACAAAACGATTTTTTTTACTGTCTAATTTTGAAACTATCCCATTTGACAAGCTTTTGATGTAATGTAACCGTTATTATACTCAGTAGAACACAGTTAAATATATTTCCAATAAGACCCGTAAACATAAACAATGACTATCTAGGTTAACCATGAAAGATATGATACAGGTTCAACGGACAATTCCTTCTTTATCTAGTAAATAAATATAATTAGATTTATGTCGACAAATATACATTGGTGGAAGCTCTTAATCAGGGCTGCCCGATAAGGTCCATTCTCTGTGTATACATTTATACCAGAGCGTATTTCAATATCACCAAAACCTTATGTAGCGAAGATAAAGTTGGGTCATAGCCGTATTATTTGGTTTTAAGGCATTTATAAGCTGTTTCATCAGGTCAACAATAGCCAACGTCGAAGTTTGATAAGCCAGACATCCAAAGCAAACGTTTAATCAAATAATTTAATACTTCATCATAGAAATGTATTGAAGTTTTGTAAACGTGGAAGATAAATTGGAATAAACCAGATGTA